>NC_048272.1:7524420-7842170 GCF_009762535.1 Notolabrus celidotus | reverse complement strand
ATAATTAAATTAAAGTTGAGATACTAGAGAACCTTGAATGTTTTTTTTTCATTATTCTTATCAATCATCTGATTTCTTCTGTTTCTCTTTTTTTTCCCCACAGCACTGTCCGGCCTTGGGAAGAAGTTCACATCATTTTGGTAAACTAAATAAGGAGGGTAAGTTACATCTGTGACTTAAAATGTATAACTTTTAATAAAGGAGCATGGATCAGTTTTACAATGAGTGAAAACAGATGGACAGTGAATAATGGATGTTTGGGGAAGGAAAATGTTTCAGCTCATTGCTTAACTTGTGTATTGTAAATTAAATGTTTCTTTTTTTTCTGGTTATGCACAGTTGAATTGATGGAACGGTAGCTTCATACTTGGAAAACCTATGAAAATTCATTAAATACATTTCACAACACAGAAGAAAAAGAGGATGTGCTCCTGACCACATCAGTGAGTATCTCATTTTCTCATCTCTATACCTCAAGAAGTAGATATTTTTGTGGACACATTTTTTTCATATAAATTGTGTCACTAGCTCAACCAAGCAAATGCAAACTTTGCTGTTCTGCAAAAAAGGAAGAAGGCTTCACAATGTGAATCACTTTTGTGATACTCGTGTTGTGACAGACTCAAGCAAAAACCTCTGGTCTAAAAATATGAGTCCAATGCGGAAGTGCTAAAAACTGCAGTTCATTGAGGATCTGCTTGAGGCTGGCTCTGGAAGTACCGGAAACCACATACACACCAATTCAAAAAAGACGATCTTTACAGCAGAAATAAACATGTTTACAGCCTGGTGCAAACCCAAGTGTAGTCTGGAAAGTTAATTTCTCGATCAGCACACACTGTACGGGGGGTGAATTTTTTTCTAACGTGGCAATTTCAAAGATATTGAGGTTACCAGTCTTCCAAGTAGAGGCACAGCTGACTTGATTGACAGGCGGGAACACTGTAGCTGTTGGGTAGGAGGCTCAAAGTCCGCCCCTTTCTTTCACAACCGCTCGACAGCAGCAATATGGCTCCTGCCGACGATTGGCCTCAAAACAGCGCTTCAGAAACAGATGGGTGACGTCACGAAGACTGCGTCCGTTATTTATACAGTCTATGGTCAAACTACAAGCTGTGGAAACATATTGTGAAGTCACAATGTCAGCTTTATCTTCATAAATTAACAAAACATTGCCTTTCTGCATTTTGATATGACTTATGTTAAATGATGACTGATAAAATACAGTAACTGTATCATCAGTGTGATCCATTGTACGTTTCCTTTATCCAAAATTACTGGACAGAGCTGGAATCAAAGGATGCCTTGTCAGCACTGAATTCCCCAGACATGGCCACCGACTGAGGCGAATTAATAAGGATGAATGCTTTGTCAGCAGAGTGTTGAGAGACCTAAAAAGAGGACTGAGTACATCAAAAAGTAGGTGATTGCTTGCATGATAGTAAACCAACACCTTTTCCCACATCAGTCATTGCTCACATGTACGTTGAATAATGTATTTTTTGTCATGCTGCTGGATTAGGGGCTAACTTTAACATTTGGTTTTGCTTTTGTGTATTTAAAAAATTGCATTCAATTGGTTTACTGCTGCATCAGGTTAAGTAGTGAGAGTGACAGTCCCCTTGAACCTGCAAAGGTGAGAGGCCAGGGCAAAGCACTAGTACAGTTTACTTCATCACACATCTCCTATAATCTGTGCCAACCACAGGCTGCTATAATTAGCCTGAGAAGGCTAACTGTGGCTTTGCTTTAATGTCACACACGCGAAGACACATAGGGACACGAGCACATGCAGGGACACAGGATCATGACTCATCATAGGAGTCATTCATTACATGGAAGAATGAGCAAATCAACTAATTCTGCTCAATGTAGCAGAAACAGAAGCACCAATAAAGTAGATTTTAAGGCATTTTTACTTAGCATCTGTTGAAACACATGGTGTGTCAGGATGAAGTTGTGGTTCATTTGAATAAAGGTTTAGCATGTTATTATATCTACATTGACAGTCGATTATTAACAGTAGTCACTCATTTATATGTCTGTGGCCAGTCTCAGGATTAAGTGGGGGAAAGTGGGGATGAACCTAACTGAGTGCTTCTTTAAGCAGCAGGTCAGCCTGCTCAGTCCTGTGGATTACTACCTACACCAGCAGAGCTGCGATTGACGAGTATCAAGTGACTGAAAAGAGAAGAGGTTGGCAGGGACCTAACAAAAAGAAGCAGGGGTTTTTGGTCCCTCTAAGTGTGTTGTGTAATGGCCTTTGCAAAGCTTATAGAATTATTTGAGGTCCAGATCACTTAAAACATTGTCATGTTTAATGTATTTTACTCCTATTGAAGAAGTTAAGCTTGCAGTATTTTGTGCATGCACTTGGTCATGAGAAAATATATATTGTGAATTAACATTAGAATACTTTCTGCTCATACACACATCCCCACTGTCTCTATTTCAGGAGGACAACAGCGATAGATAACGAAGATGCAGGAAGCAGAAGAAAGAGGGGGAAGGGTCTCCAGTGCTGCTTACTATCCTCTCCAGAAAGCCTCCTGGGATTTGTGTGACAGTAAAAGGCGTGCTAACTGGAGCACCTGGACACCATGGGAGAAATTCATCTTGTTGGTCGTGCATGTCCCTTCTTTTTAACAGCTCAATAAAGGAAGCCTCACAGCGTCTTCTAAAAGGATTTTATGGAACACCACTTATGTCTGAGGAGTGCACATCTGGCAAGGATATTTGATTCTACATTGATGTCTTCACAGCTTTTCCATGCAAACTGTGAAAAAAAGAAAAAACTAAGATTTTCATAGGTTTTCCTTGTACCAAAGATACCCATCTTCGCCCAAAATGACACAGCATACCTGGAATAGACAAGATGTATCACGGCAATGACAACTTATCTGACGACTCCACCACAACCCTTGAATGCTTGTTTTTTCTGATCTCTGTAGTACATTCCAGTATAGGGAATGTAACCCTTTCTCTGAATGTGTTTTCATTTCTCCTCTTTTTGTTTTGATGTCTACAGAATGCATTGTGTAAATGTGGACACATGAATGCACGCACAAATACTTCAAAAACTGAAAAAAAAGAAAAGAAAAAGAAGCCCATATCAGTACTTTTACCACCTATGAGATGCCACTAGTTATTAACCGTAGGTTTTTAGGAAAGGAAATTACTACCAGTGTGCCCACAAGTGTGAGATTCACACAGATGAGAGGACCAAATGAAAGAGTGGCCACGGCTCTTTGTTAGCCATTGCAAAGCCATCCTTATAGCCAGCCTCAGAGCTGATGGGAACATTCTGAGGCTGACTGTAAAAGTATAAAGTCCCCTCAGGGGCTTTATCCTTTAATGTTTTGTCTCATCTTTTAGTTTCTTTTCATTTTTTGCCTGATATTCACTGAATGGAAGAGCCTTATTCAGTACGTTTTTACTTGTATACCTCACATGATTGAAAACGTCCATGTCATCATGCATTTCTTTTTACACTACTGTATACTATTGTATGTACATAACCAAACAGAGATCTACTTATGTAAATTTGTCATTTGTGTATTCATGGAATCACTCTCCAGTGACTTTCTTTTTATGTTGGTCTGTGTCTTTCTTTGGTAACTTTATATTTTTCACTTTTTATTTGTTTGAATCTGTTTTCCTGCATCAAATAATTTGCTTGTTGGTTTTTAAAAGCAATAGCATGCAGAAAATGGTATATAGCACAATAGTATAAATGTTGTTTAAATCAGTGATGGGAATTATCAAACACTTCTGTCAATAATTAGCCGTAATACAATTTGTCAGCGGGTTTACAACCACAGTACCATGTCCAGACGTGCATGTTATGTGCAGATGCATAAAAGCATGCAGACAGGTACTAACACTCACATGGACACACTCTCTCTCTTTCTCTTGCATTCACATCTGCACACACACTTTACATATTTCGCACTTGCATCCCAGTTACACGTCAGAGCCAAGGTTGTGTTCTCCACTGAATAGACCTGTTAGCCTCCTGCTCATAAATGAGGTAACCAATTCACCAACAAGATTATCTCACTAACAAGCTGGGCCCATTGCCTCTATTTGTGCAAAGACACACACACACACTCAAACACACACAGACAAACACACACACACACACAAACAGGAGAGGATGAAAGCAATTATCAATTCAAATGTTCTATGCAATGACTCATTTTGAACCTGGAAATGATTCAGCCTAAAACAGTTTATTATCATCATTCTATTCACAAGAAAACAACAAAATTATGAAGTAAAATATAAAAAAAGGTGATGAAATGTTTTTACTTAGAAACTTGTCTGTATGGATTTGAATATTGAATATTGATCTAGAATTGATTTTATTTTCGTGGCATGTTTTGACCCCTCACTCCCCACATGGGGGACTTGTTGCCAAAGGGTAAACTGTGTAGACTGTCGGTTTTGAATGTCCACCATCATGTTGCTTTGAAGCATGGGTTTGCTTGGCTTTGTCTGGCTGTTTGTAAGCCCTCATTCAGTTTTTGTGCGTTTTGGCTGACCTGGGCTCCTCAGTGTTTGGCTTGCAGTGACTGTCTGTGCTGCTATAAACCTGTGATGCAGATGGTCAGCATTTCTCATTAATACTTGTCAATGTACATATTGGGTGTCACTATAACCTGTGGGGTGAATGGAATGCTTCTATGGGATATTTCATTGTTGATTAACTCACTCAGCAGCCAAGCCATTGAAAAAGGTGCATGATTAGATCTTATATTCTTTGAAGCTGTACCTGAATTAAAAAAAAGGGAAAGGCATGATTTCACCAAGGTTCACCTAACAAACCTTGACTTTCACAGGCCAATGTAGAGAATATTGATGAGTTAAATGTTCAGTCAGTCATTCACAAATCAGGGCATGTCATTTTGAAAGCACAAGCCTGACTGGTAGCTGCTCGTTGAAGCGCAGAAACATGGAGGTTGCGTAACAGTGCCTCCAACTAAACAGCGTAGGATCTGTATCAAAACACTAGGTGGAGATGCAATTGGGTCAATGTGAGGTGCATGAGACAAAACAGCCTTCAGTGCAGCCGTCTGGTTGACAGAAAGACAGACACACATTCTTACTGTAAATACAACTTCATTTTCTGTACAGCTTTTGAGTTTTGAGTACGGCTGTCATGTGCATCCCCATGCCGTATTTGCTGCCAACTTTTGTGTATAAAAAGAATATTTATTACCACAATAATGATGATGATGATGAAGAAGAAGAAACTAATGATGATGATTATTCTAATTATTGCATAAACATAGTGTATGTGGCTGACTTGTATTGACTGTTTACAACAGTGGAACAAAACTTGTATTCAGAAACATATCCAGTCTGTGTATAGTTTCTATACATATTGTGTTTGTAAAACAAGGAGAGAGAAAAAACCTCCACGGCAACTACAGAGTAGAAAATCTTTGTCAGGCTATCAGGAGGCCTTTGATTTGATGGATATGACCTGCAAGGTGATGAGAGTCAAGGAAGGCATCGGAAAAAATGAATCAAAAAATCTGGAAAATGTCATTCACTGTTGTAAGTGCAATGGGCAAAACGTCAGTCGTGTATCCATTGTGAAACCTTGTGTTCTATTCAGTGTATTCCTGTAAACAGATAGAGTAAAATTTGGTGCATCATGTCAAGTAATGTGAGTAATGAAAATATTGACCCTGCAATTTCCAAACAGAGAGAAGAATAAAAAGAAAAGGAAAACATTGTGTCTATTGTCTTGGGTGTATGTATTTGTGTGTGTCACCTATTTTTCTTGCAGTACCGATAGAGACACTTGGTGAGTTTTGTTGTAGCTCCGCAGCAGACAGTGGAGAGATCAAGAATAAGACCTTGAGGACGACGCATCTGTTCAGATAAGACCAGGCTTTACGCGCTGAAGCAGTGATGACTTATCCCAGAGTGGGTGGGCGAGAGGCAAGAGACGAGAGGGGAGAAGTGTTTGGCAATGCATGGCGGAGATGGAGGTGTGAGTGTGTGAGAATGTGTGACTAAGTCTGCATGTGTGCATCAGGGAAACGGAAATAACTTTTGTAAACTTGTGCATTTGTCCTTTATTACTCTGATAGGATCAGGAATATTTACATCTAACAAATACTGTCATTGTAGAGTGGTTTTTTGATTATTTATCTGGTGTTAATTTGATACGATATGTTAGAAAATTGTGGATAACTGCCAATATATTACATCTAGGGCAAATTTCCCTTTTTTATTTTGTGTCTTTTAGGATCAACAAACCGGGGCAAATTCTGACACTGATCTTGCTACTAAATTCAGATAATATTCTATCAATGCTGATCAATGAATTCAGCTCTAATGTCCAAAATAACGTCTACTGCCACATTATTGTTAATGCAGTATGAAATGAATGCCTAAAGTAAAATCAATGAAGGTCTTAAGTCATCATGATTTAGTGCTAACTCAACAAAGTCTTTAATTGTTCCCTTAACAGAATCTTAGCCCCTCAGTCCCAACACAGATTCAGGTCAGGGTCTATGTCTCACAAAATGTCACATCCGATTCAACCCATTTTTCCTCCTAGTCTGAACCACCTACATCATGCACACTGCAATGTGTCCACATACAACTCAGTCTGGTTTTGCTGTGTTGTGCTCTATGCTTATGAAGCCTTGAGCTGCTAGCTTAGCGTGGTTTGGTAAGCTTCCCCTCCTATCGTTGCCGTCCCAATTTCAATTTTTGCCATGTACTTTATCTTTTCTTTTTCAGACTCTTACTCTTTACATCCAACAGACTCAGACCTGCTGTAAGTCTCTCTGGAGACTGTATGAAAGAGTGTGTCACTAGACTGTCCCAATTCCTACAATTTATTATGGCTCACTCCTGTTGATAGCAGAACAGTTTCCATCAGAGATGTAGGTACAGTGAAATTAGGAATTTGATGTTACATGAAGTCAGATGAAAAATGTTATGTCCCTTTTATTTTGAGATATAATAAGGCTTTGAGTTTCTTTGGAATTCAAATGTTGATATTGGCCTATTAGGTATGTTAATTTAACTCATTCTATATGTAAAGGGACAATGTGCAATATCAGACAGAAAAGTTGCCAATGCCCATTTGTTGCAGTGAGGTTACATCACAGCCAACATGTACGTAGTAAGTTGAGGCGTGTAAAGGTAGTAATAGTTAAAAAACAAAATAGTTAATTGATATTTTCTCAGGGGTGCTACAAATTGCTTCTTTCACTTCTTTTTCCACCAAAAACTTGTATTTCTATCTTTTATCTATTCTAAAGATTCTAAACCTGGTGTAGACTTTTATATCTGTCAGGTTGTTCTTTGTTACATCATATTTAGATCTCTACAGTCCATAGCATGTCAATGTCATATTGTGTAATATGTTTCTTTGCTCAATCACTGCAACTGCAGGACTAAATGACCTACTGCTCCTGCACGCCACAACCACAGTGCAGACATGTTGAGAACCTACCAGCAAAGTGTGCCTGCAGGTTTCCGTGTTCCTGTGTGGCGCCTGAATGTAAGCAGAGAGCTACTCAATCGTGACAAAGTCAAATCGACCATCGGGTTATAAACCTCAATCCATTCTGAAGCTTCCCTTTCCCATTGGGTAAGGCATCAATGATCACATCTGCAGACCTTGGCTGCCCTCATCTGGTTAGAGACAGAACTGGAAGCAAGACAGAGTAAGAAACATAAGGGTAATATTTAAATTTATATAAAAGGAAAAATCCGGATGCAAGTTGGAAAGCTGGGTGGAAAACTCTTGGATTCATGAAACAGAAAGTGAGTTGTGGGTGGTGGGTATAAAGACTCTGGCTAACTATAAAATACTTTTTATAGTGAATACTATACTGAATATATCGGCATGTTGTCTGTCAGAATTAACTGATTCATGAAAGCTTTACACAGAGGATGTGCAGAATCTGAGAGCAGAGGAAGGGATTTTTTACAAGCAGAAGATATAGACTTTTTCTAGGCTGTGACATACTATACATAAACATATTTATGTGGTTTACAGTCTACATTGTGTTGAACTATAAATGTTGTAGCAAGACAATAACTTACTTATCAACCAAGGTGAAGAGATTACATTTGTGAATGTAAAGAGAATATGCCATAAACTGAACACATACTTGATACTATTGATTGATGCTAATCCAGAGTTGGAATAGAAGTGGTGAAATATAAATACATGGTCTACATATACAAAGGCAAGGCTATGATTTAAAAAGATTAAACTAAACTTTAACCCGATCCTGTGGTTACAAGAAGGTCAGTGTTGAAGCTAAAGAGGTCAGTCTCTGTACAATGAAATGAGGGAACCAATTAAGAGAAGATCCTTTGATTTCTGAAAGCTTAAAAAGCTCAAATATTAGCATAATCTTAGAGGGGAGAACGTTTGCTTGCATGCAATGGCTTAAATAATCGCCTATGAGAGAGCCATCGAGCATGCCGTACCATCCTGTCACTTTTTCTGAGATTTTTTTTCTAAGAAAGCAAGTAGTAGACTTCACACAAGATGTATTTTTCATAAGGATTACTGCGACATAGGTCCCCAAAGGTTAAACTACCACTAAAAGTCCTATATTAACTGATATGACCCTTCAATGACAGGGTTGTGAAGCCTTAAGTGCTCAATCTTTGCTCTAACACAGATTTATTGCCGGGCCCTGCAGCAGCCAACTCTACAACACTGATGTCCAACCTTTTTTTCCCCCCTCCAGGTCAATCTAATGGAGCATATTTAACATCATGATGATATATAATACTGCCGTTCACCCTCCTCTTTTACTGGTTAGGGTCATTTCTCTACATATTTCTTCATATAGATTCTTCTGACATTTGATTTTACAGCAGTGGTCTAAGAGGTGTCTCTCAGAGCCAGTGAATGCTTGTGTACAGCAGCAGATTGATTGATGGTGTGTCACTACTGGCCTCAGTTATAGGTCACTTGACCTGCCCATCCTCTCCTAAGAGACACGAATTCTGTCATTAAATTATAATCGGGATGCTTGCGATCTTCTTTTTCCTGAACAGAACACCCCCTTTTCTGAAGCCACAGAACCTCTCTAAACCGGTTTCTTCTGTCAGCGACGACCTCAAAGGAACGTTTAGTGACTCATCCATCAGTGGTGGGAAGTGTGACATACAGAGGTAGAGGAAGTGAGGAAGCAGAGAATGACCAGACGAATTACCGCTCATTCAGTTCATTAAATATTTGTCAATGTCACAGCCAAAGTGCACATTACCATATTTGAGCCTATTTCTCAGAAGAAAGCTGATTCACACTGATGTAACCGCAGGATGTGATTCTTTTAAGATGAAAGTGCAACACTTTCGTGAGATACTTCGGTTTCAAGATAATCACATATATTTCTACTTTTCCAAAGACACATAAAAAAGAAACCTTTCTGATGTAGAAAATAATCTAAAGCAATCGAATCAAAGGATTGACAAGCTACTTTACAAGACTTTGATGTTTCGCAGTAATACCACACGAGGTCAGCAGAGAGCACATCCTCAACTGTACAAGCACCAAACACAAGTCCACATCCATCAAAGTGCTGAGCTAAATGACAAATGAATAGGGCTGGGGGAAAACTGACTGCTCAGGTTTTCCTCCCTCACCTGTCACTCACAATCTTAATCTGCTTGGTTGCAAACCCTACAGACTGCATAATCAATGTGCAATCCTTTGATGATAGCACAATCCTTTTCAAGGCCTCTATGCTTTCTACAGGGTTTGTTTGTGGACCGTTGCCTGGAAAAGAGATCAATCCCCTTATATCACTGTCTCAGAAAAAGACAAATAACAGGGATCACTGAGCTGCAGATGGGAAGCTCAACTGCTACTTTAAGTTTCTTAAAGTACAATCTGTGATTTTCCAGGACATTTTACTTTTTCTCCCATTTTCCAGGTGTTTTCCAGTACTGGAAAACTGTTCAACTATTTTCCTGGGAACCCTGCACAGGTAGCAAAAGTTAAACACATTTGAAGCACAGGAATCACAGCTTAAAGACAACTACTCAAAACTGATCACACTTGTGGCTAATGATGTGAGGAAACCAATATAAGCCTGGATCCAGCATGCCAGGTTTTTTTTATTCCCCATTGCCTGGCCAGGGAGAATGTGGCCTGTGATGTGCATGAAGTCCATGTGGCCTGACCCAGCACGTAGACTTGATGCTGTGGCTGAATGATTGTAGATACTGTAAGCACTTCAGTTTGATTTTGTGGATTACACTGTAATGTGCTTCTCATTTATATTTGTGTTTACTTTATTTTTACTGTATACAGGTGCTACATTCATTTAGCCTACTGTGAACAATAAACATTATTTCTACAGCTTCATGTCCTGAGCATTGTGTTTTCAGTGTTTTGATGTAGTGTGTAATGACTGCTCAGTATTGCTTTAATTTGGATTGACTTGGGGTCTGATCTGACAACATTGTTTGGTTTTGCAGGAAGAGTCAGAGGTTTGGTGAAAGTAGTTTGAAAAATGGGTTTTTTAAGTGTTGAGAAAAGCATGGTGGATGTCAAGAAATGTGTTTTAGCAATTGAGAAATACTGAAACACACAGATATGATAAAAGTGTACTCACCGCAGATTAATAAGGAGGCATGAGGAAGTAGATATTTGCAATGTTTGATTGAAACTCAAAAAAAGTCTGGCTCTTGGGTACTTTGTAGTTCTCCCAGTATTAGCGTGTTGATATTGTACTTTATGCTTGATAGTCGCAAGCTCTTTGGACACGTTACTTTGCCAGCAACACCTGTACTTTTAGCATTTTTAAACGACTAGAGCTTGGAGCAACTCGGGACGCTGTCACCAGAGGATAAATCCTGTTGTTTGTAGCGTCCAGTGTCTCTTTAGACGAGCTTCTTACTAGTTTAACAATTTAAACGTAGTGCAAAAATACTAACCTCTTCTCCGTTTACGTGCTCCGGTCGAATTCTTGCGATAGCTAACCATGACAGAGTTTTGATTTAACACCTGTAGCTGGTTTTCACATTACATCTCCTGACGTCGGTAGAGAGTACGCGAGAGGAAAAAAGTCAACAGTTTGACTGGACTGTTCAAATTATTCAAGGTAATATATTTATTATTAGTACGATTGAAAATGTAATGAGTGTGAAACCAGGAAATGCAAATTGGATTTTACAACCCACTCCTACCCATAGACTGTAAAAAATGCTCCTACCTCATCTTACATGACGTATTTGTACAGTGGCCCTGTAGTGCAAATTACAACAATTCAGAAAACACTACGGCAAAATCAAAAAACACTACGGCAAATGCCGATTTTGTGATTTAGATTTTTTTTTGGAATGTCGTGGTGTTTTCTGAATTTCAGTTGTGTTTTTGCCGTTGTTTTCTTTTTTTTTTTTTTTTTTTTCTTTTTTTCTCTTTTCTCTTGTCTGCATATATATTTCTGGTTTGTGTCATGTTTGTCACAAACTGTCAAATATTAATGCAATTTATTCTTGCAGCAAAAGAAAGAAAGAAAACATTTTTCTTCTGTGCTTGTGACTGTGTGCATACGACCATCACCACCCTCTTAGAACTCTGGCCTAACTTTTATTGACAGCTAATATCATGTTCTGTAAAAGAGGGCGTGCACACCTAGGTGGACCAAAAAAATAAGATAAAGTAAAAAAAGGAATACACAAAGATATACAAAGGGACAGGGAAAGAGAATGAGAGAGAGAGACCTAAGACACTTAGATGGAGAGGGACCCTCTCACCATGACGCCAAAAACACTGTGCGGTGATACTAATGATTAAGCAACCCTTAGTGTCCACAAGCATTACTGAAGCTTGGGTCGCAGAGGGTTGCCGCCGTGCTGTGTTCTATTTGTGTAACAAGACCACCACTGGTGCAGATGATACCACCTGGGTCAGATCAGCCGAGCGGTCCACCCCGGCACCCGGGCTGTGAGAGCAGTCAGGCCAGGGGACAAGCCAAGGACCCAGACCGGAAGCAAACAGGTGCCGCCGGGGCACCCAGGGCGACCCCCAGGTCACCCAGCGGGAGGAAAGGGGGGCGAGGGGGGAAGGGCCCCGCAGCCCCCCCAAGGAACACCTCCACAACACTGCCCCCACAGCCCCCCAAGACAGAGCCAAAGGAGCCACCAGGGCCGAGGGGGCCCAGCACCAGGAGCAGACAGTCAGGCAGCCGGGCAGGACCCGGACCACAGCCATTGATGCCGTAGTGTTTTCTGATTTTGCTGTTGTGTTTTCTGATTTTGCTGTTGTGTTTTCTGACTTTCTGTAGTGTTTTCTGATTTATCGTTGTGTTTTCTGACTTGTAGTTGTGTTTTCTAATTTGTCGCTGGGTTTTCTGACTGGCGTTGTGTTTTCTGATTTGCCGTAGTGTTTTCTGATTTTGCCGATGTGTTTTCTGACTTGCTGTAGTGTTTTCTGATTTGTCGATGTGTTTTCTGATTTGCCGTTGTGTTTTCTGAATTTCTTTAGTGTTTTCTGATTTGCCATTGTGATTTTCACTTCAGGACCACCGTATATTCCAGTTTGGAAAAAAGGGCATATTTTTAAACTCAATGAAAACTTAATCAGTTTAATTGACATTGGCTTCAAGACCTAAGTTTATATTGTATATCATATCAAATTCTCCCTTTGCTCTTCCATAAACTCTGTTACCTAGCTTCAATACAGCTGCCAGATCAAACTTGCTAGGCTGTGTTAGAATAAGACAGTGTAAAGTAACCCCTTTGTTTGCATACACATGCTGATTGTTTCTCAAATGGAGAATCACTTTTTATAACTTTAAAGTTTTTTTCTTTTGTGCTTTTATGACATGATGCCCACACTTGATAATGTTTGGGCTTTTTACAGCCAGCTTCACTCCTCATCATTCTTTACCTCAGAGGATCCAAAGGTAAAGGTAAACATTGTACACTCTAAAGATCAAATATATGATAAACATTTACTTTGCGCTTTCAATCAGTATCTTCTGACAGGTGAGCTATACCCAAAACTAGCTGCACCTGCAGAGAGGAGAGGATGCATCCTGTCTTGTGCTGCTCATATGGTGAAGGTAGGCTGCACTCCTGTGGAAGTATATTCTAATCAGTTTTGGGCAGCACTCAGTTTGCAAGTCAACCTTTAAGAGCCCACAGGCATGGTGTTGTAAGAACAGAATTAGATTTGTGCGGGGGAGGACAGGAGCATGAGTGTAACACGATTGAGGTACACAAGAGGAATTGTGTAAAGCCAAATCCTTTAACTAGTCAATTGTTGTTGTCAATATACTTCCATTGTAGTGATAGGTAAAAACTGAAGGGGGCAGTGATTACTTGTGACAGGACAAGGGTCTAATCTTCAGTCTGAAAGTAACCTGATCATGCATATGTCCCTTCTCTAGGAGTGTGGCCTTTCATTCACTTAAAATATGTCGGATGATGTTTTTAAAAATCTGCAAATATCAGATGAGACCAACAATGCAGATTCCAGGCAGCACATCGCTGTCCAGGCACCAAGCAGAAACCTGGATCTCAGATGGTGAAAAATTAAGCCTTTGCAAAAATAATGACAAGAGCTGCTGTTTCTCAAGTGGCCATTTGAGGCCAGCTCCAAAAATACGTCAACCCCAAGCGGCAACCTCCGGTCTCAAACTATGAAGCCCATGCGGAAGTGTTATAAACTGCAATTCATCGAGAATCCACTTGAGGCTGGCTGCAGAAACACCGGAAACCACATAGACACCAATTCAAAAAAAGAAAATCTTTGCAGCATTAATAAACATGTTTACAGCCTGGATAAAAAAACGTCTTGGTCCTACGTAGCTAATCTCTCTATCGACACACACTGTACGTATAGGGGGTGAATTTTTTTCTTACACGACCGTTCAGAAGGTATTAAGATTAGAAGTTTTTGCCCAAATAAGGACTTGACTCTTGGACTGGAAAACATAGCTGTTGGCTCGGAGGCTCACTCTGCCTTGTTTAGTTCCGCATTTCCAATATGGCTGCCGCCATCGATTGACCTCAAACAGCTCTTCAGAAACAGATGGGTGACGTCACGGATACTACGTCCATATTTTATACAGTCTATGGTCAACCCACATTAAGCCACGTATCAATATAACAATAGTGTTTAATTACATACAGCCTGGTACAGCTGTCATATCGACTTTAGAGCTAATTTGTCTATGTATGAACAGCAAAATTCAGATGTATGACAAGAGTTGATGTATTTAACCAACATGCTACCCAAGAAGTCTATGCTCCAGTTTTTCCAGTGAGTGAAATTCTGTACTAATGTTAGTACAAATCCACAAACTCTATATTAGTTGCTTTACTCTTATAGATATAAAAACTCTATTCAGAAATCATGACAAATAGAATTTCATTTAGTGGGAAACATAATGCTAATTTGCCAGCTAACAAATTAGCCTCTGTCACAGGCTGTATAGCTTGGATGATGTAGTCAGTGTTTCCTAATACCTAGCTCCTTTCCAGCACTACCCCATAATCCAAATACAGTCACTTCTTGCTTCAGATTAACAAGTAGTTGACAACCAGAATGCAAAATTTGAGGCTTCAAAAAGCAAACTAGCTTGTGACATTACTGTGGCTACAATGTGTTTATATTGGGTACACAGGAACATTTTGCGAATAAATAGCCAAATAGAAAGAAATGGAGTTTCTTTTCCTCAGATGTCCTGCAAGGTAAAAAGCATATTCTGACCTCCTTCACTCAGATGTTGTAAATGTAACTGGACCAGAGAGGAGAATTCAGTAAGCTAGAGCACTGAGAGCTTACTCCTGTACCAAACTCCTGTACCAAATCCCCCTCTGTTCATATTTGTGTGGGAGTCTGTGTGTTTGTGTTGAGGACACAGAAGTGCTGATGCCTCTCCTTTGGGCCCTGTCAAGCTAACTTAGCGTCAGTGTTTACATTGCTAAACAGGAGAGAGCCCCCTTAAAACAAAGGGGCCTGAAGGCATAAGAGGGGGACACTGTTCTGTTTGTGAACAGCTAGCAGGGCTGTCCGTACGAGCAATTCTGAAGGACATTCTCACCTCATGGTGAAGTCACAGTTTGTGATGTCATGAGTTTAGATTGATTCATGCTGCGACAGAAGCTCTCCTGTCATAGCTGTTCCCTGGGCCTGTTTAGTTGCCCTCAGGTAAATTTGACTGATGGCCATCTGATTTCTGGAGGAGCACCAGTTCACTGTTTCGTGATCCCAGCAGTCACTGCTTCACTGTTTATTGTCTCCTTCTTCCCAATGTCTGATTTAAACCTGGGATGTCTGTGCTCCACTTCTGTGTGGTGTTTTTCATTTTGGGGAATTTAGCTAAAATTCTTTCTTGCAGTGCTGAGAGTTAGATGAGAAGATTTGTACAACACCCATTTGTGTTTGGTAAATATGAAGCCATGGCCTTACATTTTGTCATCACTATGAGGTTGCCAGGCAACCAGGGTGGTACTGTGCATGGCAAAGAAATGTACTGGGTTTGTACCCATATAACAAAAAAGCACCTTTAAAGAATGTAGCTCTTTAATGAGTTCAACAAATAAGATGAAGCAAGTAAAGGGGATAGTTTGCCTTTTTTTTTTTTAACCTTTGTCTAACCTTTGAATTATTTTTATCTAAATAAGTCATATAGTACAGTTGTTTGTGTTCTTTGTTTCTCTTGTTTGCTACTCTGGGCAGCTGCAAAATGTATTGTTTACTCTGTCATTTGATGTAGTTGATGCGCCAGAAGATCAGCAGGCTATCTTAGATTAGATTTATTTTCTCTGATTATACTTGCATTGGCCAATAACACTCAAGAAAGCACCCAAAGGTATGAATTCATCGGATTTATTGGACAAGAATACATTTTTGTGTTTTGGCAAACTGGATATCCAGCTGTACTTGTTGGATCCAGAGTATACAGCTTTTGAAAAGCAGTAGTGAGAGGCCAAGACTTTGTCTGCAACTGCATACTATCATACGATTCATACCATACCATATCACATTGAGCATGTAGTCCACGTAAAAATAATTGTATTCAATTTTGAGAAAATGCGCAAGAAATGTCCCTATGTTTTATAAGTAGTTAAAAGTACATTGAAATAACTCCGTAGCTGTGTAAGTACAGAACATTTGAGTATTGTTGTTGAGTTCATTATACAGCCCGACAGGCATGCTAGTTGTGCGATCAGAGTACAGTCCAGAGATATATGACTGGTGTAGTCATATGACACAGAGAGGAAAAGAACTAGATTACTGACAGCATATTAACCATCAAGTTAATATACAATATGTAACACATACTGTTTGAGTATGTAGTAGGTTATACATAAGTATGTGGTTGCTGACACACCCAAAGACTGATTTGCCGGCAAGCAATGCATTGTGGTTCTTGTGAGTACTGTCAGCAAAGCTCTTGTTGCTGGAAAAGTCAACTATTAGTCTATTAACAAGAACTGGATAATTTATTTCCTTTATTGACTACATTGCCATCCGCACTGATTGGACATTCAAATAAAAGATGGTGAAAGTTGATAATTAATGATTAACAAGTGCTGGCTAGTGGATTGTTGTTACATTTGGACTGAGCTGAGAAGCTTATTTCCCCATCTGCAAGGTCTAGAAGCTAAACAACTGGCATTAGCTTCAAATTTTCAGACACAAGAGTGATAATTATTGTGCGATATAACTGGGCTCTTCTTCTCCTCTTTTGTATACGTTTTTATTGTATCTTCTCCTGCACACTGGATTATTTGTGTTTCTGCTGTTCATAAAAATAATTAATTAGATCAGATGTACCAGAATAATGAAGAAGCAAAAAAATGAGCCAGGAGATTGAAAGAGGGCGGGTTCTATTGCCCAGAGTTGAGCCTGTCAGGCATACACATCCCTCCTCCCTCACTGGGTTTAGCGGACTAAAGACCCATCCCCTAAATCTTTAACCAACCATATTTAACAAACAGCATTCTATGGCAAAAACTTCACGAGGCGTGGGAGGAAGTGCTGCCTGAGAGTTTTAACTCAGGGCAAAAAAATAACCCACTTCCTGGCTTTACACACAGGTTTGACTACTGATCCAAGTCACACATACAGTTTTGAGTTGGACCCACCCACCTATCCTGAACTGTAACTACATCACAGTGTTTCCGAGAACCAGTGGACCCTCGACCATTCAGATAATTCAAGACAAATAATACAAATTAAAAACTAACTTTAGGTTTAAATAATTCTCATTCAGCACCAAGATGATGTGAGATACAGCCGCATCTCTTCCGCCCATCCCCTCCTGCCAGCTGCCGCTGTCAGTATAGCCGGGCTGTAGTGGTGATGCTGCTCCCTGGTGTGTAGAGGAGGAGAGAGAGCGTGTCCGCTGCCCAATGACAGCGCAGGATGCTGAGAGAGGCTGCTGGGGTGAATGGAGGCGACAAGATGCCGTCTACATCGGCGAAGATGGAGAGGAATTAACATCGATCCAGGTACATTTGTGTCGTTCAATTGAGTCCCAGTCCATCCGTGTTTCATTGTAGTAGTAATGTCACCTAGGATCCATTAAGTGTCCTTTCGGTTTTTGAGCGATTCATGGGCGACCTGGCGGAGAAGGCACTGGCTGTGAGCGTCTAAAAAAATCTCGTACCGTGGTTGGTGATCGCATGGACACAGCCAGTCAATGATCACTTGATACCGGTGGATTTGCATGTCAAAGCAGATGTGAAATGATAAAGCAGCGCCGTATTTCAAAATAAAGGTTTGAGTCGGCTTCCCCGCGGCGTGTTAGAATAATATTTCATTGGCGCTCGACGGACACCACGCTGGAGCCATCGAAAATGTAGGCCCAATGAGCTGTCAATTGCACGATCGTGTTTCCTATGCTGCATCAAATTCAAGTCAGTTCACCAATAAGTCAATTGACATATTTTAACTGAAAACAGAGTCATGTGAGTATAATTGTGATATGTGGAGGATATTTTCATTGGTTTTTTTTACGTTTTTCGATATCAACCCATTTCCGAGAAGGTGTATCGTTGAGCATTTGCTTCGAGTGGACGCTACATCAGGCCATTTGGAGTTGAACATTTACATTTTCTCATGCAATCAGCCAACCATTGAATTTAGTGGGAAGCATGGGGGCGTTAAGACTCAGTAGTAGAATACGTGATGAGGAAGCTGCATGTGTTTCACTTGTACAGGCAGCTCTGTAGCGTGCTGAATGGATTGGCACTTCTTTTCACAGAAAAAAAAAATCTCTATTATCAACCCCCTGTAAAGGCTATTTATAGAAAACTGACCCTCTATGCTAGCCCTAGACGTGCCTCTGACCTCAAGAGCACATCCTTACTGTCTAAGATCCTCTCTTTTGACAGGAAGTCTTGTTTTATACATCTTTGTTCCAGGAGGGACATTGTGCCTGAACACTGGCTTTCAAAATGTCATGTTAGCCTCATGAATAACAGCCTCAGTGTCTTCACAGATAAACCCGGCATCGCCTGTGGTGAAATCTTTACAACATATGTATTCCTCTGTGTTGTTAACACACCACTGCACTCAGTGATCATCTCTGTAGAGCCATGGTCTGGCATTTACTGACAGGTTTGCTAGTCCTGATTACTGGAATGGTTGACTAATACCTGAACAGTGAGAGTAGAACAACTTGTCAGAGAGAAATGTAAGTGACAGCTAGGCCATGAGTTGCAAAAAGCTGCAAAAAATAAAGCCCAAATTTCAAATAACAAAAAAGGAATTCAGAAATTCCTAATGAAGATATTACAAAACTGTGCATCTCTTGGTATCATTCTGTAATGAATATGTAATATTATATGCACACAATGCCTTAAATAAATCAGACTCAAGTGATTTCTTGAGTGTCTTTGTAAAGTTAACTGTAGAGTGGGGGAGGGGAGGAGGATTACAATTGGCCTTCTCAGCTGGCATTCCTCCTGGTGCTCCAATAATATCACTTATCCCGCAATCACATGATCCTCTTTTTATTGTATTTTAGTAATTTCCCTCTATTAAATTGTGATGGAGCTGTAGGGGTGAAATCTGTTCATGTAAAAATGAAATTAGCAACAATAGGTGGGGAAGAATAAAAGAATCAGAGCAATAGTCATCAGGGATAATCACTCTTTCTCGGGTATTTTTCACAGGTTGTTATATTTTGTCTTAGATCACAGGTGTAATTTTCCAGATAATAGTAGTAAGATAGTAGTAATATATATAGTAGTAATGTATATATATATATATATATATATATATATATATATATATATATATATACACACACTTGCATGATTGTTTAAGTCTTTTATGAAATGACTTAAACAGAAAATTCTTATTTATTTTAGCAGAAGCAGACATTTTTAATTTTTTAGCTAGTTTCCCTCATTTGTATTTTATTATCTCTGGGTTTTTGGATTGCTAGAGACAAAAGAACACTAACCAACACTATTGGTTAGACAGAAACAGAACTCTTAATTATACAGTGAAAGACACTGGTGCACAATAGATGCATGGTTTCTACTGAGAGGTTCACTGTTATTATTTCATTAGTGGAAGTTTGTATTTGAAGCATTTCTGTAGCTCTGTCTGTGTTACATTCGTCCTCATCGCAATGCCATGTTTCTGTGTTTGCCATTTTGTCTTGTAAGTATTTCTGGATTCATTAGATAGCTTACAATGAGGATTGCCAGGAAACATAAGAAGCTGGGGGGGGGGGGGGGGGGGGGGGTACAGCAAAGATCCCCAGCTGGGATCAAATCGGGGAAGTATCACATGGCAGTCATCCCAGATCACTGGCCCACCAGCACAGTTGGCATAGTTTTTGAAACTTTTCCCCACATCTCATAGTTTATCATTAATCAACATTACAAACCCAGCCACTAAAGTGAATCACTGCTAATGCTGAGAACTGAGATGCATCTGCTTTAATGAGGTGGTTGTGACCAACATGATTTATATACATTGTTTTATGGGGAAGATTATTTAAGTAGAGAGGTACCAAGAGGCCACAGAGTCAGCCTGAATCCCTGTTTCAACAGAAAATCTTAAAAAATGCTGACATCTGACTGACATATAAATACTTACTCATTACAAAAAGATCCAACAAACACTGACTTGGAGATGCTCCCAACTTATTTGGATTCCAGCTACAAACCACAGCAAAGCCCCCATACAGAGTCAGAACACTTTCAGTTCAACTAAACACAAACATTATGAACCTCAGTAAACTGAATGTACAGGTGGTCAATTATAATTCATCATAAGTTGTTTTTGTTGCTGTGTCTGCATTGCTGATTTTTTTCTTTTTTTTTGCTCCTAAATCACTCACTAACCATACGTCACAGACCTGCTCTAGCAAGCTGGCTACAGAAGATAAGAGCTGGAGTCTTTGTTGTTACATATGTGTGTGTTTAAATTTAATTTAAATTTTCCTCTCAGAGGGGCTGGAGAAAAAAATGGCTGTTTTTTCACAGTGTTTAACACATTCTCTCTACAGACCTTTAAACTAATTCCTGGTGACTTGTTTTGTCATGTTATTTTTGCAAATTCCCATTTCTGGACAACATCTGTTTTATATAACTCAAAACAGAAATGATTGTGTGCTGTCTGACCCCCTCTGCCAGGCTGCAGTGAAGGTCCGTGGCAGAATTCCCACTAATATGATGCATCACTGAGTGCAGCTGAGGGTTCCTGTCAACCCAAATCTTACTTGATTTCATACAACGAAGAGACCTGTTGACACACCGTCCTGTGCCATGAGACTTCATTTCAACTGTCCCACAAGGGAAAACATGAGAATATGCATGAAGTTGAAACCTTAGGATCCTCTGAATTTCAGCCTCTAAGTCACCTTGGCACAGCTGCAAGACACACCACCTTACATTTTTCCCCCTAACCTTTTGGAAACTCATGCTAGTGTTATTTCAGCCCACTGAGGTGCTCTATCTCTGTTAGCCCGGATATTGTCACCATGGCAACTGGGTCCGAGCAGCAAG
The DNA here is from genome assembly GCF_009762535.1 of Notolabrus celidotus. NCBI lineage: Eukaryota > Metazoa > Chordata > Actinopteri > Labriformes > Labridae > Notolabrus > Notolabrus celidotus. Next base: position 7,821,182 of record NC_048272.1, on the reverse strand, counting down.
TGTCACTAGAGGAGAGAAAGTCTCAAAGTTCACTTTGATTGAGGAGTCTATTTTTTTTCCTTACAGATGGTCAAACATTATTCATCATCAGACAGCCCGTGACATTCACAGTCTCAGTCTTTGTTGTCAACTGTTTGTTTAAAAGTTCTTTCTATTTCACCTTTTTACCACAATGCAATAACGGCACTTCCAGTATGTGTCATTTCAAGCTTCAATATATCACAGAGAGTGCTTTATCTTCTGATTTATTCAAGGTGGCTGTGGCAGAACCATTACTTCAACATTTAAAATTAAATATTCCATTTATTTCCCCTTGTTAGCCTGCGAGATCTGTAGCATTTTATCATATTTTAATTAAAATTATAAATAGGATAACGTATGATTTTTTTTAACTTTGGTTCAGTCATGTCTCTAACATATTTGAAAGTAATAATCTCACTGTGAAACATCTTTGGCTTTGTACAGACTTTGTAACAGTACCTGATTAACTCAGGAGCCAAACTGGTTAGCATCTTACTCAACTGTTAATTTGGCTGTACAGTTCAGGACTCACTACAAACATTATTTCCTCAACTACTCAATACAAAATGATTGGCGACCATCCGATTGATGGCCAATCAGGGGGTTAATTCAAGTTGAATATTGAGTCCTGTCTTTTAATTAGTCCATTATTTAGCTGGTGCACTGTGAGGCTGTAAAGCTGTACTTGACTTTCCTGCCTCTTTAAGCAGCTGTAAAGGGATATAGATAAATGTTGGCCAGCGGGACATCCAGGATGATGCTGGGAAATTCCTTCTGGCCATTTGAAATAGGAGCTGAGCACAATGTGACAGTTGGCTGCTGATGTTAACTAATAGAGTCCTTAAGCTAAGTGAACTATTTATTCCTCTGTTTGCAGCATCTTGCAGGCCAGCTCTGTTTGTATTAAACTGCTCAGTCTCTGAAGGTTTCCACTCTGTATTTTTGGACAGTATGCTTTTCTTTTTGTGCCTTTCATCTGACAAAGTGGTTCTTCATCTAACAGGTGTGTCTTTCCTGTTTCTCTTAGATCTGACTTTGATGTGCTCACTTTATTAAGGCATGAAATAAGTCACCCATGTGCGGTTCAGAGAGTCAGAGCAGCCTCATTTCAGCGCGCTCCCGTTAAGGACCCTCTGGTGGCTACAACACTGAATCACAGGACATGTACGGCAGTGCCAGAGCCGTAGGCCATATAGAGAGCAGCCCCGCACGGTCCCCGCGCCTGCCAAGGTCCCCCAGATTGGGCCATCGGAGGGCCAACAGTGGGGGCGGGGGTGGTGCGGGGGGCAAGACGCTCTCCATGGAGAACATCCAGTCCCTCAACGCTGCCTACGCCACCTCGGGGCCCATGTACCTGAGCGACCACGAGGGCGTGGGCTCCACTGCCACCTACCCAAAAGGCACTATGACTCTGGGTCGCGCCACCAGCCGGGCCATGTACGGGGGCCGCGTCACAGCCATGGGCAGCAGTCCCAACATTGCTTCTGTGGGGCTGCCTCACCATGCTGACCTGCTGTCTTACAGTGACCTGGGCTCCCTCTCCATGCTGCATCCCCACCACCACCAGGGGGTGCCTTCTGCCCTGTTAAGGCAAGCGGTACGGGGCAGTGGGGGGGAGCTGCTGGAGATGCAGGCCCAGCTCAGGGACATGCAGAGAGAGAATGAGCTGCTGCGCAGAGAGCTTGACCTGAAGGACAGTAAGTTGGGATCCTCCACCAACAGCATCAAAAGCTTCTGGAGTCCTGAGTTGAAGAAGGAGAGGATCATGAGGAAGGAAGAGGCAGCTCGCACATCCATCCTGAAGGAGCAGATGAGAGTCACTCATGAGGAGAACCAGGTGAGACCAGTCTTTCTTCTTGTCTTAATCCACACATTACTGCAGTGAATTTCTCCTGTCTGTGGTCGCCTTTTTTTCTTTCACCATTTCCTTGTCTGCTATAGAACGCTGTCATCCTCAGACCAAGAATTGCCTTCATGTGTTTCAGTACTTGTAGAAACCTTTCTGGAAAGAGTTCTTAGCAAACATTAATATTTAACACCCACTCTCCTCTAGTGCAGAATCAATGTTAGAGAGTCCACTTGAGCTACAGGAAACACAAAACATTGCGATCAGGTTATCTATAATCTACTTTTCGAAATCTGAGTTTATATGATCAGCTTTGTACCTTGTGTGTAACTATCTCAGTACTCACAATTTTGTCAATGAAAACCTCTCACTGTGATTGTTTTTATTATTATATACAGTCCAGCCACAACCTTTTAAAGGTTTTCTGATTTTGGCCCTAGATTGTGAGGTGTCAGGAGTTTTTTTCTGTTTGTCTCATTGTGGTGTTGTCATGGCCCAGTTCAATCAGTAACTGACAACAGTAGGCACAAGGCCTAGAGACAAATGTCAAAGATGCTTAAACACTTTCTGTTTCTCTCTCTCTCTTTCATTCTCCTACTTCCCTTTCCCACTGTCTTTCCTTTACTCGCTGTGACTTTGATCATCTTTCGCCATCTGCCTTTGTTCATCTGGGCCTTTCTGTCTTCAAGTATGCACATAAGGTCAGTTATTTTCTGACTTAAACTGTATGTCAATTGAAAAAACAAGTGTAGAAATAATGTTGAGTTAGAAACGCCAAACTTAAGTCCTGTTCAGTATGGTCTTTTGATTGATTTTTATGTTAAATCACAGTTACAGGATTACATCATCCTTTGAAATTGAAAGCTATGTCTATGGGATTTATTTGACCACAAATAGTCATAGCTGACTTTAGTAAAGAAGTTTGGATATAAAGCATGGTGGATACTTCACATAGTTAATATTTAGGTTGCAAGGAAAAGTGTACAACACACAAGCAGAATGTGAAAGCAGTCAGCATATTTTCTTTTCTTCCTTTTTTGAGCTTTACAGCATTTTTTTCCTTCTCGAGGCAGACTGGAATGATGCAGCGAAATTGCTCACCACCTCAAGAAATGTAAAGGTTGAATTTTGCCAGCTGATTGCGCTCTTTATTCAGTTGTGTCTGCGTTTGTGTCAGTCCGCTTGAGTGATGCTGTTGACCACAGAGCAGCCAGTAGGCCATCCATTACTCAAAGTGGCAGACACTGTCACTCCGCCTTACAAGGTCATAGAAGGATACCATTAATATGACCCTTAAAAAGGACCTGCCTGTCTGCATTTGTGAATGTGGTTAGCATTCCCGTCTGAAATTCATAGAGTTTGGATTCTGGATTGGAGTCAAAGGGTTTCCAGCTCCCATGCTGCTAAAGGGCTGGACGAGATAATCTCTGCCTCACATCTGGAAGGTTTTTACCTTCTGGTGATCCTTAGAGCAGATCCAGAGGCAGTTTGATTCCTTTATATCTTAATGTTTCATGTAGATGTGCAGGGACAGTGTCTAGGCAGAGAGTGTGCAACTGGCAAGGCCCAAGCCATTCATCATCTCACTTATTCGTTGTGTTCTGTGTGATTAAAAAACTCAGCGTGAATCCTTGTGTGTATTTTTAGCTTGGCTCCACACACTGTAAGAACTGAATTTGTCCAGAAGAATGTAAAAACTGTACAGTGTGGGCTTTCATACCTTTTTGCTCAAACAGAAGACTTTTTTTTTTATCCTCAACCTTGTCAGTGTTCTCTCTGCACTGCATATATTTATAACCCTTCTGGTAGGGTTCATTAATGAAGTATGAGGGCTAATAAAAGGTAGATGTGCCTTGCTGCTATAATTGGTCTTTTCTATCTTGATTTCTGGGCTTTGAGGCATCCATGTGTTAGTGTAAACTTACAGTGGCTTGGTTTTGGAGGCTGACTGAGGAGCAAATTGCCTCATTAATATTGGAGTGATTTCAGGCCAATCATTGCATCTGTCTTGTAGCGTCGTTTACAATTGCATCAGTTGCTTCAGGCTTCAATTAGCTTGAGCAAATGTTATGCATTATTTATTTTCTGAAAAATAAGTTCTGGGAATTTTCCCCTCTTTTTTTATCACATCTAAGGACAAGAGGAATCCATTCAGGCATTACACTTTATCTTTAATCTGTTTTGTAAAGCACAGAATGAACTAAGAAAAACCAAACATAACCATAAGAGCTTTAATGAAGACAGTCAAAGGTCATGACTTGAGGAAATGATTAGTCTAGGATTGTTCCATGTAGCACCTTTTTTGATAAACTTTGCAGTTGGCACATGCTGCTACAAAGCTGAACCATTCGACTTGAATTCAGCAGAATATTTTGTCGTGCTGAAGCTGGACGGGAGCCGCTGGAGGGAAGTGTGTGAGCTAGAGCGTACCATATCTGTCTGAGTCATGACCACTGCTGCTCAGCCAGCCAGTCAGCCCACATCAATGCAATCCCCAAAATGGAGGCCTGGCTTTCCATATGACACAGCTCTGTCTGTGCATGGACATAGAGCTTCACATATAACACATGTCTTCATTCCTTACTGTGAGCTGCAGATTGTTGTATTTCACAGGGAAATTAAAGTGTGAACCTGTGAAAAAGTGTTTGTTTATGTGCAGGTGGATTCAGGTGCACATACATTACTTTTGTATGTGTGTACCATGTAAGCTCTATGGTGTTCTGTTTAGTACTGTATGTGAACAGGGGTTCTACATATTTTGATTTCCTCCCTATGTAGCTGTGCCAGCTGCTAATGTGTGTATAGGCTTAGTCATAAACACCAGGCTGCATTTAATGTGAGGGAGGTAGAGTCTCAATGTTTTTTTGTCAATGGAATTCAGCATATTTGGTGTTGCTGCAGCTGCACACACTACACATGGGCATGGATCTAATATGTTCATTGGTTTGCAAACAAGCCTGCAGCTGTCATATATACATGATGAGCAAGGGTATTGATGTTTGTATTAATGTCATGACATTGTAAACTCATGTGGACACAGGAAGTATCATATGAACATTCAAACAGCACATCACACTCCCTCAGCTGAGTGCATAAGATGGCTGCTGCTTCACACAGAGGACAGGAAGGTGATGAAAGGAGGTTTCTCTCCCTCAGTTCATCTCAACAGGATGAGGTGTAATGCAGAGAAGCAGAGAGGCATTTACTGAGAGCAAGGCTTGTAAGATTAAGGTGGGAGTGGAGGATGAGAGAACAAAGTCAAGGGGATAAGACGTGTCTCTTTTTCCAGTAAAGCACAATTTAAGATTAGATCAGAGCAAAAAAAATGTCCATCTTGGCAAGTTAGGTGAGAACCTAATGATAAAGATGTATTCTCTTTTTGAACATGAAAAAAGGATTTAGCAACAACAGTGGTTTCATTCTTTCTTTTTAGTTGCTACCAGGGCTCAGGAGGTTGATCACTTAGTGTTGCCTGCGAAAAGCACATCCACATTAGCTAAGTTTTTGATAATTTAGAGGTAAAAACATAATGACAAAAACAACAAGGTTTGTGGGAATAATGAAGTCACGTGAGAAGTGAAAGAGAGGAAGGTGACCTAAGCAGAAGGAGAAGAATGACCAAAAATATCTGGGTTTTATTTACCTGTATATCTCGGCTAAAGTCTGCAGCATTAAACTCAATATAAGTCACATAGATTGCAAAAAAATTACTACCATTGTTTCTCTGCTCTGCATGGTCTAAGCTCTCAGTGGCTCTCAACTCTCCTAGCAACAGGATACCCACTTTGACTGTCTGTCCTGACCTTAAATAGGACCACACTCTGCTCAAGTGAAAGAGTTATTTTAGGATTAGGATATTCATGATGATGATGTTGATGCTTCTACACACCCTGTGCACTGTCTCTCAGCACCTGTGCCCAATCTGACTTGGGGCTGTTTTTTTGGCATTTGTTACATTGTTCCCTCCTGACAGTATCCTTGGACAAAAGCACCTGCTCAATGAAAATGTAGAGCTGTTGTCATAGTTTGTGTCTCAAAATGTCTTAAAAATTAACATTTTCCTGTTTCATTGTTTTGTATAATTTGAAAGCATTTATTTGGTGGCATTGCTGTAAATTAAACTCAGTGAATGGGTTTATTGATTGCCCACACTGGTAGACAGGCTGTCTGGTTTTCATGCAAAATCACTGTGAAATTATGACTTCACCTCATCATTAACTAGAGGCTGGGTATCATTGAGTGGTTTCAAGTGAGAGATTTAATACGCAGCATAAATGAAATGACTGTGATTCATCATACATTAGCCAATAACCAGAGCCTTACATATGTAATGCATGTATAGGCTGTATTTCCCCCTAAGAGTGTTGATATATATGCAGAAGGTTAATAACCTTCCAATAATGCAAAAATGCTGAAAATATTAATATAAAAGGTTAACAACCTGAAACACAGCCTGCATTGTGTCTCCTTTGAGGATGCTGAAGGCAGCCTTTTGACTGTATGCTGTTAATTAGCATTCATTTTATTAAAATACTCCACTAAATCAGCAGTGCACTTCTATGAAATGATATAACATTAATGCGCCACAGCAATGAGCGCTTCCTTTTCTGGTTTGTTCTGATTTTCAGTTACTCAAAAGCTTGGTCTTTCAAACATCTATGAAGCTGCTCTTTATTTATAAAGAGACCATGTACAATTTTGAACATATGTTTCCATTTGATGCCTTGTACCAGAGTTAGCTTAAAGCTAATTTACATCTTAGTTTGGTTCAAAGATGCTAGTATGTTTTGATCATATGGTATGTAGTGTCTTGCAGAGATGTGGAGAAGCTATAAATGTGTCACACATTTTTTAACTCCTCAGCCCAGACTTTTCATGCTGCTCTCTCTGGAATCACCCACAGCTCAACTTATTTCACATATGTTTCCCCAACACCTCTAAACAGGCCATACTGTCAAATTAGTTGAGTTTCTCTATGTCATATTGAAACATATATGTTAGTATGTATGTTTAACCCTCAGACACTGTAAACAGTAAGGCACTTATATGTCTTTTAAAGAAATTATAAACCAGAGTTCTGTTTCATTGTTACTTACAGTAATTTGTGTGCGCTTTCCCTAAATTGTAACATTTAAGCAGCTTTTGCCTCACTTTTAGATGAGCGTATACATGAATAAATACCAGGTTTTCTGCCACGGCTGTGGGTGTAATTCTATATTGTCAGTCATCACGACGTACAACACAGAGATTAGGGATGTAGCAAGCTGTAGGCTGCTCTGACTCAGTGCTGTGGAGCTGTCCATCTGTCATATAAAAACACCCACTGTCATCTTAATGCACACACATATACTGTACAACACACATAATGCTGCTGGTGCCTTTATGGCCTGCTTAAAAAAACAACGACAAGCAAACAACCAACTGGATATGACCAGTTTCAATCTGCATACAGAGAAAAATTAGGTTAATGTATTAGCTGTAAACATGTCCCTGAAGCCAACACTTTCACAGCAGAGTGTGTGAAGGTGTAAATATACTTTAGCTCAGACTAAAATAACTGCACCTGAAGGATAAATTGCCACAAAATGTTGTCAAGATATGTGTTATCCTCAGGCAACAAAAATATGTTTATCTCAAAACATTCATCATAGCCCATCATTTGGTCAAATGTTGTATGGAACTATTGACATTGCTGTCACAAATAGCTTCACTTATGTTCAGTGCTACTAAGAGCATGTTAGGGTGCAAAAAGCACAGATACATTTTGATTAATGGCAATGCTTCTCCATCAACCCCAATTGTGCAAAAATGATGTCAAAACACCCCTCACCACGAGCACCAATACTTTGTGCTGGTTTTAACCATAGACTGTATAAAATAGCCATATTGCTGCTGTCGAGACAGTGTGCCGTAAAGAGGCGGGCTTTGAGCCTCCTAGCCAACAGCTACAGTGTTCCCGCCTGTCAATCAAGTCAGCTGTGCCTCTCATTGGAAGAATCGTAATCTCAATATCTTCGAAATTGCTGCATTCGAAAAAAATTCAGCCCCAGTACAGTGTGTGCCGATCGAGAAATGAGCTATCCAGACTACACTCGTGTTTTGCACCAGGCTCTAAACATATTTATTTCTGCTGTAAAGATTGGCATTTTTGAACTGGTGTGTATGTGGTTTCCAGTACTTCCGGAGTCAGCCTCAAGCGGATCCTCAATGAATTGCAGTTTTTAGCACTTCCGCGTTGGACTCATATTTTTAGACCGAGGTTGCCGTTTGGTTCTAACATTTGGAGCCATAGTCTGCACAGTAGTTGGCTAACTGAGCTAAGGTTTTGACATCCAGCCTCTTCCACTGATCAAAACCCACATTTAATACATAGATAAAACACGAAAGAGCCCTCATGTCAGCGCAGACTACACTGTAACAGCTTCTCCAGTTCATTTCAGGTAGACACTTGCATTTGTGGAAAGTTCACTGACTCTTGTGATAGTGTTTGTTACATTTTCTCATCTGGTGCACACAGTGCTAAAGGAGACACATTTGTAAACAGAGCTGTCAGTCATGGTGTTCTACCTTTTTATAGCATCAACTAACTAATGACACATAAACTTATTAGAAAAGTGAATGCTATGACACATGCTAGCATGTTAACAACTGGCCATAATGATAGCAACCATGATTAAGAAAATGCATTAGAATTGTTTTCTGATTTTAAAGTTTGACCTATGCCTCATCTGTAAGCATGGAGGAGGCAGGCATTATGACCTATACTGCAGCCAGTAGAAGAAGCTCCAATTATTTTGGCTTCAATTTTAGCATTTTTTGTGGACCTGTCATTAGGTCCATCTTTTTATACAGTCTTTGGTCTTAATACAGGGAATCAATGCTTCCAGCATGCCTGTTTCCTCTGAGCTAATTCAACTCCCCACTTAAAAACATGTTTTTGACCTACATGTAAGCCGTATACAGTTTTGCAACTTGAGATGGGTCTTTTTGGGAAAGTCAGGATGTGACTCTGCATCTCCAGAAAGGTTTTGTGTTTCTGCACTAAAGGATTTTTGACATGCAGTTACCCCTGAACGCCCCAGGTGTCAGTCACTTGGTGGGGGGAGCACTGTAGCTAGACATCAGGCCTTGGCTTTGCAAAAGTCCTGGAAGATAATTTTAGGATATACAGTAAAAGAAGGCAGATTGACCACAAGATCAACGTCTGCTGAGTCATGACTGACTCACAGGAAGTGATACTATTCTGATTTAAAGGTTGGGGGGGATTAGGAAGGAACAGCCATTTAGTCATTTCAACCCACTGTGCAATTATGCAAATGGTATCATTGGACTGTCTCCTGTAGTTTAGTTCCAAGACGACAGGTTATTGATCAGGACGGAGCGAGGGAGCACTGATGAGGAACAGAGAGGGAGTAAAGTCAGGTGAGATGAAAATGATAAGATGTAAAGATAGAGGGAAAAGGTTTCTGTTCAATGGTTTAAAAACTGCTCGGTGTCATGTTATATTGATTTAACCCAGACAGGATACAGAAAACCATTATTTATAGAGACCTTTTCTCAACATGGTAAATGAAAACCAAGCATCAGTCAGCCTTTTCATTGGTTAGGTGTGATCAGGTCTACGTTTTATATTTATTTATGGTTATTCAGATGTGTTTACCTGGTAGCAAATTATTATTTCATGAAAGATTATGTTACATATGAGATAGTTCAATGGAAACTTCAATAAAAAATAAGTGTTCAGGTTATGATGATGTTCAGATCCTTGATTTACTGCCAATTATATTGTCAAGTGATGACAATAAGAACAAGTGAATGTAATAATGAAAAAGCACTGAGTAAAAGGACAAGAACTATAGAGGGTGATGGCAGCAGTCCTGCAGTCAGCAGAAAATTCATCGGCTGCTTTTGCTTGTACAAACAGTGCCCCCCTGTGGCTGGGAGAGCACAATCTTATCATGCAACCATTATACTATGTGCAACAAACAGCTCCTCCATCTCTAACAAAAAATCTTTTTACTTATTTCTCATCAATCGTGTTCAAATATTACGACTGTATTTTATCCTGTTGTGTTCATAGCCTCACTAAATCAGAGCTGTGAATACGTACAGTTGTATAATGAAAACAATCATTACAAATGTATAGATATTTTCCAATCCACATTACGAATGACTTTAGACAGGTACTATAATCATATGGTTGAAAGGACAGGTTGTAAGGACAGGTACAATTGCAGTGTAGGTAAAGAAAATAATTGAAAAAAGCAAAATATTTTCAAGATAAATAAATTATAGTTTCAGTATGAAGTAAAATCAGGGAAGGCTCTCAAATATAAGACACTGACTCAGTCACATTACCTGAGTCTCACTGACTCAGCCGACCCGATTTCTTCAGGCAGATTGGTCCAAAGCCTCGGGGCTCTTCCCAAAAATCCTCAAGTTCCTTTAGTTTTCAGCCAGCCTTCAAACCAGATAGGAGAAGCTCCATCACTGGACCACAAAGTATTTACTAGTTTTTGTTGTACTGAGAGTTCAAAGATACAGCAGGGCAAATGAAAGCATTAAAAGTAATCAGTATTAGAGCTTCTTCTTAAACATACTAAGGAGTCGGTGTGAAGAGGCTTAAACAAGAGTGATGATGGATCACAGTTTGTTGAATAGGCATTCACTAGGACTGTTGAGGTGTTGATTAACTAGTAGTGATGTTCACCTTTGGGTGTCGTTAGGAACACACTAGATGCTGGAGATCTCTTTAACTTAAATATCTTCTGCATAATAGAGTTATATTAGTAAATGCAGTGAATAATAGAAGTAATAGCATACTGTCCCTTTAGTTGGTATACAAAACAACAGTGGGTTATCAACACAGCAGCTAATCATAATTAGCATGAGCAGGCAATGTGCAGGACATGACTCAAATAATCCAAATAACTACAAACACCTGCACCATCTAACTGGAGTAAAATCCTCATTTTTTCCTGCTCTTCTCTTGAAGCACCCCCTGCCATGCTTATTAACACGCAGACTGCACTGCTTCACGTACCTTTTTAGAGCAGTTGCACACCAGACTACCAGAAGGCACTTGGACCACAGTGAACAATCTTTCCAGCACAATTCTTGGTTCTATGATTTATCATAATTTTTAAAGTTTTATTTTTGGACTTCTTTATATTTCTTCCAGAGAGGATGGGATAGTGGATAGAGTAGAACACTTGTAAAGAGTTGAGAATCATATTGGGCAAAGGGCTGCAAGTTTTAGGACTATAACCTCAATACATTGGGTGTGCTAGCCTGGTCTAACATTGCAAAATCTGTCTCAACTCTAGATAAATTGTGGCTGAATCCACAATAACCAGGCATTGGGGGGGTTAGAATGCAGCAATGGTTCTCTTCTAAAATAGAGTTGTGAGGGAACTTATTGTAAGGGAAGATTAGCATCTATATAATAGATATGCAGCAGTTTTTTTCACAATTTGTGAACAAATGTTTGCACAACAGATGCTGAAAATATACAGATAAATTGAGGTATCATCAGTATAAAAATGAAAAAAAAAAAGACACCATGTATCACAATAATGTAGGCAGCAGAAAGATAATAGATATGGTACTAAAACCTAACAAGAAAATGAAGAGCATGGTTGTTCACACTTAGACACAAGCTGCTGTTTCAGTCTGTCCAACAGGTCAGCCGTTAAAAGGTTGTTAATACCCTTGAGCAAGAAAATCTTTGCGTTGAGATGCTTCTGGAAACCAGATTAAAACATTTGAATAATCTTTTTGTTTTCAAGCACAGAAAAAAAAATGTATTTCTTTTTGATGAAAACTTTTACTTGATAATTGGCCTGTTGCTTGGAGGTAGACTCAGCCATATCCAAATGGACTAATGAAATCAAAAAGAAAAACATTACTTGTAGAAAAAGAAGTGATACTTTTTTCTTAAATTATATGTGTATATTGTTGTAAGCTGTAGGATCTGCATGAGACATGCTTAAATTAATCTAAAGCTGCTGTGGGGATTTCAGTGTTTGTTGATTTTGGCCCTCTTGTCACAACCTTGTCCATCCCCCTTGTACATCCCAAGGAAGTTTTTGGGACAAAAAAAATCTCATCCTTACATTTTGTATTGTCAGATGTCTCACTCACTGTGAGTATTTGCTGTTGAACATGTAAAGAGAGGCTGTTTGTTCAGTGTACTATCAATCGACTGGTTTGACAGCTACCCCTCTCAGTGGTTACAGGCATGTAAAATCATAATATAGAACTTATCAATGTTGTTGCTACTGGTTGTTTGCTTTTGTAGGACATTAAGAAGCATCAGCCCTTTTGACCCACATATCTCATTCCAGAAAGGTTTATCATCAAGTCAAATGTTGTCTGCATATTATGAATATGATATTCTGACTGACGGCTGAGGGCAGATAACCACACAGCTGGACTGACTGATAGGTGGCTCTTGTTTTAAACTTTGGCTGGTTTGTGTTGATCATCCTTCTCTGTTGCCTCATGCTCTGACGCTCTGTTTTTACCATACATTTGTTTTTTTCTGTTCATTCTGCCCATGCTCTGCAGCTGCTGGAGTCCAGGAGAACTAAGGTTTGTCCCTATGTTTGCACCACGTATTGTGTGCACAACATAGAGTCACCTGCAGTGTGGCGTGTATTTTCAGACACCTGGCAATCCCTTTTCACCATTACAACCTGAACCTTTCAGAGGAGACAATTACCTCCTGCAGAACAGCCTGCCTCCTTTACTTGTGAAACCTCATATCTTCCCCTACAAATGCTGTGAAACTATACAAAGTGATAGGTTTGTTCAGTGGTGTGAATCCAAATGTGTCTGGTGCTCCATCCCTCTGTAGTACCACAAACCCTAAAAACCTAGACTGCCTGTAATGTGGATCTTATTTTAGTTTAAGAATCTGTCTCCCCTCCTCCTTGTCCTGATCGGGCCATTTTCTGGATGTAGATTGATTTCACTCTGGAAATATCTACTTGAAGAAAATTTCAACTGGCAACCCAAAGCCTTCTTCAATCTTTGACAGAAACTCGGCCCTGAAGTTGTTCCCCTCAACCCAGAACCAAAACACCTACAGACAATAAGATATTATGGACAGTGCAGTATCTGTTTTTGTTTTATTCTGGACACAAAAAATCAACACTAATCCTCTAATCCTCTACAAAACTTTGCCCTCCATATTATCTCAGGTAATCATAGGCATTCCATCTTTTTACACCCAGTGCTCAGTTAGCTTAGAGATCCCTTTTCACTTATACGCCATCTGACATTTGATTGACAGCGTTTGTATCCAGGCCTCTCACGCTGAGTGTGTCGGAGACCAAAGACCTCTGTTTCACTGCAGCGAAGTATCAGGATGGTCTCCTGCTTCAAAACACAATTAACAACACTCATTAACTGTGCCCACAATTTTAAAAGAAGAGATTTTATTTGCAACACATACAATTTATGAGAAAGCAGTGAGTTATTTCCTTGATATCTATTCAAGAAATTTTGATTCTTGTTCCAGAATAAAGAAAACGTGAAACTGTGTGTCAGTTTAAGTTGTTAGCAGCCTGTTTGCCTCAAAAGATGGGTAAGTGACACGCCCCACATGATCGACTTGTATTTTTCCACAGAAACGTGGGAACAGAATATCAGAACGTTTTTTTTTTATAAGTGTAGTGTTATCTTGAAACACTCTTAACCTTTTTATTCAAGTTCAATAATTGTTGAGTCTCTGTGTGTGTATTCATGTGTCATGTATCAGCATCTCCAGATGACCATCCAGGCTCTACAGGACGAGCTACGCACACAGCGGGACTTAAACCACCTGCTGCAGCAGGAGGGTGGTAACCGCTCCGCCCTCGACCACTTCACCACCATCGAGCTGACAGAGGAGAACTTCCGCCGACTGCAAGCCGAACACGACAGGCAGGCCAAGGAGCTGTTCCTGCTCAGAAAGACCCTGGAGGAGATGGAGTTGAGGATCGAGACCCAGAAACAGACACTGGGCGCCAGGGATGAGTCAATTAAGAAGCTGCTGGAGATGCTGCAGAGCAAAGGGCTGCCCTCAGGTTCGGGCAGAGCGTCAGAGGAGGAGGAGCAAGAGAGAGCCAGGCGCATTGCTGAGGCTGAGGCCCAGCTGGGACACCTGGAGGTCATTCTGGATCAGAAGGAGAAGGAGAACATCCATCTTAGAGAGGTACTTTATAACCTTTGGTCATGTTGATATGGATATATTAGATTCACAGTACAAGAAAAGAAGTCATAAGAAGCCCATGTTTCTTAAATCTTTTGTCACTAGATGGCAGTGCTGGTAAAGTCAAGTCTATATTATATTAGTAAATAATGGATCTCTTTTCAGAAATATTTCACATGTATGACAAACATTAGATGCATTGTTTGGTAGTTTTGTAGAATAGAGAATGAAACAGATTCTGCTGTAGTGGTAACACATGTTGTTGTATCTTTCCTGAAAGGAACTGCACAGAAGAAACCAGCTGCATCAGGATCCAAGCAAAACCAAGGCACTGCAGACCATCATAGAGATGAAAGTAAGAAACTCAATCACAACATGCTGCTTGACTCATCCACCTGTAGCTGTCATCTTGTAAAATAATCCTCTAATTATTATTCAGAACAGCTCTTCATAGAGTAAATAAAGGCAGTTTTATCCAGATGTAGTCATTTTAATTTGTTATATTTGATATGAAGGTTCCTCCGGCTGTGACTATGCCAACAAATAAGCTGATCATGGCCAGTCCGGTTAAAGCAGATGTTAAAAGGCTGATTTCACATTCATGTGTATTTGAGTCACTGGCACTTGAACACTTGCTGCACGTCTAAACAGAGGCCCACGCTTTGTGTGTGTGTGTGCTTCCCTGAATCCATTGTTGTCATTGTGATCATGAGCAGCTGAGTCAATAGTAAACACACTGACACGTTTCTCTATCTCGTCTGGCAAACACACACACGCTGTGTGTCTGGTCACAAAGCAGTTGTGTAAACATCAACAAGAATCAATATTACTGTACAATGTTTCAGCTGATGTGCAAGCCAAAAAGGCGCAACAGCCGGTCATGCCGAGTGGCATCAGCCCTGTTTCGTGACAAGAACAGGAACTCTGGCATATTCAGTTTTAAAAACCTACTCTTCAACATCACAGTGTGTTTGCAAACAACACAGACTGCACTCTCATTATTTTAGCTTAGGTTTGTGCAGATGAGCATTTAAAGCATGTTCATTTTTAAGTTTCAAAAGTCTTCATATATACCAAACTAGTTTATACATGAAATATGCAACATCAATTAGAAAATATAAAACTGTAAAATTGTGTATATCTTTCATGCCTGTTCTGAATAACTTACATTAAATGATAAGGTTAATTAGCTGTGATTAAACAGGAACATTGTGTGTAAGTAATGTTTTATGTATCTTTAGAACTCCACTGGAAATGTACGGGAAATCTACATGTATTTATTATAGTTTGATATAAAAAAATCTAAATATATTAAATTGATGTAAAAGATACACTGAGATTGCATTTAAAGAGACCCCACCCATCACTATTTTGGCTGTCTGCTCATGTGAATTAAATCTAACACTCCCTCACCAGCTATTCTTTCAAACTCCTGCAGCTGTCACATGAAGACATGCCTGTTTACTGTATGTGTGTTAAGATAAACACATGCTATGCCAAACTGTACAACATGTGTTGTACCACTACACACACCAACATCCACTGCAGAGGCATGACATCACTTCCTCAAAATAAATCATGACATCATCGTTGAGCTGACACAGCCCCACTCTGCTGGATCTGCGCTGTGCAGGCCTCAGCCTCCGCTGCACGGCACAGTCATGTGACTTCTGTGCTCAGGGATCCTGTTGATTTGCATACAGGGCAAGGGGACACCCGCCTCTCCCTCCTCTCCCTCCTCTCCCTCCTCTTCCTCCTCCTCCTCTCCCTTTCTCTTCCTTTGCTGTCCTATGTTGGAAGACTTTGCATCTCTCCCCGCTGCTCTCTCCCTCTGCTGTGTTGATGCTGGTGCTGATGGAAGCACGAATAATCCTCCCTCCCTCACTCCCCTACATCCCTCCCACCCTCTCCTCCTCACTCACCAGAGACAGTGCACAGTATATAGCCTGCCTGCTGCTGCTGCCATGGAAACAGGTGTGGTTGTTTATGACAGTGAGAGGCCAGTATGCAGGAAGATAAATGGAAATAGAGACACACAGAGGCAGGGAAAGCGAGATAAAGAGCAAGATTTACTGACCAGGTCGCTGATTACATGTGGATGGAATAAAATCTCCCTCCAGTGAAGGTACGATGTCTTGTATCTATTTCAGCGATATTAGTTCAGTGATGTTCGTCTTGTAACACCCAGGCTGAGGTGAGATGCAACCGCAAGTGCATGTACATGTGCAGCGCCCATGCATTGACGTTAACACCGTACATCCTTCTTTGATAATCTGTCAGTCCTCATTTGGGCAAATACTGACCCTGCTAACGGCCACAAGTTCACAAGTTCAGAGCCACTAAGGAGAGAGGAGGAGAGACACAAAAAGAGAGAAAGAGAGGGAGGAACAAGGTTGCTCCATGCTCTGCTGGAGAGGGAGATGGACCATGGCTAATCTTAAAGACGTTGTATTATTTATTTAAAAAGCCGTGAAGCTAAAGCTGCGCTCACAGTTGCAGTCCAGAGACTGGATTCTGCATTGATCTGCAAGCAACTACGCCAAAAGCTACGTCTAGTTACTTTTCTGCCTTCCCCCCCTGCACGTTCCTCTCTGGTCCGGGCTGATCTCTCCGTGCTGGATGTGTGCTCAATATTTCCCAATGGTGATTAATCCTCTGAGCCGCCGCAAGGAGCTGGGTAGACGCTTCTGATTTCACCGACAGATACTGCAGTTGCTCTCAGCCATAACACAGAGCTTCTACTAGTCTCTCTTCTTCTTGCTATATCTCTCTTCCACTCTTTCTCTTTTTGTCTTGCCTTGTTGTTGTCAGTCTCTCTGTCTGTCCTGGAGTCTTGTCTCTACTTGAGGATTTATTTGCAGCATGCAACTTGTGGACATGCCAGTCAGGGTTTTGAGGTGTGTCTCCTCTGGATGTTTGTGTGCAGGACACCAAAATTGCCTCTCTGGAGCGCAACATTCGGGATCTGGAGGATGAGATCCAAATGCTGAAGGCGAACGGCTTACTGAACACAGAGGACAGAGAGGAGGAGATCAAACAGATGGAGGTCTACAAGAACCACTCTAAGTTTATGAAGACAAAGGTAGATACCGTCGGATCCTTGCATGCTCCTTCAGAAAGATTATTTGAAAATATTTCAGAAAAACACAAAGGATTAAGTTGGTCGGGGTACAGATAGACCTGTGCAGACGGGAGAACACTAAATGAAGCAGAGTGTTGCTTAAATTAGCTGCATTAGCATTTAGTGTCATCAGCAAAGTGTCCTGTTGGCAACGATCTGAGGTGCTTCCCTCTGAGACGTGCTTAGTGCCGTGAATAGCAAAAAAAAAAAAAGGCAGAATCAGCAAGTGCATGCTATGGAATGATAAAATACTCAAAGTTTTCTCCTTATAATGACTAATGAAAGTGAATATTTTTACCCTGCTGCAAAGAATCAATTGTAATTCACAACATCTGCAAGGAGTGGAATGTTCATCTGCCCAGAGTGGAAGACTTCACCTGCTTAAGTTTTCAGACCAGTCAGTGTTTTGATCAGCCCACACTCCATGTCTACATGATTTCTCTTCTCTGTTTTTTGGCTACTGCATGTCAGTAGTTACAGCATACAACACCTACATTCAATCTGTAATCATGTCAAAGTGTGTGTCTGCCGCTCTCTGGGGCTCATATGTCTCTCCAGAGCTTTGACACTGTTTACATACTGCTCGTTACATTAGTCAGCGCGGCACAGACCAGCTACAGTTTTGTTTTTTTCTATTTTTAGACCTCTTTTCATCAATCATGTATAGAGATGATGTATAATATATGACAAATGCAGGGGAGTCAGTCCCAAATGCATATTTAATGAGAGAAAAGCGTGTTCATGAAAATAGTACAAAAGCTGTGCTGACTAGCTCTCCGTTTGGTACAAAGAATCTCCTCACTCTTTCTTTATGTCGGCAAACATATGTACACACACACTCACGCGGGGACACAGGCCCACGCTGTGATGGTAAAACATAATGCTGATGTAACTGGTGGTTCTTGTTGTGTTTCATGTGTGTGTAGATTGACCAGCTGAAGCAGGAGTTGTCCAAAAAGGAGTCTGAGCTGCTGGCCCTGCAGACAAAACTAGAGACCCTCAACAACCAGAACTCAGACTGCAAACAGCATATCGAGGTGCTCAAAGAGTCTCTCACTGCCAAAGAGCAACGTGCTGCCATTCTGCAAACAGAGGTAATGAAAAACCCTTCATTTGTTTGTACACATACAGTAAATCAACCTAACAATACGCTGCCTCACAGAGATTTTCATGAGCCAAGCTGAGCAAATCACAGGCTTGCCCAGGGCCCGGGGCTTATAAAAGTAAATCATACACACTCTTTATTCATTTTGGGATTTAAAACTAACTGAGCTGTGACTCCAAAGAAGCAGTATGACACAGTGTACTGTCAGTGTGCATGAAATAAATATCAAAAACACTAAAAAGCTGCCCTGGGAAATAAGAAACTGTGGGAGCTGAACAGTTATTTTAATGCACTAACTGAAGATCTTTATGAGAAAGCAAATGACTTAATATTAAGCTAACCCCCATATTATTTAGAACCGACTGTTGTGAAAGGCGTTGCCAAAATATAAAAAAAACAAAGGTTTCTTTAACACAATTGAAATTCAGGTCCACCTTTATGTTATTTTCTTCAAGCTTGCTTCAGTGTGTAGACTTCCTCTCAGGTTGTTTTGGCTGTCTTATGCTTCAGGTTGATGCGCTACGCCTGCGCCTGGAAGAGAAGGAGTCCTTCCTGAACAAGAAAACCAAACAGCTGCAGGACTTGACGGAGGAGAAGGGCACTCTCGCCGGAGAAATCAGGGACATGAAGGACATGCTGGAGGTCAAAGAGAGGAAGATCAATGTCCTGCAGAAGAAGGTGAGGATCATGCAACCGTTTCTGCGATCTTTGAAGGAGATTTGAAGTTGGAGGGGAATTCAAACTTAGGGAAATGCCATAAAAATGCTTGAAGCATTTTCTAGGTGTTGCCTACCTTTGTATCATCACTTTACAGTGAACAGTAATGTGTAGCTCTGTATAGTATTGTTGATATCATTTGAAATTTGAAAAGGACAATGTGGATAGGAGTGAGTTGTTCAGTCAGAATGCAGGTGTCCTCGGCTAAAACAGTCACAGTGTGAAAGTAAAAAGCTGAGTGGTGCCTCTCTGTTAAGAATAAGAGTTGCTGTTGCTCTCAGGGGGAAAGTGTCAATAGAAAGACAAGCAAGAAGATATTTCTGCCTCAGTGACTCTCTCTCTCTCTCTCTCTCTCTCTCTCTCTCTCTCTCTCTCTCTCTCTCTCTCTCTCTCTCTCTCTCTCTCTCTCTCTCTCTCTCTCTCTCTCTCTCTCTCTCGTGCGTGCGTGTGTGTGCTTGCATATGGTGTGTGTGCTATAAATACTCACAGTGTTACTCCCTCTCTCACCCTGACCTGCTCACCCATTCTCTTTGCTTCTTTCCCTCCTCTCTTGTTCTTGCTCTTCATCCCTCCACTTTTATCTCTTTCGTCGACATCTCTTGTGACGACTTCTGTGTTTTATTCTGATGTGGTTTATCTGGTTGTCACTTATAGACTTTCGTCAACTAAGTCAGAACACATATTTTACCGTCTCCAGGTGTTAGTCATCTGCTCAGTTCCTCTCTTCTCACAGTTGGCAGCTTTATTTTTACTTAATTCTATTCAGCTTCTCAAAGCCATTTGAAAACTCTGTCAGTTATGATGTGTTTCCTCCTGGAAAATAAATGCTCTGTTGTAAAGCTTCAGTGCTTTCAAACTTTCTACATGAGGGTGTCTGCAGAGGGAATTATACTTCAAAGACTTTTTGTAATCTCCCAAGTCCAGCTATTACACCAACTTCAGATTCTGCTCTGGTTTTGAGATCATGCTATTTACTTCTGTTTTCGTGTGTCTCCTCCCTGCCTGTTAGATTGAGAACCTGCAGGAGCAGCTGCGGGATAAAGACAAGCAGCTCGGGAATCTTAAGGACAGGGTCAAGTCTCTGCAGACCGACTCCAGTAACACAGACACTGCCCTGGCCACCCTGGAGGAGGCACTGTCAGAGAAGGTATGCTTCAGCACTGAAGAATCAGGATCAGTGTTCACTTTGGATGTGAGCAGCTGCAAGTTTTTTCTTACTTCGGAGATTACTTTAATATTAGCATTCAGTAGGTGTCTGTCCCACTTACATGAATCAGATAACATGATGAGGATCTGCTCATCATCAAAAGCATCAGTATTTTAGGCATGTCCATCCTCATTTCTTGGTGCCTGACATGTCCGTGTTTGGACAAGAGGTCAAATGTTGAGAGGAGCGAGAAGTTGGTAAATGTTCAGAGATCAAATATATTAACCCTACTGTTATGTTCGTTTATTAGGGACAGCAATAATGTTCCTGGGACAACTTGACTCGGTGCATATTTAATGATCCAAAAGTGTCAGAACCACAAAAAAATCCTAATACACATTTTTTAAAATCTCATTATTAACTCCATTACTAACCATTTAAATCAATATTTAGAGCAATGGAGTTCTTTTAATTCTCACAGATCAGGGTTCAATGAGGATATCACTTGTTTTTATGAAAATTTATGTTAAAACCTTTTTTAATGTACATTTCAAAGCCCTAAATATAAATACAATAGTTTTACATGACATAGATTCTTCTTTATTTTATTTTATTATATATACTTTTTTTTTTATGTAGTGCAAATGTACATATTGCAAATGTGTGAAATGAGCCATTTTCATTGTATATGTTGTTCACACTAATTAAGCCAAGCAGAAGAAGTTTCATAGGGAAATGATACTTTTAACATTATTTTTTAGATTTTTTAACTTTAAAATGGGTAAATTTGACCCGCAACATAACAAGAGGGTTAATTCTTATGCTCTAGGCTTGAAAATAATTCATTTCCTGGCTAATTTGTGAGTTAGAAAAAGTATTTCCCACAGAATAGGATTTTTTCTTACAGTGGATGCCTTTCGAGTTGTTTATTTGTTAGGCTAAAGAAGCTAGGAGAGTATGTGGAACTTTGCAAAATTGGTGCTCACCTACATCTCTTTGAGAGGATCAGGCAGTGGGTGAATGAAAAAAAGTTGGTTACTTTAAATAAACAGTCTTGTCACTATCACTGTGGCTAGCCATGTTTCCTGTAGAAAGAAGGCCAATACAAATTCTGACTGCCAAGAATATATCAATCTATGAGAAGCACTGCACAAGCTAATAAGCCTGGTATGGTAAACACAGACACTGATACATGCTAACTGCTGCTAATTTATTACACTAGGATGAGTTCAAGTAACCACACTGTAAAACATTTTTCAATCCTTATTTTCTTGAAAAAGTCAGCAGCAAAGGGACCAACAGTAAAAACACATCCAAGATGTCAAGTTGTGATGTGGCACCTAGCAGACAGCTCGCAGCACTTACCTGTATATTAAAACTTCTACAGCTCAAATTATGCACCACTTTAAGACTTGTGATTTAATGATGCAATATCATTTTAGTTAAAAGTGAGGTAAAAATAAATTTGTCTTGAAGTGACCTATAAAGACCAAAACCATTTTTACCATGCTGTAAACTTTTGTTCTACTGTTTATTGGGCAGTTTAACACAGGCCTCCATCAGGATTTACTTGATTGCAGACAGCCTCAAGTAACAACAGGGGAAAAGTGCAGTTTTTGGCATTTCTGTATTTTGCTTGGACTGTAAAATAAACATTAAGCCTATACCATCTGCGAAGCAAGAAGCAGAGACTCTGGGAGTTTACAGCTCCCAGACAAGAAATAGTCGAACACATAACTCCCAGTAAATGGTGAGTTGTGGTTTTTACATGCAAATGATATTTAATGTTTTATTTATGGAGCTGTATTGAATGCTGTCACTCAGGCTTTTTACAGCTAGGGTAAAGAGAAAGACATGCTAGCTAGCTGCTTAGCTGTGCTAAATTACAGTTTTTCTCAGTCGCTTTGGTACATTTGTCGAACCATCCTCGACATTTGCAACAGTAAGTGTATTTCTCAAAACAATTCATACAAATAGCAAAACACCATGGATTACATGCAAAAAACAGTATCTTGCTCAAAATCCTTAGTTCATCTCTCAAAAGTAAATATATGTGTCAAGCTGTCAATGAACATGTCAGTGCCATCAGAGTGACAAGTTCTTGTGTCATTGTGTACGGATAAGACAGTCAAATTGTTTAGTCCTGTTGTCAATATAACAGTGTACTCTGGAGGGATGTTCTGATGTAAACTATGGCTAAAGTTTTGATGACAGTTATTGTATGTTACACCTTAGTGTATTGTGGCTCTTATCTCAACAGGAACGCACATATGTCCTCTGCCTCCTCCTCTGTTTTGCCTCCCAACTCCTCCACCATGCAGCCTCACTCCTCTTCCTCTTCTTCTTCTCTCTGGCTGTTGACCCAGTCCAATTCCTTCCATTGTCAGACATTGTAACATTGTGTTGTGCTTCGGCTATATATACTGTATACTTGCCAGTTGATGGTTCATGAGATGCACCTTTGAGCTATTTCAGAAAACTGGTTGATCATTGGTTGATCTAATGATCTAATGATCTAAACTTATGCGATGAACTAATGCCTAAATGTTGTGGAGGGTGAGGCTTTTCAACAGAGACCCATTATAATACATTTTGATCAACATGACATAAGCAATTGATAATGTTGGAAACAGCAGAGAATTGTACAGAATCATTTGCATAGATGTACCAAAGCATTTGCAACTTGTTCAAATGTTCAAGATAAAGCACTACTCCAAAGAATTTTTGAAAATGTTTGTTGATGTTATTCCGTGTTGCTTATAATAATTTTCAATAATTGTTTAGGTTTACTATTCTTTGTTGTTTATTGTATGTATGTTTTTCAGTTGTCATTTTTCACAACACATCAATCAGTTCATTGTTTTTGAAACAATTAGCACACAGGTTGCTTGAAATGTGTGTCGCTTATTAGACTTTAAAAACTTCTGAAGAGGCGTTCCTTTAATTCTGTTTTTGTGTGTTCGTACGTTTGTGTGTCAGGAGAGGATTATTGAGCGCTTAAAGGACCAAAGAGAAAGAGAAGACAGAGAACGACTGGAAGAAGTGGATTTATATAAGAAGGAGAACAAGGATCTGAAGGAGAAGGTCAACAGCCTTCAGATAGAACTAACAGACAAAGAGGTCAGTAAGTTTGCATGGAGGAAAAATAATGTCTGTTTCATATAAGGATGGGTTCCCGTGACTTCATGTTATTTAACAGATGTGCCTTACGTGTCTCTGTGGCCTTTCTTTAACATTTAAGCCTCATGTTTAAACCTGTGCTGTTCATTCATCTGCAGTCCAGTCTCATCGATTTGAAAGAACATGCTTCATCTCTGGCGTCATCTGGCCTGAAGAAGGATTCAAAGCTAAAGTCACTGGAGATCGCCATCGAGCAGAAAAAGGAGGAGTGTAGTAAGTTGGAGACGCAGTTGCAGAAGGTAAGTGTGTGTCACACAGTGCAGTGTGTGTCTTAAAGATACAGGCTAATGTGCACATCTGTTTTTTATTTTTTGAAACAGGAAACTTTTTATTACTAATCTACAGTAGATGTATGCTTAAATTAAGTTGTTTAATTGTCACTGTCAGCACAGTTGAGCAAGCAGGTTTAAAAGCAATCATAGTTCAGACAAGTCCACAGTGCATCATGGGAAAAAAGTTCATCTTGGCCCAAATGATCAGTTGTTGGTTCTTGTAGTTGTTCTAGAGCATCTGTGATGATGTGAAACGATTAAACACTCCAGCAGCTACAACATGACTATTGTGTTAAGATTGTTATTTTCCAATCCATCATTTCTAGGATAATAATGATCTTTCTGTATTTAATGTATGATTTTACATGAAAAAACTAATATTGTCAGGAAAAAAAGACAAAGATGGATAATAATAATAATGACTAATTCTCTTTAAGAAACACTGTAGTAGTGGTAAATGTTTTGGTTTTGTTTGAACTATGGAGAGCTTTTTTTGCACTGAATGAAGAGTGTAGCAGTGTCTTTCATTAACTGCACTGAACTGTGGCTAAAAAGCCAAAGCTGAGTGCCCACCCTTAAGTAAGGAATTAGCTCCCTCACACTTGAATGGAGACTATTAGGTGGTCACAGATTTGCTACAAGTGTATTGTTTTTAGCTCCAGAAAGTAACAGAGTTTAGTTAAAAGCTGAGTTTGTGTCTATTCCATCGTTTCATTAGATTTCTTCATTTTTGTAAGTATTATTGTTATCTGGACTGATCCGGCAGCGTTATTCCACCTATATAAAACCACAGCTCATTAGGATAATGGCTACCATCATGTTCTTCTCTGCTCTGATATGTTAGCCCGCTTCAGGAGGCAGCCAGTTCATTAATATCCTCCTCCATAATCCACAAACTCTCCCCGTGTTTGTCCCTCTGCATCTGTCTGTGATGTGATGCCCTTAACCTGTACCAACATGTGCTGTCCTGAGACAATGTTACTGCTCTGTCAAACATGTATTGTAACATGTCTGATCCTGCTGTTCTCTCCTCTGGCTCAAACTAAATCCTAACAATTAACTCTTCCGGGTTTCCCCCCCATCCTGACCTCCTCGATCCTACTCCCCTCCTCAACCCGTCTGTTTGCAATGTAGCAAGCTGAGCAGCTTTTCAGTCACATGAACAATCCTGTAAGTCCCTCTCTTGAGCGCTCTAAGGCACATATTGAAAGCATGAGGACACTGGTTACTTCTTCTGTGAAACATGCTAGGTGGTGATCCTGCCAGCCCCCCCCCCCCCCCCAGCACAGGTTCTGCTTCACGCACTGACCCAGCCAGATGCATGATGGTCATCGCACTGCTCTGATATAATGAGCTTCAAACTGCACTCAGAGGCATAATGCAACTGTTTGTGTTTGTGACACGAGAGGAAACTGGTGCTACAGACAAAATAATTTCAGTTCACCCTATCTGATCAGAGAATTTATTAAGTAGATTGATTTTATTTGTTACTCTTTTAATAATGGCTCTTTTGTTGTTTTCTGTGGTAACTTTTTTTGATGATGGTGTTTTTTGATGAGAAAGAAAGTACACTTACATCCTACATTTAGGGATAAGGCTAAAACTTGTGATAGGTACGTTTTCTACTTTCTTGAACAGCAACAATATTTCACTGTAACAGTGGATAAATTAATACATACATAACTCAAACCATCAGAAAGTGAAGGTCCTACTTCCCTCATACGTATCATTACTCCCATCTTAAGAATAATGCTAATGTCAATTTTGGACTCTTAAAACTTTTAATCTAAAATTCCCTGTAAATTAGAATTCATATACTTACATATTTATTAGTGGATCTGAAATTACTTCATGTATATTTTACAACTTGAATCATTGAGACACATGTTCTACAAGTTAAGTTCTAACACTGCTCCTCATGCTTAAAATATGAAAGTTACTGTTAGCAGACAGATTGACTTGGTCCCTAATGCCTTTGTTCCTCCATTCTTTTGACTGAAAATCACAGAGACTGTGCAGCTTTGTTGGGTCTGCATGAAACTGTCAACCTTGTTGCATGTTGTCACTGTCAGTGTTGCCACGCTTTTCTTTCATGTCAGTGTGGTGCGGCCCTAAAGTATCAGTCCATGGTTGAAGATCACTGCAGTGTTTTGGTGGATGCTCTCTTGTTCTGTATCAGTCTTGCACTTCAGCAACTTGTGTTGACATGTGTGGCTGCATATTGTCTAAAGAGTAATGTGTAACGCTGAAATGTACTTAATTGGGAGTTATAAACTGCTTAAATAATGGAGGTATTAAGCCACGTTTCCACCAAAAGTACCCAGGACTTTTAGTCCCAGGAACCAATTTTCGAGTATTAAAAGGTTCCTTTAGGTCATCTTTTTTTTCTGCTGTCTAGAGAGCTGCGTAGAAAAAAAAAGCATACAGTTTTGCACCATTTTTGTATGAATGTTACAATATTATATTGCAGTATTGCAGTGTATAGCAAGAACTTAATGTGTGACACTAAAAAAAGCATAAAAGAGCTTTGACTCTGTTGTTTGTGGTTCACAACTTTGTAGCGGAGTTGGGTGAGTCAATGCTGGTGCTGTTGTAGCTGGGCTAATTAAAACATAACATTTGTTCAGTTGATTTTTTGAGCAAAAAATTTTTTTTCAAGTAAAAGATTTTTTTTAAAGTGGCTTAACTAAAATAAATACTCAACAAATCAGAAATCTCTAGCGCTACAGACCCCCCTTTAAGTTCCTGTTCTATTAAAATGTACTATTCTCCAAGCAAGGAGAGTTTTGTGATATGTTAGAGGTTTGTGCCCAGAATTAGATGTAGACCCTGGTATTTGTTGTGTGAAGAAGTTTTCAGAAGAAGGTTCTGTTCCTTGGGAAAAGTTTCAGTGGTGGAAACGCGACTTTAGTCCATGTTGGCCTCACAGTACTCATCTGATTAGCCTTTGTTAGAAAGCCAATGGGACAGACGTGATTTATCATTTTGGTACCACTTATATGTTACTATTTTTGGCACCATGAAGACACACACACACACACACACACACACACACACACACACACACACACACACACACACACACAAACACACACACACACACACACACACACACACACACACACACACACACACACACACACACACCTTTCCATTCTACACACATAAAAACATGCAAAGTGACTGGGAGTCTCAGAAGGCCATTAAATGGAGCTAAATAATTGCTCTGTTAAAGCTAATGAGCCTGCACCATTAATGATGCCCTTGCCCACAACATTTTACTCTGCTTCATTCATTAAGAAAAAGAAAGAGGAAGGAAAGAGAGAGAGAGTAGATAATATAAGACACTGATGGACTACAATGAAGCCCAATGTGTGTATCTCTCCTTTGTTGGCAGTAAAACACTGAACTAGGATTGCGTGGATGTTTGGATATTATAATGTTAACTGAGTGTGTCTTCGGGTGTGTGCATGTTTGTTTGTCTGTTTTGCTCTTTTCCTCACATGCTAATGTAGAAAGCCCATGAGGTGGAGCAGCAGTCCGGACCCAGAGGAAACCCGGACTATGTAGACCGGGTAAAGCTGCTGGAGAAGGAGGTGGGCTACTACAAGGACGAGGCCAACAAGGCTCAGACTGAGGTGGAGCGACTCCTAGACATCCTGCGAGAAGTGGAGACAGAAAAGAATGACAAAGACAAGAAGATTGCTGAGTTGGAAAGGTAATTAACTAACAGGTTTTAGGAATAGATTAAAGTATCTGAACCCTCAATCATAGGGATTCTACACCTCAATTACAGTATTACAATCGGAGGTGGGTAGAGTGTACCGAAACAGTATTCAAGTAAAAGTACTGTTATTTTACAATGATGTTACTCAAGTAGAAGTAAGAGTAATGGTAGAAATAGTACTTGAGTAAGAGTAAATAAGTACCTCAGGAAAAACTACTCAAGTAGTGAGTAACTTTGAGTAGTACCATATATAAAATTGTATTGTTTTGGAAACGCTAATAACAATGTGAAGTGCACATTGCCTTTAATAAAGTGACATAAATAGGAAAATGCCAAAATGAATGCTGTTAGGCATGGTTTACTTTGGAACATTAAAAAAGAGGAGCTGCACTGTGCACAAACTAATGTACTCACTTTCATTTTTTAAAACAAGCTGAAACTTCAAACTGTGTCTGAGATGTAATCAGAACATGGGACATTTAATGATCTATTCATCTATAATACTCTAACATTACAAAAAAAAAAAAAGTATGCCTTCCAAACTTTCTTTTAACCTTTTAACTTATTTTCAGTACATCTTACTTACATACTTAACTTACTTAACCACTACAATCCTTAGCTTACCTCACTGATTACTAACTATAACATGCTCCTTAAGGTTTAATGTTAACCAGTACAATCCTTATCTTACCTCACTGATTACTAACTATAACATGCTCCTTAAGGTTTAATGTTAACACCAGTATGATTCTTAGCTTACCTCACTGATTACTAACTATAACATGCTCTTTAAGATTTAATTGTTCTATGTTGAAGCTCAAGATTTCAGAACATAGTTGGCAGCGTGACTGTTGCTCCTCGTCATTTAGAAGTTATAATTGAGTCTGGATGGTTGGCACAGAGTCAACATGTTCCTCCAAAGGCGATACAGGTAAAACACAGCCTTTCTCCTCAGCTGTTGGTGGAGGGGGGGGCGGAGCTACTCCTCCGTTCATTCAGTGTTGAGGCTTTTTATAGCTCTTGGTCAGAAGGAGCTGGCTGAGTGTAAAAACAAATAAAATGACCAAAAAAAAAGGAACGGTAAAAGTAGCGACTGCACAGCCCAATGTAACGAAGTAAAAGTACATATTTTTTAACACAAATTTACTTGAGTAGGAGTAAAAAGTACTCTGCTAAACAACTACTCTCAGAAGTACAATTTTTGGAAAAAACAACTTAAGTACATGTAACAGAGTAATTGTAACGCCTTACTACCCACCACTGATTACAATACAATACATATATTGTCTTTTCTCATTGTAGTTACATCAGAAAATTGAGTTCAACTTATGCTATTTCAGCAAACTATAACAAGAGCAACTTTCTTATTCTAAGTACCTTAAATTATAAGTGCAATCAAATTGCTTGGAGGAAAAGTTCTTATTATTACTTTAGTCATCATTATTTCTGTATAATTATCCCCAAGCCACCATACACAGCTCAGGACCAACAAACAAAATATCAATATTAAATGTGTATTTTATTTATATGAAGATTGCACATTAAATCCCCACCTCCAGATGAAATTTGTTTTTTGCTGTTGTTGTGTTTCCCATATTGGTCGAAAACAACTTTGACTGTAATCATCCTGAACTTTTAAGTACAGAGGTGTTGAATTAGCCCTTGCACTTTAATCTTTAAGGTGTCCAGTTCTATGTTCTCTATGTTTTAAGTGAGTTTCCATGTGCCTCTCTGTATATAATCTGCCATTTCCTGTCGTTGTGTATCAGTGTGTGTCAGCACAGTGAACTGGTCTGGATCCAGTCTTTGGCTTGTAAAATACTTCAGAAATACATCTGTCAGTGGACCATAGTTTCTGCTTAATGCTGAGATACAGCAGAGGCTTTGTGAAAAAACTTGTGACACAATGTTAAATGTGATATTAGAGCACAGAGTGCCACTCAGTCACCCGCTTAATGGAAGAGGTCAAACTGATTTCAGTTAATGGAGCACATAAATAAAGCTGGTGGCCTCATCAGCGCTTGACTCATCTCTCAGTGTGTTTCGTGGCCCAAAGTCTCAACACTGACAGCAGCTTTTGGATTGGGTTCCACTGCAGGACGAGACCATACTCAGTTCCCTGGAGAAGAATTCATACTGATGACACTGAGACTAAGATCAGTCTGACCGCATGAGAACTGCATTTGAGCACATATCCACCAATGACAGCAGCAGAATGCTCTTCTTCTCCCACTCCCACCAGTTCATGTTAAAATGGTTGCATTTTACCTCCCAGCTTAAGATAAGGGCCTTCTTGTGTCAGTGTCATGCAATCTTTGCTAGTGGTGTTTGATTAATTAAGTCTTCTTGTCCTTTTTGCCATCTTTACCCACTTTTTTCTGTCCCGTTCCTCTTTCTATCTTCTATGTCTCGCCCACTTGTTCCTCTCTTCCCCCTCTCTGCCATTGAACACTCTCAACCTCGGTCCCACGCAACTCTTTCTCTGTTGTGCCCCCCTCCCTGACACACCAGCCCCCCTCCCTCTCTCCCTCGCCCCATCCCTCGTCCCGGTGGCAGAGCTCCCCCTGACCCGCTCCCTTCTGTGTCCGCTGCTCCCCAGCAGATAGGGGGCATGGTGTGGGATTTCCTGGGAAAGTGAGTGCTCTGCCCTGGCACTTCAGCTCGGCTGCGTGGTTAAAGTCTCCGACTGCGACTGCTGCAACTGCGTCTGGTTTCACATGTGTGCCTGGGTCTGCCTGCTGTCTGACGCATTCACAGATCTTTGTATCAGTGTGTCTGTGCTGTTATTGCTGTTCCTGTACACGTGATACAAAGATCACTGGATACATGTTTGCTATTATTTTTAGCATGTTTTTTGCTTAGTGGCTAACTGTTTGCATTTGTGCCATAATTATCTTTTTGATTAGTCCCTGTAGATAATTTTTATGTGAGTGTATCTGCATGTTTCCATTTTCTAGATGCATGTTTTAGCTGCCATCTATCTCTGCACAAACAGAGATGTTGTTATCATATTACAAATCAGCACATAAAAAATCTAATTAAGGTGGTGTTAACCGTAAATGTAGCCAAAATACAAGTCAGTATGACGCTCAAAACTTTGATACTCAAGGTATGTAACACGCCAGGTTCAAAAGTACCAGTGTACTGAAATATATGTCAATGGTCATATATTCTGTGCTATTTATTTGATAGCTTTAACAGTCGACGTTACTACAAATAGGGAACCACTGTGTAAAGTGTTGTCTACTGTCTAATCAGCATTACTTTACACCAGGGTTCCTGTTCTGGCCTGTTTGTGTACACCGCATGGCAACATAACACAATAAATATAATCACACCAAGGATTTCATCAAGAAAACAACCAAACTCCACCAATCAAATTTTAACATTTAAGCTATTGTAAATGAAAATTGCCCTTGTAGTAATACTGTAAATACTGTAAATCAATCTGTGGTGACTTATTCGTGTTAAGAGTTGTCTATGGAGTAGAGTCTATGGAGTATGTTAAACTTGGTGTGATTTTCCTAAATGCTTTTAAATTCTTCAGCAGTTTTAGTCAACTATATTGTACTTTTTGTCCCTCTGTGCCCTTTGTTAAAATATCTATATGCGCGCACTATGACTCTTTCAGACACACATGCACACACTTATTTGTGTCTTTTTGTGGTGTTGGCTGTTTGTTGTAGCTTGTGTAGGAAGTTTCTGTGTTTAGAGCTGAGGCCTCTTCCTGCCATGAGCACGCTTCCCCTGCTCATTCCATCCACCCATCTGCCCTCTTCCCCCTAATCACCCTCTGCCTCTCTAACTCCCGGTAACTCTCGCACCTTTAAATTGTCCCAGTAACACCACCTGACAGTCCCTCTCTTTCCTACTGATTTTTCCCGGTGCCCACCTTCCTGCTCTTTCCTTTCAAAACCCAACCCGCCCGCCCCTGCCTAGCTTGATCTACCAGACACAAAGGGAAATGATCAGCCTAGTGGCCTGCATGAATAGAGCTGCTGTGTTCCAGGTCTACACGCGCTCAGTAAGTGAGGTGCTGTAGTAGGTAGGGTCTGGACTGCACCCCTGGTCCTTTAGTGTGTCAGTTCATTCGGGTCTCTTTCTGTCTAAAGAACCCTGCTTTCATAACTGAATCTCTTGCTCCTTCTCTTTGTCAAACCACAGTTGGCTTCCCCCTACTTATGCTCGGCACTAAGACCTGTACTCCTCCCCTCTTCTTTTGCCCGGCTGTCTGCCTGTCTGACTGCATGTCTGCCACTCCCAGGCTTAGCAGCCGATGCACATGGATCATGTTTTTGGAGAAGGTGCATCCTGCATTAGCTGTGTCGGGCTGCAGAGCAGCTACTGTTACAGGCTCCTTTGTAGTGTCCCAGGTTGTTTGACAATGAAAACTGTGATCTCCTCTGGGTCCTCTGTATTGTTTTCTTTTGTTGTTGTTTTTTCAGTTGTTGTTGTCTCTTTATGTTCTGGTTCTAATGTCTCTTTTTTTTACTTTTGTCCTTTGTGTGCTCTCGTCTGCTGCCTTCAATGTCTCCTACACTTGTTTCGTCATCCCTTTCCTTCTACCTTTACCTCCCCCTCTCTGCAGTCTAGCTCCCAGGTAAGTTATGTCCCTCCCCCCCAATAGCGCGTCCATCTCTACCTCTTTCCATCCCATCCTTACTCTGGCGCTTAAACCTGTGCGCCATCACAGCAATGTTGTGTGAACATGAGGCAATCAATTCATCTCTGATGCTCATGTCTGTTGCTGTCCAGGTGATGTCATGAGTGGTACCATTTTGCAACAGGAGTCATTCAAAATGCCCATGATTGTCCATTCTTGTTCTATGTGTTATTTTGTTGTGATATATAGGCGTATATTGTATCCTAAAACCATATTCACTAACTGTGTATTTAAGTAAAAAGTCTAACATTTCTGAATAGAAAATCATACTCACATTGGGATTTGAAACAACTGGCAGAGACACATTCTCAAGGTTTTGTGGTTTTACAGACAAGGAGGCAAAGACCAGACTAAGAAGGGTCCAAACATCAAACTGGGACCACAAGGAGACAAAAAAGGCTTAGGACAAGACCTTCGTAAGGACGGGACCATGGATGGCGGCCACCATGTAAAGGTGTGTCTGTCCTCTTGAGAAACAAGAATTTAGAAACAAATTAGGTGTTGCTTCCATTAGCCACGTATTAGGACTTGTGTACACTGATGGCATTATTTGTTCTTGCAGCATCCACATTTTAGCACCTATATTTCAGGGTGCTTTTCACCAGCGCTTACTGTTACCAGGTTAAAAAAGTTTTCCCTGGCACATCTGTTGCCTTTGGAAGAGACCATGAAGTCTAGGTTAAATTTTGCTTTTATTCAATGAAATTTTAAAAGGGAAACGGGAAACAAAAACAACTGATAGAAATCGTGGCGTAGCCTTGGCAGAAGCTTTAGACCTGGAAACTGCACCCTCTAAAAAACGAATGGAGTGGCGCCTTCGAGCAAGTTGAGCTGCACTACTTTCACATTTGCCATGCGGCATTCTTACGATCACCTGAAAAAAATATCCCCCCAATTAGGTGGTCTATTTAAGATGCAGGATTTCCGGTGTGTGCCTGTGCTTTACCAATGCCACTGCTCCCCTGCATCAGTGCCGCACTCAAACTTTCAGCCCCCCCACCACCCCAGCATCCACCTAAAGGCTCAGACATGGGGGGGTTAATTCCTGCATGTGAGGTTAATCTGCAAGGAATGATGAGGTTCAGAGCCTCAATGCCAAATTTAATATTATGCTGCTGAGATATAGTTTTAATCATTACAATGTGAGTTGACTGACTGAAATTTGTTTGATTTCTTCTCCATTCTTCACTTAGGATGAAAACGCTGCAAGGGAAAAGAAATGTTGGTTGAAACAGGCTCTTAAAGTTACAGGTTTATAAGTTACAGGTGTTTCCACCATTTGTTCCACCCCATATACAACACATGGATAGATAGATCTTTATTTGTCCTTAATAAGGAGATTTGTTGTCACCGTCTGTACAAGAATACATATATAAAACACAAATAAACAATAAACATCCACCCAGCCTCAAAACAATGGTGCACATCATCCCACATATATACACACCGGACACATATGAACACACAGGACACATTAATGCACACCGAACACATATAAACACCCCAGACACATTACATGGGCATTTTATTTAGCAGTGCTATGGCTGACAGGACAAAGCTTCTGCCAAACCGGGCTCGCCTACAGTATGGGGATCTGTATCTGCGACCATATGGGAGTTGTGTGAAGACTGAGTAGATGGGGTGTTGGGGGTCCAGTGTTATAGTGTGTGCTCTGTGTATGATGGCTCTGTTGTTGAGGTCAGACAGGTCGGGTGTGGGGAGGCGGATGATTTTGGTAACCACACCAAGACTGCATTAAACTAGAAAAGTTAGGTTGCTGCTGGGCCTTGTGGTTCAAGTGCGTGCCCCATGTTCAGAGGCTATAGACCATTTGCATGTCTTCCCCTACTCTCTGCTCCTCACATTTCCTGTCTCTCTTCAGCTGTCCTATCATCAAAGGCAAAAAATACACAACCAGATGTCAGTGTATCTTATTTACTTTTCCTTCATGATCCTTGTGGTTCATCAGTTGGAGGAGTTGATGAACACCCTGGAGAGGACGAGGCAGGAGCTGGATTCCACCAAGCAGCGTCTCTCCTCCACTCAGCAGTCTCTACAAGAGAGGGATGGCCACCTCACCAACATGAGACAAGAGCGGAGGAAACAGCTGGAGGAAATCCTGGAGATGAAGTATGCGTCAGTTTCATTTCAGTTTCTTAAAGAGAGCCCCCAATTGGGGTTTTAGTTTGTGCAATAGTACCTTTTTTGTCTAAAAATGCTGTCAGATTCTCCCTGACTGATCCGTTGTAACTGGTACACTACAGTGGGCTGTATAGAAGTGGATTTAACCACCAAGATACCAACCATTGGCTTGTTTGGCCTTGAGTTGGACCATATGCTGTGGCTATGTTGGTTTTGTTGAACCAAAAGTGAGCTGCTTTCTTTGGCAGGGTGGTGAACTACCATCTATTCATTCTGTTTGTCAGGTTTTGGTGGTTATGACTGAATCTCTGGTAACACACCACACATACCTACATTTTTCACAAAGCGGACCATAATTGACATCATGGAAATCATGTTTGTTAAATTTGATTTTGACAAGTAATTTGAATCCATATATACCATCAATGAAACATTAATTGAAATGATAAATCAACTAAGGAGTACCATAGTTTACCCAGCTGGTTTTGCCTGTCTAGCAATTCAACACATTTCTTTGTGCAACCACTGCAGTCACTCCCTGCTTGCTATTAGAGAGATTGCACATTCTGCACTTTGAACTTTAAACCACACTAGTTTAATTTGTAGAACTAAAAGGCTACGCCCACTACTTAAACAGTGTACATGAACAGTCTTTGTTCTGAATACTTTTGATGTGAAAGTAATCTGTCTCATTTTATGCAATTCATTTTAGGTTACTTGACTTTTCTTTTCAAACACATTGTTCCTATTGCTTAGTCCTGTCTATTAGTAGTTTGACCTGCACTCAAACTGCTTCTGAATTTGGTGCAGTTTGATTTACAGTTTATTTTTCATCTTGAAGTGCTCTTTGGAGGTGCTTACCCACATACTGTTTTTTAAATGTTATTTATTTTAAAATCTAAAGTGCTGATGACACTTTTTTTTCTTTTAGGCAACAAGCTCTGCTGGCAGCCATCAGTGAGAAAGATGCTAATATTGCTCTGCTTGAACTGTCTGCCTCCAATAAAAAGAAGACCCAGGAGGAAGTGCTGGCCCTCAAGAGGGAGAGGGACAAACTGATGCACCAGCTCAAACAACACGTTAGTACTGCAGCACAATGTCGAAGAATATACAGTCTGTACTGTGGCTGGTTGCCAACGCAACATTAATCTTAATGAAAGATATAGCTGCAGAAGGCAGCCAGCCATTTTTTCTATTTCATCTACAGGGAGTGGTACACATGCATGCTCACTGATCCTCAGTGCTGCTCCAGTTTTGGCACTTTGTGAGTGTGAGTCAGAGCCGCCTTTATGTCTTTTGAGGCTTGTCGAGGCTCAAGTCATTCAACACAGCTTTAAATCAACCTAAAGGCTTTCATTAGCAAATCAGGGTTACACACTTGTTTTTTAGCAAATTGCAAGGCCATTGCAAGTTATCACGTCAGCTCAGATACTTTCTTAGTAGTGCTGTGTTTATCTGCATAGCTGAAGTGAAATCCATTCAAATGCTTTATAATTTAATATTAGAGGTTTGCTTATCAAGCCAAACCTGGGTCCAAACTCTGTTTGCTTTCAAGCCTCAAGTCATGTCAGGTCTTGAAGGAGTCTAGTCTTAAGTAAGTAAAGTCAAAAAGCCTTTGAGTCAAGTCCTCATTTGTTTTACATGAATCTCATTCAAAAATCAAATTCTCACCACTATTATTCTGGTATGAGTAAACAACAGTACATTTAGAGAGGAACAATACGGCATAAGTATTAAGTATAAACATACAGAAAAAGTGAAAAGATATTTGTCTCAACTTAAATCAAAGGTACAAATAATTGCAGTCACCGGTCAAACAATGTATACCACAGAAAGTCACTGTAAACAGCCTGAAACATTTCCAGTTGATGAGGCTAATTCAAACTTTTGTTCTTTAGCCACTTGAGGTTGGTAGAGGAGTTACCAACACCCATCTTCCACAAATCACACACAGAGTAGTCGGCTGCAGTAACTGAAATAATTTAATGCTGACATACACTGGTTCACTTTTCCAGTTTACAAACAGCACCATCTCTGCCATCCAACCCCCTGGACAGAACAAAAAACAGCACCTCTAAAGGTTGCCTATCAGCATGCTTGCTGTCACAGGCTAGAGGAGGAGCACACACACACACACACACACACACACACACACACACACACACACACACACACAAACGCAGAGCAGGTTAACTCAAATTGTCAACCCTGGGTATGCAACTAGTTAACAAATATACCTCATAAAGCTAAAGATAATAATATTTCACTCCAAATATTGCCCACACAAAATGTCTATCTAAAGACTCATTTAAATCTGGCTATAA
Organism: Notolabrus celidotus; assembly: GCF_009762535.1. Classification (NCBI taxonomy): domain Eukaryota; kingdom Metazoa; phylum Chordata; class Actinopteri; order Labriformes; family Labridae; genus Notolabrus; species Notolabrus celidotus. The sequence continues at coordinate 7,784,721 of NC_048272.1, read as the reverse complement.
CACCAGTCTTTTACCCCCTTCGGCCACACACCATCCATTTTGTTTTTATAGAAATATATCATGTTTATTATCTAGAGAGTTATTGATGTGATTAAAAGTGAAAAGATTTGGGCCGAGCCAGCATAAATGTTGTAGCCTGCTTGGCAGGGACTTGTGCAGTGGGGTGGCCGGGGCTTGAATGAGCTCCCTTTGAATTCTGAAGGCCAAACCTGGTTTCACATGAAAATCCTAAACTATGATTGGCAACAGGTAGAGAGACTTGAGTAAGTATTTGGGCTGTGAGGTAACAGGATGCTAGTAGCTTTCTTTGCATTTCAATATAGCACATTCCCTATTCTTATAACTTAAAGCTGAGACAATGGGTGTACAACTCTTTGGGAGTCCTGAATGAATTAGCTTAGAAGACACTCTTAAATGTTGAAACTCTGTTATGTAACTTTTTTAAGATGAAAAAAAATACACACAGGATTGTGTCATTTGTATTATACCTTCAAAGGGTATAAATGACTATTGTGACAGAGAAGGTAAGTTATTTTAATTTGTGTTAGGCATCATACTTATGACAGTCTTGCATGAGACAGTGCCTCAGCGCCTCAGCTCCTCTGCCGGTCAAAAAGTCTGGACACGCCCCGGTGGTTCAGGTGTTCATGCTAAGATTGACTATTTTTCTGACTAGTATTATTAAACTCAGATGGTCATTGAAGAAGTGTTACTTTGTAACAAAATGTGGAACTTTTTATAGTCCAGTTTTCTGCAGAAATGTTCCCTGGCATCATTAAGTGGTGACACATGTAAGTCTGTAGGACTAACAGCGGTTTCTCTATGAGGATCTTTTAACAGCTGCAGATCATCCCATTTCCTCTTCTTACAGACACAGAGCAGAATGAAGCTAATCGCTGACAACTATGAAGACGAGCAGTATCACCCACACGGTCCTCACCACCCCCAGCCTCAGCCCCCCCACGCCCAGCCTCAGCCCCAACCCCAGTACCCCCATACTCCCCACGCTCCCCACGCACAACACGCACCACATGCACCACACGCTCCCCACGCACCCCACGCTCCTCACACTCCCCACGCAACCCACACTCCCCACGCAACCCACACTCCCCACCCCCAGCAGACTTCATACCCACACACCATGCACCAACAACACCCGCAGCACCAACAGGCCCCACAACAGCATCCACACCCACAGCAGCCACAACCCCAGTACCCACACCCAGGCCACCCGCAGCACACCCAGCAGCATCCTCAACATCCCCAACAGCCTCCCCAGCATCAACAGCACCCACGCCCCCCACAGCCCCAACACGCTCACCAACAGCACCCACAGCATCCTCCACAGCACCCACATGGACATCCTCAACCTCAGCACCCGCACCCACAGCACCAACAACACCCACATGGTCCTCAACAACAAGGACCCCATCCCCAACATCCACACCCCCAGCATCCTCAACACCCTCAGCACCCGCACCACACCCAGCATCCACGTCATCCGTCGCCCCATCATCGCGGAGGGCCGGCCAGAGGACCCCCACATGCTGGTCATCGCCCCAACCAGGACCAGGTGAGATGTCTCCCATGTTGTCTGTTTGATCACTCTTATTAAATTCCCATCCCGCAAACATTATTAAAACCTACTAGTATCTGAAAAACTCTTTAATTTACCACCCTTACATAAAAGCTGAGAAACAGTTGTTCCCAAACATTTTGAACCATTGCACTCAGCAGATTTCTCTGCATGTGAGGATTTTTTTGCATTGAGTCCTTTTGGTCCACAAAGGTTCAGATTATGTCAGATGCTATTGCATTGCTGTAGGATTTCTATTTCTGACTGTTGAGCATTTGGAAAGCTAATGTGATGGCATCTCTTTATCTGTAATGTTGGAAAATCTTCTAAATTAAACAGTGAAAAACAACAAATTCTAGGCACTCCTGAAGGCACCATAGGAAGCTGAGGCAACCAACTTTTCCATGTCATGTTGAAAATCCACACAATTCAAGTATAGCTTTGCCCAGATCTGCACTGTGACTCTTTATCATTAATTATTTCTTCGTTACTTTTACTTATGCTTGTAAAAATCTGCACAAACACCAGTTTCTGTCTTCTTTTCTCCCTCCATGCATTTCTTTGCCAACATCAGGATGACGACGAGGGCATTTGGGCATAATCCTAGCTGTGACAACCAAAGCTGTAATGTTGTTTTGAGGGGTAAGAAGATGTTCAAATTGATATGAATTAGTTTATTTTTTTCTTGTAGTGTCTGACTCATTTTGAGAATGCTTTTCCAATATCCCTCACACTTAGATGATTCAGTCACTACTGGAGGAGCACAGCCAAGCCATGATGTTAAAGCACCACCAGACCAAACATTTATTACCTCCACCCAATCAACACTCAACAGCAGGACCTTTGTTTATTTTATTTGGGAGAGGAGGGGGCACTCAGGTGTGCAGGTCATGCAGGGAGACCGGCAGCTGAGCAGGTAATCTCTTGCACATAGTATAATAGCAGATTACAGATTAGTGCATAAACTTGTTTAACACGCACCTGCATTTTACTCTTCCTTCTTCTTGATTTTCTGCTCAAGGTGACCCTGGACCTCTTCTTTGTTTTTAAGGTAGTAGATGTCATCAACTTCTTCTGCACAGATCACAGATGGAGGACTGAGTCCAAAGTAAAGGGACAGATGTTGTAGCCAAAGGAGAGACAGATGTGCTCTGTGTCAGACTCCTGCGTGGACAAGTCATGTAATCGGCATGGCAGGCCAGCACTAAAGGTCTCACAGAGGTCCCCTCAGCTGTCTGTCACCTGCTGGTCGCTGTACCTCCTCAGGCCAACGATGCCCTCTTCATCCTCCCAGCAAGAGAGCTCATGACTGTCATCTGGCTCAGTATTTTTGTTCTTCATCCTGCTTCCATTGACTAATACAAGATCATGGTGTTCTTGGTGTCCGCTCCACCTCGCTCTGGTTGGCTGCCCCCAGCTGACTCTGTCACGATTCCTGAATCCTCACTGCCCTGCTGACCCACCTGGTGACATCTGACCCCTCTACCTGGCTCTATCCTCCCTGTCTTGTTTATTTCATTTTAGTCACCTGTTCATGTTTTTAGATATTTTACCCTGTGTGGCACACAGTCACATCTTTTATATCCTTTATACCCACGCCTTCCATTTCTGGTGATCATTTTCAGCATCTTTAAAGGTGATGTAGTGTACTCTTAGTTTCCACCAAACTTGAGTATAGCATGCTCCACACACCCCAGATTTGAGTGATTTTTGTTTTCATACCTTGTTGGCAAAAAGAAAGAGCTTAGAGTTTACAAATAGTCCGCCTTTGGCCATGCCTGCAGCATTGGGGTTTCCTTGGCTGCATGAGCAGGGCCCTCCACTTTATAGGCGTGTTTTGGCCTTAAGGCTGTGGCTGCCATGGTGTTTCTTCATGTTACCTCATTTCAATCAGAAGTAGTCAAAAAATAATCAATCTATGCAGGTGTTAACATAGAGTGAATGCGTTTTTATTTTCCCCATTCTGACTGAAATTTGTCAAAGTGTAATTATCCGTCCAATCAGAGCGGCCAAGAGAGCGGTCAGAAAATATCCATCAGATTCTTTTAAGGTTCTGAGACTATGCACCTATGCACCTCCTCCCTCTTGCAGGAATTTTTACAAATGGTGCTTCTGCTGGTGCTCAAACTAAACGGTGTCAGAAGACCTGGTCAAGAGCATCTTTAGTCCTTTTACAGTCGAGGGACTTGATTCCAAAAAAGACTTCGTAGAAATCTGTAAAAGACAGCTTTGTATATAAGATTCAACCTTGGAGGACTACTGCTACTATAAATGCCGTCATAGACTCTAAAGTGGGGGAAATGTACAATAGATGTTTTCCCTACAGGTCTATTTGTACCACTAACAGCCCAGTCTCTGATCTGTAGTACACTCCTGCTCCCCTCTCCCCTGAAAACCTCCTCTCCCAGCAGTAGTCCATGTGACCCCCCAGAACATAGTGACTTGTTTTCTCCTTCTCAACAAGGTGGCCTGTGCCTCATAAAAAAAATGTACACATATATGATAGATATGCATATATTATACATATAGAGAGAAATCTATAGAGTGTGTCTATATGTGGTCAGAAAATCGTTTCAAACTGACAAAGATAATATATCTATGTTTTTCTTCATGGTTATTTTTCTAACTGGCTGGAGGTCAGACAGATGTCTTATTTAGCGCGTTGAGTGGTGTGATTTTCCTCTGATTTGTACTTTGTGAGAAAGCCCCTCAGCAGCAAGTAACATTCCCCTGTCTGAAAACACAGGACAGCCCAGAAGAAAAAAAAACAGCTTTAGAGCAGTTTATGGGAAATAGAGAAGTATATTCAAATCTATGTAGAAGGCTAGAAAAGCTGACATTATTACATTCCTTTCTTAATGTGAAAACATTCAGTTGAAGACCATTTGCTTGTGGTGACAACTTCGAATTACACGAAAAAAGACTTGTCTTGAATTTTTGCAGCTCACATAAGTAGCAATGAGATTATGTCTGCTGCACTCAGCAGACAGAACAACTTGCACTTGTGAGTGAGGACTATCACTTTAACATCCAAGTGGAGGTTTGAGTGACTCTGTCGGGATGCATTTCTTTCACCTGTTTGTCGTCGTCGTCTTGTGAACCGAAGTGGTGACAAATGTGACTGTGACAGCTGATTAAGTAGAAAAACCAACACACTTTGTTACAGTGTAGTGGAATATTGAATTAGACTGTTACTCTCCCCACTTCCTCTCCCTCCCCTTATGGTGCCTGAGTGTCTCCAGTATATGGCCAAGTGTTGATTGTTAGATGTAATTGTCTCCCATCTTCCACAAACCGAATGATCCACGCATCAACTTTTCATATGTCTGCTCCAATCATGACCCTCTACATCTCCTGTCACTTACCTAGAATGGGCATATTGTGTGTGTGGTATGCGTGTGTGTGTGGTATGCGTGTGTGTGTGCGTGTGTGCGTGTGCATGTTTACAAATGTTAAGAGAAAGATCCTGATATGATTTTTTTTTCTTTGGAAAAAAAAAAAAGGGAAGACAATGCAAACAGACAGAGGAGCAAAAAAATCCTCTCACTTCACCATCAGGGGGGCGGAGTGCGAATCCTCCATTTTCAGGTCCTTATCTACCGAATACTTGAAGTAGGGGGTTCTCCTACCATGAATTACCATATATAATTTACATGGTAGAAAACATGAGACATTTTAATTGTGCCCATGCATGCTGTTTTTAACAGAATGTGCCAACTGAGAGTGGTGATGTAAGGATAATCTCCTGTTCTCTATGCAGAGCGATTTCTCAACCGTTGTGTCAAAAAGGTTTAAGAAACATAGAGGCTTATAGAGACTGAGGCTGGTTCCCTTGGCTTAGACTTAAGACTAATCCTGGTTGTGAATGACTGACATTGCGCTCAGTGTGAGGTGGAGTCAAGAAGTTAAGTCTGCATCTGTGCCTGGAAGCAGCCGTAAAGAAAAACTTGAGATAAAAGGCCTGTAGAGTCAGCAGTCGTTCAAAAGCCTTTGAGAAAAAGTATGAAAAGCCTAGCATACATTTTCACTTTATTGTTGTTATTCAGGTTAATTTTTCTTTTTGTACGTTGCTTAAAACTTTGGATCAAACAAATCACTGTGACCAATGCCAGAACCTTTTTTGTTTGAAAGAACAAATATTGTTTACTTTTAGATTATTTATTTTATTTACGTTAGCTTTATTTTTTCTATTGTTTTCTGCTTCTTGAAAATGCCAGTTTGAGACTGTACTATTTGTATAAGTAAATGTTTTGAGCTGTACAGTGAAAACCTAGGATCAAGTTAAACGTGAGTGTCCAGCATGCTGAATGACTACCTGTGTGAACGTGAGCTAATCTCCCATGATGCATCATTCCTCACTCATTAATTGCATCTGCATCGTGCATCGTGACGGTGTGATGTTGTGTTTGGGAGTGATGTGTGTCTCACTTACTGTGTCCCATTAGTAGACAGCCTGTGCAGTTTTGTGAGAGTGCAGCATGTTTCTTGGGGTTGCTCGTGTAAATGTATCCAGAAAAGAGGTGTGCGAGTGTTTGCGAGTGTGTGCGTGCGTGTGCATAACTGCCTTTATGGGTGTGTTTGTCAGTATGTGTGTGTATCTGTGTGTGTGTCATGAATGCACAAGAGAAAAATCTATTTAAAAAAACTTTATCAGAAGAAGTCCCTAGCGAAAAAAAAGCGAGACTGAGTCAAAGTTTTGAATGAAGCATGGATACTCTGTGATGTTTCTTGTTTTTTTTAAACCTAGGAGGCTGTCCTCAGTGCCCCTGTTTGCTATTGTATGTGCTGTATCAGAATATTACTATTGAGTGTTGGCCAGCTTGTTTATATCCATCAAATAAAGGTGACTTTCTTTCTGTCTCTGTGATTTTCTATTGTAAGTTAAAATCATTGTAATCACTCAGATCCAGTATTAACTTTTACAAATAGTTATGTTAAACGACGTAAATGCTGATCACTGCAGCCAATCCATATGTATATAATGATAATTTGGTCCTTTACTTTGCACTGCAAAACACATTTGGTTGAAATAAGTTTTTTTTTTTTAAATTGTATTTTTATTTGGAAAGGGTAACAATACAAAAATTACAACACTTCAATATTTGTATTCATCCTTTTCCAGTCTTTTATATGCGTATGCATATAAAGAATAAGTATGTCCACATAGTCATTCATATTCTCTGAAAAATGGCAAAAAAAAATCACAAATTCTGCCAGGGTATATAAACTTATGAGCACAACTGTATGTTTTATTCTCTAAGGAGGGGGAGGGTTAATACCTTCTTGGTGGAGTCATACAAAATCCACTCGCACTGGGGTTATAATAAAATAACATTTTGGGTTCATTTGGTAACTTTTTAACAAATTGCATTTTAATCTGCATCTAAATTTAACTTGGAGTGTGGTTCATCTATCCCCTAACCATTAGTTTTACATAGGACATAATTAGTTGAGTGTTCAGGGAAATCATACATACAAACAAATAAATCTACACAGGGGATCAGAAAAGGGGATTTAACATTTGAAATGTCCTTGCAATGTACAACTGTACTTTTTTTTTATTACACGGCTGTAAAAATACAGGTGAATCTCAACACATTAAAATATCTTTTTATTTGAAATCATATTTTACATCAGTTGTTTAATAAAGTAAAAATGTAATATATTTTCAAGACCCATTACAATGAAGCAGCCTTTTTTTAATTTCAATATTGATAAGTATGACCTAAAAAGTATACATTTAAAAAATATATATATATTTTAAAAATATCAGAACATTTCATTTCGAGCAGTGGTGGTTTGTAAACATGGGGAAAGAGAAGTCAAAGACTGGCCAAACTCTTACAAAGCTAGAGGGAGAGGTCTGCTTTCAGGGGAAATCAGAGAAAATATACCCCTTATATTAATAACCTGCTCCTCATGTAAGCATACTGTATAATTTTGGAACTGTATTTGTTAAAGTTCTTGCTCCACATCTTTTTATTTTAAATGTTTGAGTCTTTTTCAAGAGTTTGGTGCTTTACCGTCCTTTTAGAAAGTTGTCTAACAAACGGTCTCCCCGGTCAGAGAGCCAGTACCCTGCCATGGCGGCCACGGCCCCCATGAATACAGACGTGTAGACCATATCTCCTTTAGCCGCCAGAGTGGCCAGAGCACAAAGCACCACGCCAAAGAACATCTGCTGCAGCACCTCCACCTCGTCATCCTGGATGTCCTCAAACAGACCTTTCTCCTGAACACCTATGCAGAGAGACGGACATGTCAGAGACTGAAGGAGGTGCTCAAGTGAAAATGGTTGCAAACACCTTCCCACATAGCAGATAGATCTGGGCCAGATCTGGCATCAAGCCAGCACTGATGGCTGACTTCTGGCATGGCAAGTGGTATGTCAACTGGATGTGGGCCAGGTCTGGCAATGATGGCATTGTATATATGATGGCATGCCACATCTGGCCCGATTGTGGCTTGGTTTATGTGGCCCAGATCTGTTCATGCCGCATCTGGGCCGTTTAAGGTTGAGCTTGTGATTAAGCTGGCCCATGTGTGAGCCGTCTCTGGCAAACTATATCTGGGCCACTTAAGGGCCGTCATTCTTTGCGGTATGTTGGCCGAGTCTAAGTGTATTGTGGGCCAGAATGGGCCAGACCAATTTTGCTATGTGGGTTTGAGTGAAGTGTATTGGACTCACTGGGCTGCTGCTGCCTTACACATACACCATCCTTGCGGATGAATCCTTTAGCACAGTTGCAGTGGAATGACCCCAAAGTGTTGGCGCAGATCTCATCGAGACCCTGACAGGCCAGCACTCTGTCACTACATTCATCTATGTCTGAGGGGGGGGAAAGGGATGCGGTATGAACAACAGGCACATAATGAATGCTATCAAAATAATCATTATAAATACCCTCCTCTTACCCAAACACTTAGGTCCTGTAAGTTTGTACCCAGAGGCACATTTCCTGCAGCGTGCTGGTCCGCTGCCCATACAGCCCACACAGGCTAGGTCACAATCTGAGGGGAAGGGTGAAGATCTTTCATTAACAATTTATTCTTTTTAAGACTATAAGAGCAATCTTTTCCTGCTTTTAGTTTACCCAAAGTTAAGAACGTTGCACCTCTTACTTTAATATCGCTGTTGCAAAACATTTAAATAGTGCCATTTCACACCAACTCCAAAGCACTGACCTCTGCACTTGAAGGAACCCTCTGTATTAAAGCAGTAGCTGTTTGCGGGACAGATGCCCAGCACTGTGTCACACTCATCTATATCTAAAACAGATCAGAAAAGTTTCAAGATTGGTCATTAGTCTGTTGTTTTTATGTCTCATACATCTTCTGACTCCCACAAAAAGGCTCTGTGTGGTTTCCAGTACCTACACATGTGTTATGATGGAGTGTCCATCCTGCTCTGCATTCCTCACACTGGTTGTTTTCTGTGTCCGAACACTTCTTGCAGGGTTGTGGGCAGCTGTGCACTGCAACAGCCAGCGAGCAACACAGCAAAGCAGCCTGCAGCATGTGAAGCATCCTTAGTCCCATCAAGTCCAGAGGATAAAGCTGTGTGTATTCTTCAAAGTATCACATGACGGTGCTTGAAAGTTGGAGGAAAAAAATAAAGTAGATGACTGTTAAAAATAGCTTCAACTTTGAAACAGCTCATAATTACTACCTACATTATAGCTCATCATTCCTTAATATCATGTCTGTGAACACTTATTATATTAGTAATCCATGCAAACAGAAGGTTAATGGCACATTGTTATTATTATTATTATTATTATTATTATTATTATATAGTTTATTTGATAGGCCTCAGCGCATTATATTCAACTTCCTACCGTTACAAAAAAGTTGTAGAAGTGAATTTTTCACGTTGAGATTGTAGTTATATCCACACAAATTATATGTATTCTATTTTAGCTACTTCACTCTGCATTACTGTGTGAAAATAGCATATTGTTAACCTTCCAGCCTACACAAACTTTGTTATTTACTGTTACCTTGGAGATTTTTTTTCTTTATCTTACACAAGATTTTTAACCAACACAAAGTTGTTTTGACATAATAATATCGCTGCTCTGACTGTTCCACAGGATCAGGACTTTTTCAACCATTTATGTTGCACTTTTATTTGTAATCAAAAATGGTCTGATAGAAAAACTTTACGGTTGTTTTAATGTTGGCTTTACCCTCAGTTATATCGATAATCCAAAATATTTAGGGCTTTGGGAAACATTCTAGGCTTGAGCTCTTAGCCCCGCTCTGCTGATATCTGTGTGCGACTGTATGATGCATATCATACCGATAGTAACGCGCGGAGGGGGGGTGATCGCCCTCCCTGGTGCCATCATGTCCGAAAGAAAGCATGCTTAAGTGCCCTCTTGGATTCCACATTCCGCCTTCTCTGGTGCCCTTTCAGAGGAAAATGCATGAAAAAGTGCCCTCTGGGTACCCCACCTATGTAAAAAAAAAACATTTGGAAAAAGTGCCCTCTGGATACCCCACCTATGTAAAAAAAAAACGATTGAAAAAGTGCCCTCTGGATACCCCACCTATGTAAAAAAAAAACGATTGAAAAAGTGCCCTCTGGATACCCCACCTATGTAAAAAAAAAACGATTGAAAAAGTGCCCTCTGGATACCCCACCTATGTAAAAAAAAAAACGATTGAAAAAGTGCCCTCTGGATACCCCACCTATGTAAAAAAAAACGATTGAAAAAGTGCCCTCTGGATACCCCACCTATGTAAAAAATATTTGAAAAAGTGCCCTGGCAGCCCCTCAAATGTATGAAACTCTAAAAAAAAAAGTGCCATATGGATACCCATGTACTTCGTTATGTTTTGTTAATGATGTACTATAATCAATAATATATAAATACTTGTATAACATAACAAATAAATGCTTTTGTGTTGTCCTTTTTCATAATTCAATTTCCAGCACAAATGGTTGTAAAAATATTCACCAGAATGTAGGAATTCAGTGTTAGCTGCTCAAAATGTTCTGGGGGAGGACCTCTTCTTAGTGCTGTCTCAATCATAGACTGGAAATAAAAATGGACAGCGTTGCTCTGCCTCTTCCCGTTATACGGTTCTGAAGCCAAAAAACCCCGCTCAACGGTGCAGCCATTGTGCAGCCAGAGTCTGTACAATAGAGTTTCCCCTCTACGGCAGCTGTCAATCCAAGCAAACCCTGTGTAAAATCCTGTTTTTTAACCTCTAATAACTAACGAAAAATAAACTTTTCAGAAAAGAGGCCTTGAACACAAAACAGTCAAATAATAACTCCATATCACCACAGCATACGGATGGGGAGAAACATTCGTACCACGTGTACTAAATTTTTTAAGTTTGACTGCAGCCCCATTCAAATGAATGGGGGAGACTGAGTTTTTGACCTATACTGCAGCCAGCCACCAGGGGGCAGACGCTTTGGTGGAAGCTTCACTTCCAGCCGAGCGAGATGCACCCCTGGTCTCAATACATTTAAGTTCACCCTAAATTGTGAGTACCACTTGTTTGAAAGGAGGTGCCCTTTTTTTCACCCCTGTTCTTCTAACAACCTGAGTACGCCACTGGTTTTAGTTACCCTTTATTATTAAAGCAAATCATTGTATTGTTGCCTGCTGTTTATGGTCACAGTCACAGTATGAACGTTATTTTATCTTGTATCAACTTTTTTGCATCATTTTGTAATTAATGTCATAGTTTAGGCTCCATGCGTAAATCTGGAACACATTTTTCTAGTTCCCATTGCACACTGAGAAATTGTAAATGATGAGTTAAGCGGTTTATGCTGGCATACCTTCTTTCGCTGCGTCGACTCAGTTTGAGCTGTATCGTCATTAGTGAAGATTAAATGAAGTGGAAATCAACGAGACGGTCTTCTTGGACCACTTGTCACATTACTTCTTCACCCATGGTTAACCATACATCCCCAGCGGGCGTTACACGACAGATATTCAAGCGGCCGCCCCTCCGGCACCTGATGAGATAACTTACAAGCACCTCTCTGTATCTTTGAACTGACACTACTTTGCACCAATAAGATGCACCGTGCGCCACGGGAACTAGCCAATCACAATCCGAGACGGCCAAAAATAAACTAATGTATTTATAGACACGGCAGCTGAGAGTCATATTCTACATCAGGGGTGTCCAAACTTTTTTCAAAGAGGGCCACATTTGATGCTGTCAGATTACCTCAGGGCCAGTGGCTCCTACTGAGACTTAGTAATCGTAAAAGTCATGTATGAACTCTATTTCAGAACATTTTTTTCCCCATAATAAACCAGTTACTAGGTAGTCATCGGTTCTCCACAAGCCACAGAAACACTGGCAAACTTTATATTCTTCTGGAGGAAAATGTTTTTCATTAGGGTCGGGCAATGTGGGAAAAATATTGCCTCATTATTTGCCCATGACAGGATCACAATCTGGATTTCATCACACTTCTTATTCATGTTGTTTTTAAGACTTTTCTGACCAGCAGACAACATTTTTAGAACAAAATCATTTGTTTTGAACAAATTTTATGCACCAAATTTTGCCTTTTCTGCACAATTTCTTAATTTTGACCTTGTCTTGTGTCCTCTTTTGTGTCTTCTGAACTTTTAGTGTTCATCAAGAACATTTTCACATCATGATAAAAACATTCATTTGAGAACCTGTCAACTTACAGAGTTCTTGTGTTTCTTCTTTATTGCTGTCTTGCAGTCTTCCCAGTGCTGATGATTCAGAATGTGATTAATTTCTTTGCTATAAATAACCTGTTTTAAGATGGAAGCTTGGGGCCATAAATAAATGGCCCTGGGCCCTACTTTGGACATGCCTGTTCTACATGAATATAATGAGTCAGTGAGATTTTTTAGCTAAACATTTGAGACAGTTGTTAATGGAAAATATTTTTAAAGACAAGAAATCTGATAAAATACAAAAACATACTTATAATTGTGGATGTACCAAAGGCCGAATTTACCCCTCATCATTGCCCCCAGCGCAATAAGTAAATTCACTGTAGTTTATTTTGAGTCATTCTTACAAACAACATTCTGCTGCCCGTGGTGCACTAACATGTCATCTTCATGGCTCCAAAACAGTCCCAACTGTTACTGTACATGCTATTATTTGAGGTTGTGATAGCTACAAACTACATTGCCCAGAAATTTTACAAAAAGTGCAAAGTATGAAGAACAACAGTAGCAGAAAATGTTACAAAGAAAAGCCTTCTCTGTAAACAGTGTTTGGTGTGTTCCTCCTGGGTTATTGTAGAAACTGTGCAAAAGGCAGGCTCCAAGGCTTGCTTCTTCTGTCAAAATAATGAGCCCTTTATAGGTAATGAAAACACATAAGTTCATCCATTCAGGTGATAATGCATGAATAAACCTTATTCTCTCAATGAATCCCTTGGTTTTTTAAACTCATTTTTTTAACTTCTTCAAACAATAATCATGTTGGAGCTGAAGTTCCTGTGGTTCTAGTTTTTTTTCACCATTTCTTAGCTATAACAACACCAATGATTGATGCAATGCAGTCTTATTGGTGTGGTCATATGTGGTCAACCAGAAATACGATGAAAGTCTCCTTCATGTGATTAGAGCAATAATATGTCCAGCATGACATTTATTTTGCCTCTTTCAAGTTTTTCCTAATTCCAAAATATTCACAGTGAGATATCTCATGCTGGTGTGGTCCCTCTTTAGTCTTTGCTCTCCACCATGGCTACGTCCATCTACATGATACCTTCCTTGCGCCCCCAACAGTGAGCTCAGACAGGAGAGTCTTGGTCTTTGAAGGAAGATGGAACAAGGGTAGACCCTGAAAGAGCTCTGGTAGACTCCTGTCACTGCTTGGATGGGAGTCAAATTTAACCAGAAGAAAACGCTCTCCTGCTCTGCCCTGCTCTTTGTCTGCCTGGATGAGGCAGAGAGAAGCCGTGAACACATCCGAGTAAGGAGACCATATCTTGGGAAGACCATTTTCTTCCCCCTTTGTCTTAATATCTCCTTTGTACCACTGGGTCCATTCCTCTGCTCTCTCCAAAGCTCTCCGTGTTAAGACGAGCACGACTCGGCCGCCCTGGCTCTTCAGTTCCAGTAGCTGGGAGTGCAGCCATGGCAGAGGTCCCAGGGTGCACTGCTCCTTCCTGCTCCACTGGTCCACCGACACACTAAAGCCATAGTTGGAGAGCAGGGACCCTAGCTGACACACTGATTCAGACACACCAGCATCTGCATCTGGGGGGCTCAGCAACACCACATGACACAGTCTGCCAACTGTAGAGAGAATAAACAACAAGACTGAAGTACTGGTCGGCCACTTTCAGCAGATTTGTTTGTTTCAAATATTAAAGCACCCACCTTTGACAAATCCAGCACGATGCAAGCTCCCGACGCATTCTATAACAGTCAGTATAAAAAAGATAGGGTCAGAAAAATTGTCTACAGACATTTCAAGTGATGAAAATAGTCAATTATTTTCAGCATGTTGGTGAATTATTATTACGATGGGTGCAAACATTTTTTAGTTCTGATTTGGACTTTGACGAGAATAAAAGGGGCCTTTGTGGAAAGTGCCTAAGGGCATTTGATTCAGATTGGACAAAGCATACTTCTTCATGGCATGCGAATTCCAGAATAACCAAAATGACACTGCCATTTTCTTCTCTTGCTTCTCTTGCATATAAAACATACTTAATGCATAGAGGGAAAAAAGTTAAACTTACTCTTTACAAAGCTCCGAAGGAAATAGGATATCATGGTGGTCAAGCAAACTAGCAGCATAAACCCAACAACTAGAAGACTCCAGCGCCACCTGTCAGCTGCAAGCAAAAAAAAAAAAACACAATTCAAGACAAGCTCTGTTGGGGATGCATTTTTATAAAAATTGTCAACCAAGATCAGTTTGACCCAAATCATCAACTGTCCATTTGTGCTGACTCACTGTTATTAAAACAGAATGGACCCAGGTCATGTCCCATTCCCCTCACTTTCACCTGTACACACAGACAAGCACAAGTAAGTTATTTTACTTCAGTAACTATGTTTGCATATGAAAAGAGGACAATAATACTAATTAATTCATGATTATAATATTACCATCACACATGGTGAGCGCTGAAGATTGATGTCTTGAAAAAACCCAATTTTCTTCTGAAAGAGGACAAAATGATAAATCTTTATTAATGTGATAAACCTCACCAATAGGCCTGTTGGCCCATCAAAAAACATCATGTTGTGTAGCCAGGAACAGACGTTTTATATGAATTAGTGGAGATGAGATATTTTATAGTAATACTAAATGTGTTGGTGTGAATATGGGGAAATATACATACAGTTTGGAAGGAGCAATCTACAATACTTTGTTTGGTTTATTTGTACATCCAAAAAATACTGATATTAATTCAGCATTTTGAAGTTTCAAAGCTAAAACAAGCCAACATGTAATACTGTATTTAGTATTAGACAATGTGGCAAATAGAGATTTATTTTCAATTTTAAATCAATAAAGCGGGCTGAAAGCTGAGCTTTAAGGTTAAAAAGTTTAAAAACATCAATATAACAGTTTTCTTACCCACAGTCCCTTGCTGTTTTGTCTCCATTCTCCATTTGCCAGCTGTTGTCTGAAGCCCTTTACCTCCTTACAGTTGATCTCTCTGTGACATGGCCACACTTCCCCCTCCAGCCTGCAGGGGGCAGACACGTTCCATGATAGCATTGGATGGTGGTTGTTCATCTGACCCTGACCTACAGACACTGAAACATTGTTCCACATATTCCTGTGGAATAAATCTGGAATGGACAAACAGGAAAATCAGCTTACTGATGGCAGACCAACAGAGACCAGACAGGAAGTTTAAAAAATGTCATCAAACAGACCTCCAGACTTTTTACTTGTGTTACTGAAAGGGCAACTCAGAGAACGACGAGACATTTGGGTATCCTCATCCCATACCTAAAAAAACACACACACACACACACACACACACACACACACACACACACACACACACACACATATATACAATCAGACCGATAAGTGAGACACATCAGTGTTATTATGTTAGCCATGAGTCACACGTAAAGCAATGATGCTTCAGTACCTGGAAACACGTGCAGGGGGTTACTGAATACAGAGGGATGGTCTGCCTGTTCCAGCTCTGCAAATTAACATTAAACACAAAATGGCTTTAATGACAGGGAGGAACTAGAGGTGGAAATAACTTAGTACATTTATGCAAGTTCTAAACACAAGTTCATTTGCTAATTCTGACAAATTAACATTGAATATGTGAAGTCATATTTTAAGATAATATAAACTTTATTGTCCCCGGGGAAAATTTGTCATGGACAAAGTGCAGTGCTGCTCACAATCAAAACATTCATTCATTTGTCATACCAATATACAATAACATGCACACTGTCAAAATATATAAAACATGTGGCATTACTGTGGCATACCAATGACACAGCAAATACCAATAAGATACCAATGTGGTAGTAAAAAGCAATGTCATATTAACATTAGTGCAGAGTAAGTGACCCCTCATACTCATTGCTAGAGCGTTATGTTTGTGCAGATTGTTTGATTAATGTGCATTACTCTGTAAAATTAATAAATATAAAAACCATGCTCTACAGTACTTTAGACAGAATCCTGAGGAAATGCTACATTCAAATTCATGCTAGTTTTCCGTGACTACCAACCCCTAGCTTTAATGCTGTTTCAAATTAGGCCAACCTTTAATGGCTGACACAATAAATTGGTTTACACATTCTTATGTCAATATTTTTTTTAAACAGCTAATCTGTATGATTTGGGGTGTTAAGCTCAATTGCTTTACCTTTCCACATGATAAATGATACATTGTTATATTTTTCTCTTGTTTTTTTTGTGTTCACACTGCAATATTTTAAATGGGCCAAAGCATGCACCATCACTTGGTTGTCCTTTTCCCACTGCATAGGTAAACAAACGTCATGTGTACTGGCTGCACCTTGCATTATGGAAAGCCAACTCGTGTTAGCTAGTTAGCCTACCAACAAAATGAGTAGCAGATTGACTTGGAGAAGTGAGGAAGTCAAATGCCTACTGACACTTTGGCAGATAAGCGTTTGTCAAATGTTGGACATCACCCACAGAATACAGAAGTTAAGAGACTTATGTCAGTGTTAGAGCGAGAGCGCCTTTCATCACTCTACCAAGCATTGTCATGCGAGGGTCAATAAACTCTGACAGCAGTGTGTAAAGGTCAGAGACTAGATTGGCAAAAGCGGAGGTTCCAGTGATAAGAAGGACAAATTCCTCTGGTGCACCGAGCTGGAGATAAATCCTGGAACTAAACCAGTTGTTGAGCCAGTTTGTTGCTGAGTGCACTTACTCTTCTGCTGATGTTGAATTAGATGGAGATGGTGAGTAACATTAGCCTATAGCCTTCCAATATTTCTGTATTGATACTTTTCCTTAAGTAAGGCATATGAATTTTTTTTTTCTTGTACAAAAAAAAATCAACAACTAAAGAACAATATCAGAAAAACAAACTATGACTGCTTTCAAAATAGGCACAGATACAAGCACTGACCTGACATCTCCCATTCTGCTCATACTGTATGCATACAGAGGGCAGGCTCTTATTTCTGCCGACAAACTTCAGATCCACTTGATTCTTCTCTTTGTCAATTACACTGAGGAGTGTTGGTACTGAAAGAAGGGACAGAAATAATGTATCTCTGAAATGGTAGAAGGTAAACCATGAGGTAAATACCAGAAGTAAGGAGGGATTATTCACCTTGACACTCCTCAACACGTTCATGCAGCTTCTGGGAGCAAACTGGAGACACAGCACAGTTTCTGTCAAACACTGCTGCCACACATGCAGCAGCCTGGTACCAATAATAGGATTTATTGTCACTGTTTTAAGTTTGAAAGACAATACTTTACCTTCATCTAATGAGGGAGCAACAATATTTTTTCTTTGTGATGGTTTAACAGAATAAATGAACACTTGACTGCTGAAGGACACCCAAGCCGGCTCAGGGATCACCATAGAAACCTAAACATCAAGCACACAAACACGCAGAGTTCAGACAAGGTGAGTAAAGTGTAACCCCACACTTTTAAGTATTGCAGAATATGGAGTCAGGACATTACCTTTGCCTGGTTTTGCTGCGTAAGAGCTGCATGATTCACCGTAAACTCCACCCTCTTGCAGGTGGGCATGGTATGTGCTGTGTTGTAGCACACAGTCACTGACGCTGTTGCAACACAGACAGCAGAGAAAAGAAAGGTGAGGCTTAGAGTTCATTCAAACAGCAACAGAAAAGTTGCTCTGTCTGAATAAATCTTCAAAATCAAAAATGAGAAGGCACAGTAGTGCTTCTAATGTTTTAGCCTTGAACTGAGATATGATTCACCAAGAGAGCCAACAATATGGGCATGTATTGCAATGCCACTTTATTTTTAAAGCATACCATAGGTTGCTACTACAACTTATTTTAACTTACTCATCTTGATTCAAACACAAAATGACAAAGTTTAGCAAGTTACAAATTGGTCTTTCACAACTCATCATTCATTCCTTTAGAAAATATTTGGCAGCACCTCAAACGCGCCTCTCAGTGGATGACTGTCAACACTTGGTTGCTTCAAAAAGTACGGATTACGTTTCATTTAACTTTACTTTGACTCTGCATGTTGGTTTTAAATCAATATTTAAATGCCAGTGGTATACTTTTAGTACTTGGTGTACTAGCTATACTTTTGTCTGTAGCAACGTAAAGGCTATCAATAAGATTAGGTAATATGTGTTGGCTTCATCACAGTCTGTATATAAAGGTGAACAACATGACAGCTCCCCCAAAAGTGAAGCCAAAATACAGTAATAAGATCTCCCCCTCTTGACTGGCTGCAGTAAACATCACTAAGTCCACCTCCTTCATAGTAACAGATACATAATGTGTCACATACCAGAGTCAAAATATATGCCAAAGAGATTGTTCTCAAACATTGTCTCTGTTGTTATATTTAACTTTCATCATACTGATTTATGTCAATATAATATTTTTTCTCAGATTATTCATTTTAATTAGTTAGTTGATGCTAAACATGGGGTAGAGGTCTATATAGGAAGTATATAGAAATTGATCATTTAGCTTTCTGTAACAGAGTGTTATCTTCAGTCTGACTCAAGAAGCTGGTAGACTGTGGACTGTGTCAGCCTGATGGATCTTTGCTGCTATCATTAAAGGGTAACTAAACCCCGGAGTTTCACGGAATTGCATCTATCCGGGAATTCCAAAAAATGCCTTCAGAACGTCAGAGAGGGGTTGAAGCAACGCCCACTCACTCCCTCATGTCTTACTATCAGCAGCATCATCATACAGTGACACACAGATATCCGCAGAGTGGAGTTAAGAGCTCAAGCCCAGAATGTTTCCCAGAGCCATACATTTTTTTTTACGTTTGATATAACTCTGAGTCAATCTCTTCAGTCCACAGACAAATCAATAGAGAAAGTTCATTAATGGGGAAATATCGCTATCTGTTGTTATGTCTGAACTGTCTCAGGGCTGTTGTTGTTGTTGTGATCATTGTATTACCACATTGAACTTGTCAGATAGCAAGTGTTTGTGGACTAATAAAAGGAACATTGAGTTTTTCATGACTAAACCGCATCAGCCGGCATACACAGAGTGGATCAGCGTCTTCAGCAGCCAGTGAACCGGGAGCATTAGCTTCAGGTTAGGGAACGTGCTTGTAGCAGAGGGGGAGTGAAGTGACTAGCGCGTTAATGCTAGCCGCAGTTAGCCTGTCCGCTAATGATAACCGCGGCTCGCTCTCCTGCTACGTACGTCCACCAAGCTATTTTTGGAGCGACACAGACTATTTTAAGAACCAGAGAGGGAGAGAGCTGCTTCCAGAGACTTGCACAGAGATAAAGTGCTATAGCAGCCGGAGAAATAACACAGCTGAACCATACTGGATACAATACGGGTACTACGTACTAAAGTCAGAATCAATATCAGGCTGTGAGGCTCTCCTGGTCCACTTCACTCCTCTTAGTTTACTGAGCCGGATGATGTGTTTTTATAGACTCCGATGACGAACGCACGTACCAAATACGTCACCACTTACGGCCAGCCATTAGAAAAACTCCATTGCAGTTGTTAGGTTTCAACCTGCAGATGGCAGTCGTCACACACATTTTCAACACAATTTGATGAATTTTAATACGTTATGCTCAACTGCTGGTATCAAGATCCACATTGATTAACAGCACTACTAAATTCCTATATAAATATGTTTTCAGGTAAAAAAAAAAGAGTGGTGTGGTGTTAAGTTACACATTAAGTTGAACATGCAAATGGTACGTCATTATCCAGCTCCACCAGCTAATCTGTAACGTGCAGACTATGACTCTAAAAATATCATCAGTAAAGGACATCAGTGCCAGTGGAGGGACTTTGGCTTTACTTTTGTGAAAGTCACAAAAAATGGTGATAAGTGTTGTCTATCTTTACATACAGTCAAAAGGCTACATGCATCTTTAACTTGTACCTTTTTGATTCCTTGTCTCTCCCCGATAATCCTCCTCATCGGCTCCAAAGTGGCCTTCATCCTCCAGGTCCTTTCCCGCATGGATGGTTATCTCTGCGTCTATCACCAGACATAACCTACATGGTGCTCTGTCTTTGCAGCAGAGCTTGAAATATGGTGTCAGGTTTAAGACATGTGCAGAGTCATTTTCTTTTAAACTAAGAAGCAACTCATCCTCCATGGTGCAGTTAGAGAGACCCTGAAAGAGAAAACATTTGAGATAGATGAGTGGGAATTATGTACTCAATTTGTAAGTCATTCAGATGTTATCCCTCAGTACATCTGGAGGGCAAATATTTGCCAACACTGGGATGCAGCCACTCTATATCCTGAAGAGTTAGCAGTTGTTGATAAAGCTTTGTTAGCTTTGAATAAAATGTCTTAGAATAAAGCACCTCATCTATGATAAGTTAAATTAAAACAGAGGAGCAGGCACAAAGAGGAAATTTAAAGTATAATCTGTAATATACAATGTAAGCTTTCTGCACTGTACTGGAGCTGGCAGTGAAGCCTCCAGTACCTGAGAGCAAACAACTTCTTGGCTGTCATATCCAGGAGTTTTCAAATCACAGGCTGACATGTGTAGAGTCAATAAAAGGCACCAAAGGGATCCTCCATGAAGAACCATTTCGTCTGAGGACACTTAGAGACAGTTGATATTCTCCAAATATATCTTATGGGGAATAAGTTAAATAAGCCGGGTGTCTTTTCTTCGCCATCTTGACTTTTGGTTAGACATCGACTTTATGAAATCCCGGCTGGATCAGCACAGAAGGAGGTGATAAACAGTCAGAGTCTTTCTGTGTGTCATTTTCCTTTAGTTATGGCTGGAGGAGGAAAAGAGATAAGAAAGAAGTAGTGTAAATGACACTGCAACAAAATAAAATAAAATATCTTATTAACATGACATTAGAAATGGTACCAAATTACACCACAGAAATATTTTGTTGGCTACTTACTGTGTGTAGTTTTCTGGTGTAAGTAAATCCCTCTGTGGTGTTTCTTTTCTTGACACAGATTGTTCAGCAGCACACCTTGTCAAAGTGAGCGTTGTTTGTCTTACTGGAAAATCGGAGGAATAGATCCCTCCCTTTTCTTTCTCCCTCCCCCCGTCTCTCTCTGTCTCTCTCCGTCTCTCTAAGTGAACCCTTCCTGTTCTAAATTCCTTATTACAGTCTAACCACTATGACCAAGTCTGGTTAAAGTCCAAAGCTAAGTGCTTTAAATCAGAAAAGACTCCACCCAGACCCTGAATCAAAGTAGCTTTATACGCAAAGCTTTAGAGACACACTAAACAATTTACAGCAGATCAGGGAATTTGTTCACTTCTTGACTTGTTATGTGGATTTGAAAAAGATATACGTCTTTTTTCAAGTCTTGGGAAACTGTGCCCTGACAAACAGGTTTCTAGTAAAGATTCACATGCACCTTTGAACATGATTTATGATGCAATGCCATGAAAAAGGATAATCTTTGGCAACACAGCAACACATGGCTCACACAGCAGCTGGACTGGTTTGACCACATAATGCAGAGCCAAACACAAGCCCTGTGTGCCTGTCACTATCTACTGTAAAGCAAAATAAACAACCACCTGTTGTGTGCTCTGTTAATCAGTGTGTCCGAGCTGCAGGGCTGCAGGTGAAAACAACAATTTCTCCTTAAGCAAAGTCCTCAATTTAATGATTTATACAGTCACGCTGACTGAATTTAACAACATAATTGAATAAACATTGATGACCTTTTATGACCTAAAAAAGAAAACAAGATGATTAACAAGAAGATGGACTATTTCTATATATGTATTTTAATGTCTGAAACCAATGGCAGGGGTAGTTGGCATACCAAGTAATTATGTTGAAGCTGCTGATTCAGCTTTTTTCACAGGTTCACAGGAGAATTGATTATTTGCCCTAAGCTAGGTGGGTCTGTTGCTTCCTTTAAACACAAAATATCAAGCTCGCAATAAATAGGTTCTTGATATTTTAGTTAAAGTGCTGAATTTATATTGTCAGGATTTTTTTACTTTTCAATATACTTTATCAAATGCAATTCTAACTTATTGTCTGTAAACTAAATGTATATGTTATGTTGCAATTCATTTGAGTAACTAGTAAACTATTACATCTAGTTTCAAGAAATGTATATATTAAAAGAAGCTGCACTTGCAGCTATTTTTACTTATTACAATCAAGTTCCTGGTCATCCAGGTCTGAATCTTGATCCAACAATCAACCAGACTTGATTGAAGTTCCTGAAGATGTCCATCCTTGGTCCAATAGGCTTCTTCAGTTCTAATTTGTGAAATAAGATTTGCGTGTACTTGAAAGATCAGTGTGGCTGATTTTTGGTGTAATGAAAGATTTTGACTGGTAATGAGACAAATGCACTCAGAAGGATTTTAGTTTTTTGCAGCACATGGCTAGACAGAAGCACATAAGGTAAAACTTTTTTTTTTTTAATCTCTGGGCCTGAATCACTCTTTACACTGGAGTCTATGCTGATAAAATACTTCAGGATAATGTGAAGCGGCTCAGTTTGTAAGGTGCCGCAGAGACTAAATGGGGTTGTGCTTGCGACGCGTCTTGCCATTAAATCAAAATCAAAGTTCAAAGTATGTTTACTATTTATTATCAAACACTCAAAATAAATCAATATCAAAAAGGTTCGAAACAAACAATGAAAATGACGATGACGGTGGCGGTGGCGGTGGCGATGGCGGTCAACAAAAAATACTCAACCCCCACTCACCCTCTATGTGTGTGCCCCACCCCCAACTGAACAGGTAGATAAAAGGTAAACCACACCCATGAACCCCAAACCGGAAATAAAGTAAGCAATAAAAAAAGGAAATAATCATGGTTAACGAATAACATAGAAAATCAACATTATGGCCCCTACATAATGAATGTAAACTGTGGCAGTAAGTGTTGTAGAAAGCTCTATATTTGCAGGCTCCAAATACTCATCTGCAATAAAGTGTCGGGTGCCTAACTGTGTTGCTTGCTGATCATCCAGCAGGCTTTCTAAAGTTTACTTTTAGTCTATAAATCACGGTATCAGAAAAAGTGATGGCAAAATAATAATTCCCTTAGGAAAGGCAATTAAATTGGATGCTTAAGTTACTTTAACCAATGACTTCAGGCCATTTTGTTAGTTAGGTGAATCGGTATAAAACAAATACCAACATAAATCCTAACTGAAAATCACTAGACACACTAACTTGACAACACCTGACAAGTCCTTTAGGTAAATATTTATTTTTCAAGTTCAAATGATAGAACAAAACATCTGGGATAAGCTTCATGTGAAAAGCATTTTTCCACAGTGAATCACACTCCAACATGTTGTGTTAAATAGAATTCTAGGAAGTGATTCAACATCTTTCCCAGTTAAAGTTGTGGAACGATGAACTCATCTATGGGTCTCTGCAGGATGGACTCCGCAGGCACGAGCCAGCAATCCAAAGATGGTTGAGAAGGGATACTGTAGTCAACAACGCTGTGTCTGCAGATGAAGCATATAAGATCTTATATTTATGTAAAAAAGTAATAATTATCAAAGCCTTTTTAAATCTTTCTATCTTTCTCTCTTTCTTCTTTCGTTGGCCAAGTGGTTTGGGTGCACACCCAAGGTACATAGGCTAAAGTGGTTGTTGCAGTGGTTGCAGGTTTGACTCAGCCATTTTCTGCATCAAATGCTGGCAAAGATGCCCAAGAATATAACTTTTTAAAAAAAGAATGCAGGACAACCTACCTTGTGACATCAATTTCCTTGTTTTCGAACCTGATTCTTGTTTTTGGGGTTTGCTGCACCTCCTCATAAACTGCTGGCTTCAGAGCTGATCATCAAATAGATGAACAAAAAGAACAATAAGAAAATAGAAGCAGGTTCTTAAAGGGACAATAAGCAAATGGTTACTTCTATTTGAAAAGTGCTAGATAAAACAAGTTATTATTATTATTAATATATTTCTGTTTTTAGTTAAGAATTTTACATGAATCATCACAAGACCTGCCAAAAATCTGCCCACCTAAAATCCCTGTGATGCTGGTGTTCGCCGGCTGTTGTCTTAAAACAGGCCAGAGGAACTGACGGTTGCCTTTTTCATGTATCAGAATGACAATGCGAGTGTCTACTCCTACAATGTCGATTTCTTTGCTCCTCCTGATCACCGT
The DNA here is from genome assembly GCF_009762535.1 of Notolabrus celidotus. Classification (NCBI taxonomy): domain Eukaryota; kingdom Metazoa; phylum Chordata; class Actinopteri; order Labriformes; family Labridae; genus Notolabrus; species Notolabrus celidotus. The sequence goes on along the minus strand of NC_048272.1, from coordinate 7,760,376 downwards.
CACACTAGAAAAGAAAACATATCATCATACATTTCTTTTGGACTCATCCAAAGGCCCACCAGACCTGAAAGGTCATTTACAAGTGCAAAAATCTACCGTTCTTTAAGTGTCCACTTGAGGCTGCCACCAAAAGCCAGAACATATCCCCAGTAAACCTGTAGACTGTGTACAGTAGTGCATGGACCTAACCTCAATAATGTCACCGGTAGGTTTCTGAGGGAGGGTGTGAGGCCTATTGCCAGTACGCCATGTTGATAAAGCTGACTAAACCTAACTTTCGGTAGACCTAACCACAGGTATTAAGGTGGAGTTGAGGCGGGAATTTAGCCACATGCCAGACTTGATCCTTCATTTTTGCAGTCATTGGACCGATTGGTGACATCACTGTGATTATGTCCATTTTTAATACAGTGTATGGTCTAAACAATAAATAACTATTTAACCAGGAGTGATGGTGGGTTTGTATTGAGCACAATAACATGGTATTGAAGTGATCCCCAATCTCACACAGGGTAAGAGCGATCAAGCAGGTTTCCCAATAATGTGTATGTATTCTTTTAAGATCCGCTTTGGTGTGATAAGGTCAGGCATGACAACTTGGATCTACACACAGAAAAAACAACCACAAATCATCTCTACATGTCAGAGAATCTGATTCATCAAGGCGTAATTCCAGTGGTGGACAGTAGCAGAGTAAATGTGCTTGAGTACTGTACTTAAGTACATATTTTGAGTATCTGTACTTGAGTATTATTTTTTGGGGATACTTATTACTTTTACTCCACTACATTTAGAAGACAATTATTGTACTTTATACTCCACTACATTTCTATCAATGCTCTAGTTACTCACTACTTTTGCTTTGAAGTCAGCTCATGAATTTCCTTCTCTTTTCTGAAATCTGATCCCTAAGACAGTAAAATGTGTCTGTATAGTTCTGTTTGTCTCAGTGGTTTAGTCGTACCTGTATATCGTGCGTCTCCACAGTTGAGAGTGGAGCAAACACAGAGCAGATTTCACTCAGATCAGGCAGTTCATGTAGAGGTGGTAATGATGGCTATAATTCTCCACCTGAGCACCCATGTCCATATCTTCAGCCCGTGTTAGAGGTTTTTGAAATGAAGAATGATACGTATCGTGTGAAATGTTCTCCCTGTTTCCCACTCTGCTCAAACATACAAAAATTCACTGTCCAACCTGAGAAAGTGTGTTGAGCTACGTAACATTTGTTTAATTCCAGATGAACATTTCAAACTAAGTTGTCTGTGCTTGTAGTAACTCAGTTGTTGTTTGTATTCCACGGTATAGTTTTTAGAGATTTCAAGTAGTGGTTTCTAGATTAACACAATGTAACATAATGTACTCCTATGTATTCTTGACTGCATTTATGTATTGTTTAAATACAACTTTTTGAGATATTTCAAAAAGTACTTTGAATACTGAAGTATTTTTAAAAGTAAGTACTTCAGTACTTTAACTCAAGTAATAATTTGACAGAGCAACTTTCGGTGGTATTGGAGTAATATTTGACCTGGAGTATCAATACTTTGACTTAAGTAATGAGGCTGTGTACTTTGTCCACCACTGCATAATTCTCTCCATAGATATTCAAAATCACCTTGCACCGACAATGTGTTCGTCCGCTCTAGTGTAGATCAACACGTTCTGGCCATCTCGTACTGTGATTCCCTGGGTGTCAACCTCAAAGTGCTGTTGAGCTGTGTGGATGACAATCTTTTTGAAGCCTTGATGTGATGCTAGTTCAAACTCACCATTCACAGACAGCCCTAGAACAAAAAAGAACAGTGCAACTCATCATTAAACTTGAAAGAAGTAGTGGTGAAACTGACGGTTAAATGAATGCTGCTGTGATGAGATGAGATAATGGAACAGGCTGAATTGAACAATGCTGCTTCTTTAGCTCTATTTACAGTGATGCATTGTGTCTAATACATGTTTTATCACTAATGTTTTTATTACAATTAACCAACACAAAGAACCTGAGGAGAAGGTGAGGAACACATTTATTTGATTAGGCTAAATTAAAACAAAGGGTGAAATAATCAACTTTGCTAGTTTTTAAGAGTTAATAATGATGACACACATTACTGACCTTGGTTGGGATGGTTAAGAAGTTGAAGGCGGACATCTCCGAAGACATTAAAACACAGTGGGAGAGACTGGTCTCCTGTTTTAAGCAAAAACGTGTGGATATGAAGTACCGGAGAGGGGATGAAGAGTTGGGTTGAGCCAACACGTCGAGGAGAGGCAGGGACAGCGGAAGGTCTGAACCAACTAACCCCATCTTCTAGAGATACAGAGAGAAACAGAGTCACACAGCTGAAGGAAACTCTTATGCTGACAGAAATGTTTAACACATTTAACGTGCATTCTTAATACTAACTAAACAAACATGGATCTTCATCTGACTGTGATCATAAAACACAAACATCTTTTGTGGCATAAGCACTGAGAAATGTTTTGCTTGTGTGAGATTGATGTGAAGAATGAAGCAAATGTACTAATATGTCCCAATGTAAAAGAGGTTCTAGGAATATTACAATTTATTTACGTTTTACTTTATTTTATTGACTCAGGCAAAAATATCTCACTAACAGCACACACTACCCTTCCAGTATTTTGGAACATAGACATATTTTTGATATTTTTTTTCCCTATTTGTTAACCAAAGTAGAATATTGTTTGGCCCGTAGCTATGGGAAGTTCAATGACTCGTGTGATAGTGATGTAACGTTTTCTCCCACAGTTCCTCCTGTACTCTGCTAATCCAGTAAGGAACACAGGAGTCTGTCTTTGTAAATTATGATACCACATCCCCTCCTTTTTTAGCATGAAATAACTAGTTAAAGATAATGTTTCCCTAAAAAATGATCACTTGTACATAAATCCACATGATAAGAACTAAGTTGGCAAAAAGCAGATTAAATTAAATTTATTTTTCGTGTACTTTAGAATTTTGTTTGACCATTGTTTCGTTTGTTAACAGGCATGAAGTGAGCTTTATAACTTATACTGCAGCCAGTAATAAGGGAAAGCTCAAAAAGTTTTAGATTCACTTTTGAGGAGTTGTTGTGCCTTCTCTTTGTATACAGTCTATGATTTCACCGCTCATCGCCATTAGCCACAGAGAATTATTAAGAATAATGTTCAATTACAGATCAATCTATGTCAGCTTCAAGGGGTTGTTCTGCCTTCATAAACAGGCAGTGGCCTGGCCTGAGTGTCAGTGCCTTTGCAGTCTTCTTTTTCTTCTTCTGTGGGGAAATGTTCTCTCTTGATAATATCTCAGAACTTTCTGGGTAACTACATTCAGCCAATAAGGCACTGTATTGTTATCTTTATTAGCCAAATTTCAACTCGAAATCGTGGCTAAAGGTCCTGTGAGGACTTTTAAGCTAGTTATAGAACAGACAATGGTGAAATTGAATGCCTCTTAATAACTTACAAAAAGAAAAAAGACCATCAGTATAAAGATCGACAATTTCTTTGTAGTTATTTACAAAGTCCTAAACTGCTACAGAGCTTTTTGCCTTGTAAGTTTGTCTCTGAGTTAAAATAATTTCAAATGTAAATACCTAATTTATTTTGTTTAAAGTCTTGGGCGAGGAGCACAGAGGAAACCAAGAGTTTTCTGTGGAAATTCAGGTAAATTTTTTAATGAAGTGGTAGTTACTCATGAAACAGGAAATCAAAGGGTAATTATTTAACTTTACAAACTTTGTTTTTATGTTATTTCATGCCAAAAAAAAAAGTAAACCATCCCCATGGAGTTATTTGACTAACGCACCTTTTATTGTTGCTTTTCACTCTGTGTTAAAAGATGCAGAACATTTATCTTCATTAGCATTCATCATTATCATTGAAACAACGGATGAAGACACATCTCTAGCCTTTGTAGAGCTATGTGATGCATGGGTCCCTTTTAGTTAATCAGGTACATTTGCTAACATAATAAAAAAAGTAGAAAAACAGATAAAAACTGCTACAGAACAAAAATTACCGTAGGTAGGATGCTCAGCTTCCATTAGGTCATAAGACATTGATGACAATAGATCTGGAAAAGGAAATGAACATTTGAGAATTACATTTTTTGTGTATTATGTAGAGTAGCCTAAATGATTAGCAAGCATAGTTGAAACTGTATATATATATTATATATAAAAAACTGCTTGGCCAACAGCACCCCTTAAGACAAGTTTATAAAGTGGAGCAAGATGAAAGTCGTTACAAGAGCATAATCTCAAAAGATGATGCAGTGGATGATGACAGCAAGACAATGTTGGATATACAGTATGTAGAAAATATGAGTAGAATGTTAGCCTGTCTTCAAAGGGGGTCAAAGAGGACTAAAACCAAAGCAGAGCTGTATCATGGCACAGGTCTGAAGAAATTTACCTTGCTATGTGATATCCTCTCTATGTATCATTGCATTCATTGCTAACTCCCTTTCTGACATTATTTTCTTTCCCTTACAGCCTCTGTCCTCTCCTACCGGTGCTTGTTGTGTAACAGAAGTGGGGTCATCTTGTTTTCTTTGCTCTCCAGTAGAGTCTTCCAGGTAAGGCCTGTATGATGACTTACTTGCACCACACACCAAAGCTACTGTATATAGTTTACATAGCATGGAAAAGTGGATAAGGTCATGGTGACACAGAGGTGAAGAGGTTCTTATGTGACACACTGAAGTAGTTTAAATTCAATAAAAGTAAGGTATCTTCTGGTATCTTTCCTTAGCTTTAGAAATGTAGAACTTAATACTGAAGATTAACTGATACCGGCCGCACGATACACAGGCCAACAAGTGAACAAGGGGAATACCAGCTCATATTTTTTTCCACTTAAAGCGCAGGGTAAAGGTAATTTGTCAACTGTTCAGAGAAGTGTTTTCAGTGGAAGCCTGTAATAGCTTTGGAACTAAACAACTTAAGGAATGAAGGGTAGTACATATTCATTAATTACATTCACAGGAAACAGATGGAGGGTTTGGGGTTGGTTTTCAAATCACACAAGTTCCCCAATGCTTAGTTAACACCTCAGAAAATCTGATATTTTCACATTAGTTGAACTACATGCTAGTAGATTAGGATATTTCAAATACCTTCAGATCTGTAGATTCATATTTAGTCACACATTGAGGCACAAATATAACCTTAATCAGGCATTGGATCAACAACTTTGTGATGGTTAATCATCATTAATGTAATTACATTCATTTTTTCAAATCCACACTCAAATTTGAAATCATATCATTAAAATACAATAACAGTTTCCTTCTTTGTAAATACTCCACTTTATGCCAAATAACACAAGTATGTCCTACCTGGTTGGGGTCTCGGGGCTGATAGGAGAGAAATGTAAAAAAAAAAAAAAAAAAACATGTTTAACACTATTAATTTACTTTAAAAAGAAATGTTTTGAAAAGTTTTGTTCACATTTATGTTGCTTACCAAAGTTTCCACCTAAGCCTTTAAAGCCTGAGCCTCTAGAGACTCCAGAGGCTGCAGAGCCAAGGCCTCCAGAGCCTCCAGAGCCAAAGCCTCCAGAGCCAAAGCCTACAGAGCCAGAGCCTACAGAGCCAAAGCCTCCATAGCCTCCATAGCCTCCACCGCCTCCACCGCCTCCACCACCTCCACCGCCAATAAACGCCATACCGCTTCTGTGATATTCCTGCGTTGTTCCATCTTCCTTGGGTTTATGGAGCACATCTGTGCTCTCTCCTGGAGGCTTGGTCACCACCATGGATGTGAGTGGGGTCACAAAGCTGTACTTCAGGGACAGCTCCATGGCCTCTTTTGTGGCATCCTCCTTCTCAGGTCCAGATAACTGCAGTCTGTGTAACAAGTTATGTGAATATATTAAACATAGAAGATGGTAAACTACAGGGTATGATCAGCATTGATCTATATCACTGAACTCAAAATTTATAGAATTAATTTCAAATTTTTAGACCACAACATCACACTTCAGTCAAGTTAAAGAGCCAAATATCAGAGCCCTTTTCATTGGGTTTTGCTTTTGAGTGAATGGCTCTTGCATGCAGGCCTCTGTCATGTTGGTTGCCCTAGGAGGTGTAAAATACAGCCATTAGCCTGTTAGCTAGTACATTGCTGTCCTTTTTTCGGCCAGTCAAAATATTTGCTACCAAATTTTTCAGTTGCATATACCAAAATACTTTATCTGCTATCTTGGAACTAGACATGTTCTGGTGTCTGTTTGAAGTTCTTTGGAGTCCAAGTAGTTTTGATCAATGGTATCAGCAGGCAGTGATGTTTGCAGGTACAAAACCAATTCATTAAGCCGGAGTGAGGCCTCTGTGTAACTTACTATTTACAATGAAACTGAGGCTCACCTGATACTGATTAGGTGGTGCTACTCTGGGGGATGTAATGAGCCAAGATTATTTTGCAAACATATCTTGTGGGAAAGATTTCTCTTTGCTTTTCACGTGAATACACGTTTGCTTCTTAAGTTGCTGATTGAACTATGAACAATGCAGAGCATGTAAAGCAAAACCTTTGCAGCAGGTGGTTTGTAGCTTGCTGCTGGCAATGTTGGCCATTTATACCACAGCGCATATCACCTTAAGCCGTTGGGTTCCCAGCTTACACGAGAGTTGCTTGCCTATGTTTTGCTTCTGTGGTAAAACTGAAGTCCTTTTGTAACATGTGCATACATGCCATATGAAAACAGAAGGCTGGATAATACAAATTTGACTCAAAATGTGGATAAAGAGAAAAGATGTTGGACATCTCACTCACTCTTTCTCTAGAAGCTGTTTGACTGTGAGGTAGGCCCAAACCCTCTGGATGTGACTGTCAGACACTGCTCCAGTTGACTCCACTGTACCATTTGTTTCTGTAAATACCAACCTTGTATTCCTCTGTTATAGTGCAAATGAATTCATATGTCAGTGTTTCTGAAATTTTTACATAGCTTTAAGAAGACTGCAATGGTAGAAATGTGAATCGGTCCTTACCGAAATGGCCACAACTTGTGGAGTGAAGGTTTCGATGTCATTGTCCATGATCTGACCAGCCACAACAATTTCAGAGCCATTATAATACTGACTGAAGTTAGTCTGGGTTACATTGAACCCACCCTCATAAATCATTGTCACATCGGTCAACAAAGGAGTGGCCACCTCTTCATAAAAACCCTGTTGACATACAAATTTGGTGAATTTCAAATTTCTTCGCAGCCAGCTGAGATTATTTCCCATTGAACATTTTTTAAATGTATTTTAGATAGTGTGAGGGTAGTGAAAGAGATGTATAATACCTTCAGCTGTAAATCAGCATCAGAGTCTTCATAAATGCGTCTTGCCACACCATCGTTCTGCAGTGACATCTTCTCAAGGAACTCAAAATTGACATCAAATCCAAAACCAAGGCAGTAAAGAGGGAATTTACCTGCAATAGCCTCTCTTACATTTGACTGAATTTTTTTTAGATTTGTCACCCCTGCAGAGAACAAATAGTGTGATGATAAAAAATTGAAGTTGAACTCAAAATTGTCGTAGATAGTACAATTAGCTATTCTACAACAAGTGGAAGTTTCAGTGTGCAAATAAACAAATTCAAGTGGGGGTTTTAGCTAGAAGACATTACAAAGTTTTGACAAAAACACTTTGATAGATCAAAAATGTTGAACTGCATTGTTAGCGGCCCATGTAGGTTTTTTAAACTACATGTTTATATGTCAGAGTGTATAAGTGTCTTACTGTACCTGAGGTTGGGTCTCCATCTGTGAGAAGAATAAGGATTGAAGCTGAACCTTCTCTTGGATGTGCATTTAGCATACGTGCTCCTTCCAACACGGCAAGGTTAATGTCTGTGGCTGAAAAACAAAACAAAAACTGCTTCCATACCAACATTCTGCTGTTAAATGTTCACATCACTTAGTGAAATATATTTTTTAAAAACTCACCTCCTCTATCTTGAATACGCTCTGCAAAAGTCTTGGCACTAGCCAGGTTTTCTTCATTAGCCTGAACAAGTTCTCGTTTCCAGTGAAAAATGCTGCTATCAAAAGTGATCACACCAAAGAAGTCCTCTTTTGCCAGGTCATTCAAGATATGGAGCAGTGCGATTCGGGTCTGATTAAAGACATCATCATCAACGTGTTAAAGCTTTATTTCAGTTTTGATCTGTGCTCTTTAATCCTAATCGTTGACATAATACATTATTAAACAGCACAAGCTAAACTAAGGGGCCTCTAATGCTCTAGAGTCAATTTTTGACAATCTCGTTCTCTGAAAATACTTCACCTGACGAATTTTCTTGCCGTGCATTGAGCCACTTTGATCAATAACAAACACCACATTTTTTGGTATGCGGGGAAGATTAGATGGTGCAAAGTGATGAACAAAGTATCCTGAAGATTTCTTTGGAGACAGTAAGACAGGATTTTAGTGTTTGGAAAACATATTTGTATAAAACTGCTATGTGATGTTTTCTTTCTTTTGCATTTAACATACAAACATTTGCTAAAAGGTAATCAAAAGTCAAAACTCTAAAGCGCTGAACTCTTTCTGTACCTTGATGTCTCCAAAGGTGGCATCCCTGTCGACGTCATAAACAATAACCAGATCTCCATTCATACCTTGCTCTCCACAGCTCTCACACATTTTCTGTTGGGACTCTGTAGGGTAGAAATACACCCAAGCCTGGAAGCAGGAAATATTTAGGTTTATGAATCCTGTTTAAATGAGCCGTTTAAACATCAGTGCTTTTTGAGTTTAATTTGGCAACTAAATAGAAATTTTGCAAAATGCATATACACAGACAGTCCGTAAATTGATGCTAAGAGATTAGAAATACACCATATAATACAGTAGGTCAAATAGCATCATGAGCTATAAGTACAGTGAAGTTTGATAATTAAACACGGGTCTGAATAAGATAACAATGGGGTTGAAGAAAAGTCCCCTGTTGCACAGTACCAAGCTGTACCTGTGTGTCTGAATGGGTTTTAGTGATGGCATTAGCCAAGAGATTGGTGCTCAGTCCTCCTTTAACCTCCAGGAAATTGATACCAGCTGTCTCATTGATGTACACGTCAACCTGGCATTATGAAATGAGAGAATATAGTTAGCGGTTCTAAGCATGGAATATGTCATAACTCTAGCATTGTTTTCCTGGTTCATCAATAAAAAATAACAACTGAATATTCACACCTTGAAGTCCTTGACAGGTTGCATGGGTTGGGCGTGGATGGTCAGCTCGTACTTGCCCAGTCTACGTTTAAGTAGCTCCTCATATGTGAGTTCAAAGGTGACTTTTTTGTGAGCAGCCACATTCACAGAGGTCTTGAATTCCTCAAGAGTCCTCCCTACAGAGCTTTGACAAAAAGGATAATTGTGGCATGTAAGCAGTGGTTCCTTACCCCTTATTGACTTGTTACCTCTTTATTGAGACAATGCATACTTAAGACCTCACACCGAAGCTTATGCCCATGGTTATTTTCAGTGTTTATTTTCAGATTGTTTCATTTGACTGATAAAGAGTCAAAAAAGTAAACTGCATATTATGCCACAAAGAATTCGCTCAAATCCCCCTGCTGCCCCTCATCCCAAAAGACACACAAGGCTTTCCTCCAAAATATATCCTTGAGACCATGATCTGTTGAACCATGTACCTGACGATCCCAGCAGTCTGACCACGAGTCACAGCATCAGCGTACTGCTTCTTGGCCGCCTCCTTGGCTTTCACAATTCCATCGTATGCCTCGCCATCTATAAACCTGAAGATCGATGACAAGACTTTGTTGTGTACATGTTACCCATTATTCATTTTCACAACACTTAAGGTTTGCTGTAATTATTCATGATTTTTTTTTTTTGCTCCACACACATTCTGAATTTACTGATGAAGGCATTCTTGGGAATCCGGACTTGAAACTCTATTTCCTTCGCCTCATCCATTCGATTGGCCACACGACTTGTGATGACAGTGGTGGCATAACGACTGCTCACTGTTGAGTTGATGTGAAAGCTGTAGATGTCCCAGTCATCCTGAGCAAATACAGGAGGAACATTTCACAATTTAAAAAAAGGCTCAGTTCAGTTCATGTCTCTGGCGGATGACCAACTATAGCCAAAGATCAGATGGTGATGTAAAACAAAGGTGGGTGGCATCAGTGAAATGTCATTGGTTTGACTGCAGAACCACCCCTTTCTTACCTTTTTTCATACATTAATTTCTCATGGCACGCTCCTTTAATTCCTGTAAGCTTAACTTAATGACAAACATTACGCATCCCATCTTTGTGTCCCAAAAAGAGAGTTTAGTCCCCACAATGACGCTGTGTGAACACAGTTAAACACACGTTTTTGTTACTTAAAGGGACTTACATTTTCCAGATTTGACAAAACTTCTTTGAGCACAATTATTGCAAAGCCTAATACAGACATTTACCATACACCAAGAGTCAAGTAGAGACACACTCACAATATAAAAAAACACAAAAGGTAGAGAGCCCACAGGTTCTTCAACCTAAGCATTCAAATGTTTATCAAGGGTAAAGGTCAGTGTGTTGCAACTTACAGAAAGATGCTGAAATACGGATGAAAGTCAAACCGAAGACTGTTGCATGCATTCATTTCTCAGTAGTAAGATTCATGTGTGTAATAGATTTTGTTTCTCAAGTGTGATGCTCTTTAGTTGTTGTGGCCTTACCTTGTTTGGTAGTGTAGTAACCAAAGCTAGCAGCACCCCAAGGAGGGTGATTTGCACCACAGCTCTTGCCATGATGATTCCCACCAGAGTGCGAGCCAAGCAGCTGAAACTGTCTTTTAAACCCAGCCAGAGAAGGACAGCATGTTTACATACTTTTTTTTAAAAGACCAAACTCCTCTTTCTCTCTCTCCCTCTCTCCCTCTCTCTCTCTCATTCTCTCTCTTTCTCTCTCACTTGCACACAGGAGAAAGAAAAACACCAAATCCATGAAAACATTCCCACCCACACACACTGCATATTCCAGAAAATCAGGCAGACAGCTCAATAAATAATCAAATTTATCTGAAGTACTGCTACCTATGTCACCTTTGACATCAATACTGAGGGTCTGGAATGAGATATTGCTTGGACTTTTGAACCAACTGAACACTTTACAAGCAAACAGGAAACAGTTGGAAATTACATTTCAGTCTTCATTGAGTGAAACAAATAAGTGAATAATATTGTATGGTGTCAAGCAAAAATGAATTTATTATTTCTGACTTCAAGTATGTACAGCATTTGTGAACGAGAATCGTTTCGACAAGGTTGGGAAATGGCTGAGAACTGGTGATACAGCAGGCAAAAGCAATCATACACCAAGCTTTCATTGCAAGCATTAAAGAGATCAAAGACAGAAGTCGATGTGAAATGCACAATAAAAAATAGCTGCATAGGAGATGATTCGAAGAACTCTATATGACATTATGGAAAATGTTCTACCTTTGAGATGATTCAGTTTAAGTCCAAAGATTGTCCCATTGTGCAAACATGGAAGGATTTTAAAGGAATAATCCACACATTTTAAAGACAAAGTTGTACCTTTCAACTCAAGCAGTGTTATTTGGTCTGTGGATACCGTCCTAATTTGTCTTCTGTAGTTCTGAAAAGAGCTTTCAGCATGGGAAATATTCTTGATGATGTTAAAGACACTCCTGATTGCATTAAGCGTAATGTAGGCTCAAATCTTTCTGATCAGGATATATTGGCCTCTGCTGTTTTTTTTTATCAGTCTCCTTTATTAGTGTCTCTTAAATCATATTTAAAGGGCTATAAGTTAGGGAACTAAGAGACCAAGGGGTCGGAAAAAAACAACAGTTTTGTTAACTTCAGCCTTCAATATACAGCATTGAGTAAAGCTCTCCAGAATGGCTCTCTTAGTTTAGTAGACTCTTGAAAACATAGATTTTTGCCATTGCTTGGTTTTGCAGAAAACACAAGAACACTATTGCAATAAACAAACTATTAAGAGGTTATAAAACAAGGTAAATATTGAAGTGAAAGTGTTACTTTGAGGCCATACTGTTGAAATAACTCAAACAGTGGTTGCGTGGTATTTCTTGGAGATCACTGAATTAAATCAGCCATTATTCCTACAATAAGCAGTGTGATAGATGATGATTTTTAGCCTGTATCTAATAAACATAATTTAGAAAATCTATGCATTGTAGAAATAACAGTTGTGGCTTCTCAATAATGCACATTCTTCACGTGCCTCTTTCATCACCATATCATTCAAGTTTATCAAACAACAACCAACCCCACAGTAATCTCTTAAAAACCACAAAGGCAACAATATGTAAAGCTACAGATTGCATTAGTAGAGGTACGGTATGATTATGATGTTGACTCATATGTTGAGTCCTTAAGCCCTCCTTGTTGTTTGGTTCCAGTGTCAGTTTCTCTGAACAATTTCCTGTAACTCACCACATCAACCTGAGGACATTCAGAATATCAGTGTATTCATGCAGGCGGTGGTGTGGGTGGGAGAGCAAACCCACAAGAAAATGACCTCATTGAACAAGTTTTCTTTACAATCTGTGATATCTCATGATCTGCGACATGTCCAGATTATAGTGTTGAAATAAATTTGTTGGTAAATCAAATCGTCCACATTCATTTTTCAAATCAAATAGTTTACCTCTGAAGGTAAATGCATATACAGAATATATTGTGTCTGCTTTGAATCTAAATGCTTTTCTCCATTAAATTGAAACTGATATTCAAGGCACTCTCACAGGTGTTCCTTCACCTGAAGATAAAGTTCAAGTTCATTCAAATCTCTTAAGGATTATTTCAAGCGCTTGTGCTGGAAGCATTTCATCGATGAAGAATGAAACCTATCCTTGGACGGAGAGCAGAAACGAAGCAGCTGGTCCTAGTGACCAGGATGTCAAGTCTTCACAGTGACGGCATGATGGTAGCTAAACGGGTGTTGCACTAAGACATATCTGCAGCACCAACCTATGAATTATCTAATTTTTACTGTACATACACAGGAGCTCCTATGTACAGACCACCTTGAATTCATATATACATAGGGCAGCTAATAAATAGGGTGATATGAACAGCACAGACATTGACTACTTCTATAAATATACATTCAATGAGGTGTCACGTACATACATAAGCAATGACAAAAATCTGCACTTTTAAACCCAATTGGGTTAATTATACATCTTTTAATGTACTATTACCATTACACTGCACTCAAGGATTTTGTACTGTAATATGGACATGAGGTATGTTGATGCAAATGAAACAAATGACATAAAAGTCATGAATGGAGACAGTATGTACATGAATTCATGCTGGTTAAATATATACAGTATATGCACATAAGATTGACTATACCTATAATTAGATTTCTTTTTGGTAAAAGAATTGGAAGACACAATGCTACTCAAATTAGAGAGTCCTGGCTTTGGGGTCAGGCGGCTGATATGATGGCGCTGGAATGGGGCTGGGGGGGTCCTGGGCTGAGGGCAAAGCAGGAAAGGAAAAGACTCCTGAATGAAGGGGGGAGATAAACCCAGGCCACTGGCCAACAGAGACATGTGAGGACATTGCCCGGAACGGGGAATGGGAGGGCAGCTGATAATTTGGATGGGGCCCTATCGAGGGACAAGTCAGTGTTGACCCAGGGCTGTCCAGCCATGACAGGGGAAGACTGCGGGCTTCTGGACCAGGGACTGTCCATGATGATACCTAACAAGGTTACATAGGGAGCAGATGAAAACTGTAAATCACCTGCATGTAGTTGTATATAATACCAACAATAAAGTGGGTTAATTCACAAAATACGAGTATAATTCACTGTGTACCCATGGCAGCCATTTTTTCTCTGTAGTGATAGTCTAATCTCAAATGCTGTAATAATGTTGTTTCTTCACTTCACATCTCGACTAATCAGCAAAGGAGTGTGAGGTCATACCAGGCCACAATTGAAATTAGAGAAATACTTCATGATCTGGTTGCTACTGATCACAGTGGCTTATTTCAAACCAATTTCTGGCTTATATTACGAGCTAGCTAGTGTTAACGTTGGCTAGCTAATATTATAATGGGCCAGGGTTAGGAATAGGGTAATGAATGCCTTTCCCTTCCTATCTTGTTACAATTTCTAACAGTAGTGTTATTTATGAAGTGGCTGAATGTTAACATGTTGTCTTATGGGAGCTAGTAGGTCAACAAATATGTTGTCTTAACTTAAAATACGGCTAAATGTCACTACAGATTTTCAGTATCCATCGTATTTTCAGATACTGATAAAACAGGGTGCAGCAAAATACAATTATAGGACTATTTTAAGTTTCTTTGGTTGATTTCTGATTTGTAAGTAACCTCCCCACTTGTCTCTGTAGCTAAATATTTAGAATTGGTAGCCCTCCACTGTAACACATAAATGAACTAAGTTCTAACAAAAAATGTGGAAGAGTGAAATTCATTTTTAGAAAATTACTGTACTGGCCTATTAAACATAAATTGGTTTATAACAAGCATGAAACTCACGTTTGAAGCACTAGCCAGTTGTTCTTGAGTTTGAGGCACAACATGATCCCAAAGCTGCTGCCCGCTGATGCTCAGAGAGTCCGTCCCAGGCCTGTGGGTGACAATAAGGACCTCCTGGGCCCAGTCCTCCATCAATCGCTGCAGGTCCTCGGGCAGGTTGTTTTCATTTGCACACAAAGAATAACCAGTGTATGTAGCTGTTTTATTGTTGCTGTTGTTGGCCTGAGCCTGAGCCAGTCCTATCACTGGCTGATGAGGAGGGGGCGTGGCACCCATAGGCGGCTGCTGAGATTGATTGGAAGCCCCTGAGCCGGCTCCAGACCCTAAAAGGGTAAGTAAGTACACACATCATGACGTTCAGCTGATTTGACTAACATAGACTTATATTATGGATGAATTAATATCTAATGAGACATGGTGATTCTACATACTGCTGCCACGTTCTTTGCCAAGACACAGTCGCTTCAGTGTTGTCCCTGTAAGACAAAGAAGACTTCAAATGGAATGTCAGGCCTGTTGTTAGGTAAAAATAATCAATAACAGGATGCACTGCAAAGCAAAGCTTATAAAGATTGCCACAAAACAAAGGACCAAACAAAAAGCAAAATAACACGTAGGTAAACAATGCAATCAGTCCCCTGAAACAAAGCAGTCCATTTATTAGCAGAAACATGCAGGCAATCCAGGTGAGAACTAAAATTTAGGGTGAGTGTTCAAGAAATAGAGGTTGGTTGGTGAGAAAGAGAAAGAGAGGGGTCAAGAAAAGATCCAAGATTAGAAACTAGATTGGGTTGCATGTTGCATGCAAAAGTCCATTGCTAAGGAATGCTGGTGGATAAGACACAAAAATATGTGTGTGTAAATAAGACACTTGAAATGTGAGATGAAGTCCATTAGTTTTTAAAGCAGCCTTGGTTATCCAAACCTCAAACTTGTGAAACGAGTCCAACAAATGTGAATAGTGCATGAAAATCATTAGATATTCAATAGGGCTGGAGCCTTGGACTCCTTGTTTAAAAAAAGTTATGTTTGAAACTTCGAAAGGAAATCCTTCAGTCAATGAAAATCTTGACTTCTCTGCAACAAATTTCACTTTTCATTGGTTTGAATAAGCAACATATTTCTGTGCGAGCAAATACACCACATTAGGGCAATAGGTGATAAAGATGAGGCACGGCAAAAGAAAGGTGTTGAAGAAAAGTTCGGCAAAGACAGAAAAAAAGATATCAGTGAGATTAAAATAGAGAGAGAGAAAATATGGAAAACAAAAAAGTGAAGCTATGCCGGAAGAGAGAGGATACAAACAGATAGACAAAGACACAGGCCCACTGAGAAATCTAGCTCGCGGCTTGCTACTCGATTTATTGGTCACTCTCTCAGATGTTTGAGGGTAATTAGACCAGCCTGTAGAGAAGTACAACCAAAGAGGGAAGAAGACACCAGGGTAAGAAGGACACACATTAAAAAAATCCAATCTTATTAAACAAAACACCACAGGAAAAGAGCTTTCATGAACTAACTCTTGATGTTGATGTTTACAGCCTAATATCAGAGGAATGACTGTTAAGCTTATATGATCTGGCGTGTGCTGCTAGTGGTCACCTTGTCCGGGGGGAGCCTGTGTGCCGGTGCTATCTCCATGCAGTCCAGCGTAAATATTGTCCGACGACAAAGAGCCCTTGAGGGAACAGGGCTGCTGAGTCTGAACGGGCTCTGAGGTGGAGCTCGGCAAGTGGCTGGTGCAAGAGCGCGCCCTGCCGTGAGTGGGGAAGGACGCTTTAGCCGGAGAGCCATTTAGACTCACAGTAGGCTCACCTGTTCCTGTAGGAGCAGCACCTGAACACCCACACAAGCATTAGAATGATAAACTTAGTGCTCTTGCTGTTATCATTTAACTTATAAATGTGGAAAAGTTACATACTGGATTTGCTGGAGTCACTTGACTTGGTTGTGACGTTTCTAAACTGTTGAACCAGAGGGCTAAGGAGTTTGCCAGGCTTCAGTCTGTGCTTGCTGGACCTTTTTCTGCGGCCGTTTTGCGGTGCATGCGAGAGACCCAGACCAGGAGGTGGGGCTTTACCAAGACGGCGATATAGCAGCTCCACTTCCCCTCGCTGATTGGCCTGCAGCTCCGAGATTTCCCTCAGATGTCTGAGAGGATAGAGGAAGGATTATATCTTGTCACTTACTATCTAAATAACACAATATGTAATGTGCATGTATACGTAATAAGGCTTAAAGTGAACCAGGGATGTACTGACTTCTCCCTGAGTCTCTGGAGTTCCCTCTTCATGTCCGAATCCTCCATCTCAGAGTCATTATCACTGCTGGCATAGGCTGAGCCAGGCACGCCTCCATGCCTACTCGGTGAGTCAGAGCTCTGCAAGCTGCTGCTGCGCCCTGAGCGACGGAGGAAGGCTACTGCCCTCTTCATGAGGTCGCTTCCTCTGCGCTCAGAGCGCGTATGCCGAGACGGGGTGGCCGGAGCCATCTTAGCAGGGCTGCTCTCAGCACCCGAGTCTGAGGAGAGGAAGCGAGCGTGGACCGTGACATCCACAGGGACTGACGTGGAAGTCAGAGCGCGAGGCAGGGAGCCCCGCTTGGCCATGGAAGGAGGTGTGTCCAGGTAGAAATCTGGAGGTGCAGAGTAGCGGCTGCAACGCGTCCTCTGTGTAATGTCGTCTTCTGTGCTTATCACAGAGAAACGTCCGATCGTGGTGGAGGCAGCCATGGCCTCAGCCTGGATGAGGTCCTCAGCGTATTCTGAGGGATGTGCCGGGGAGGCAGCACTACTCCAGCTCCTTTGCTTCACATCTTGTCTGTAGGCCACTTCAGGAGGAACTGATATTATCTGCCAAATGAAAAGAACAAACCAGGTACACACAAGGTTGAGTGTCTGTGACAGCAACTCATTTTTAAGAACATTCTACTATTCCCTTCAATGTGAGGAAGGTTTCTCTTTCGTACCTTGAATCTTCCTCTCGTTCCAGAGCAGGAAGCAGAGTGAGGAAAGTGTCGTCTTGACAGAGAAGCTACAAAGTTTAAACAAAAATGAAGATTTTGGCACCACCATAATCAACTAACAGTCACACTGAGTTTAGCCAATGAAGCCTGTACATACCACACACGGCTGAGTCACTCAGTGTGCTCAAACTATCCATTCTCTCTGGGATTTGAGGCTAAGAGGCGACAGGATGAGAGAGGAACAAAACAGGGTCATAGAAAAACTTCACTAAAAACAATCAACCATCGTCCTGTGACATGACTTCTTTTTAATACTTTGGACAGGATATTAATGATGATGATGTCTAACTGATCATTCATCACCAAAGCTTACTATAGGTGGAATAAAATTAGGCTGCACAGTTTTTCATCAAATCCATTTCAACATAAAATGTGTTCCGAAGCATCCAAATGACATAAAGTATTAAGAATTTATCTGCCAAGGTATCAAATTGTCTTATCTGCTAAATATTAACGATGAAATGTTAATCATTGTATTTTCTTATGCTCTTTAAGTTTTTTGTTGTAAAATCAACATGTTTATTTTTAGTACAATTATTTAAAGAAACACGTGATTTACAACGTGGTGTAATTATTTTGTCAGGTGCAAACCTTAAACTCATTTATGAGCAAACTTTGGACAAAATCACTCCATTAACATATGTATGTTGTATAATAAGAAACTTGTTATTATTCTTACCAGCTGTTCTCCTCCCCTGTAGCGTCCCTCCCCCATGGGCCCTGGGGTGCTATTTCCTGACCCTCCTGTGGCGCTGTCTGGACCAGGAGGAGACTGGATGTACTCTGTACCGGAGCCGGGTGTCTCTGCAGCACTGCCTGACGGATACATGGGGGCGTATTCCTGGTAGAGCAAGTTCCTTAGTTTCTCATCCAGAGTTTTTATGGTGCTATCCACAAAGCCACCGCGGCCCAGCCGTCCTTCCCCATCTGACTCAGCAGGCCCAGCACCGGGCTGGGACGGCGCTGGGCTCTGGGGTAGTGATGGTGCTTTGGTCCCTCCCACGCTGGAAAAGGGTTGGTGGAGCACCACAGGCTGCTGTGGGCGCTCGCTGCGTGCTGCAGAGGTGTAAGAGACTGACAGCGGTTCTTTGGCTAAACCAGATTCCTGGAGCGGAAGAGGAGTGAGAGGAGACCCTGCCTGTAAACTGCTCACATCCAGGGACAGGGGCATGACCAGGGGGCAGCAGGGCACCTCGTCTACCACTGACACAGGACAAGTCAAGTCAGGGAGCTGCTGAACTGCGTGGATTGGGGAGACGGAGCCCATAGGGGAGCCCTGTGACTCCTCAACTGGGAAAGATGTATGTGGGGATGATGGGGGCAAAGTTGGAGCTCTGGCTGGCTGAGCTTGATGAATGCTGGGCTGCATTGTGGGGCCTGAAGGCTCCACTGATGAAACTGACTGAAGGGTGGGGGGAGCAGACACAGGGGGAGACAGAGTGGCTAAGAGCAGAGGGTCTGTGTTGGACATAATCGGAGGGCTACAGAATCCATACACATCATAGGTGAAGCCTCCACTCCCTCCAGACATCGTGGAAGACGACCCTTCTTTTGACAAAGGGCAAAAAAACAAAGATAAGGAAAATGTTATGATTACACAAGTCAAAAAATACATCAACTTTTATATTATGTGACTTTTAAAAAAATGAAATCTGCACATAGGGGTTGTAGGATGTCTCTCTTTTAAATACCACTAGGTGATGCTATTGTTCTGTTTAGCAGTCAAATGTGCTGAAATTGCTCTCAAGAAACAAAAGTCACCTCTCCCTGTGCCACTGTCAGCAGGCTGGGTGGTGGTTGAACTCCCAGGAGACTGTGTGGTTGTACCATCAGAAGGGGTGTCCTGGCTGGATGTGGGCGTCTCCTCCACGGGGCAGATTATGAACCATCTCTTGCCTGTGTGAAGAACTGCAACCCAAGAGTCTAGACAGTTAGCACCCTCTTACAGGTAAATTAAGCATTTGATGTGCAGATGGAAACATTTCTAAAAGAGTTCTACCATTCTGCTGATAAATGGCCTGAGGTGCTCCAGGTTGCTGACTCTGTAGAGGGGTAGAAAGATGTGAGCAAAGTCATTAAGCACTCATCACTCTGTGTCTGTTTGTCTGGGGCCCTTTCTGTCAGTATTTCTCAGTCCACGTCTGAATCCCAGAATAAGCATGTGACATGTGTCTGTACAAATTGCATTGATATCTACCCTTTCTTACCTCTCCTACCATCCCCTCAGAAATGAAGCCTTGCTGAGGACTACAGCTCAGAGTAGAGGCCCTTTCACCCTCCATGTCTTCATTCAGCATGTCCTCAGCTTTATCCACAATGTCCTTTAGCTGGTCGATAAAGATCTCCTTCTCTAACAGCAGAATGAAGCCATTCTCTACCTGGAGGCATTAAGTTTTACAGCATGTTAACCGATGTTATAAATATGACCAACAGACTGCAAAATCTGCAAACCACAAAAGGTTAAACTAACCATGTAAGTTGCTATTTCCTCTGGAGCATCTCCATCCAGATCAAATTTAAATGTCACCATTTTATGGTTGTGAGTCTCCAGCTGGCACTCCACCATTTTATCTCCAGTGTTGCAAACCTGTGGGGGCAGAGCATACCCTTTACAAATCAGACACTTTAAGATTTTGAGGAAAACTGACCTTCCATTGTCACGCATCACGCCATGACTCACATTGAGCATGCTCAGTTTGGGTTTGCTGGTCTTCTCCTGTCTGGAGCGAGTCCGGGCAGACTTGCGGTGGTGCTTTCTGGGTTTCCCGTCCCCCTTCCCTCCGCTCGCCAAGCTGTCGTAGCCATCACTTGTTTCCTTACCAGATGCTACATCAGAGTTGAGACTATAAGAGGAAAGTTGAAAGAGCTTCATCGCTAATTGAATGGTGTCACATTTACTCTTAAGTTATAAGGATGAGAGAATCTGCAAAGATCTGTGAGCAGAAAAATTGAAACAAACCTGTCATAGGCAAAACTGGCTAAAGACACTGGCTTGCCGTGAATCACATCCTGAAAACAGGAAGAGGATCAAGCTTAATACAGTTAGATGACCTTAGTAATGTCAATATATGCCTTGAGTTTCTGACCTCATAGGGTTCATCTGAGAGTGGTTGTAAGACTGATGTAAATGTAATTTGAAACGTTGTCGGCGTGATCAACCGTGCCTTTTGTAGGGCATGGCTGATATTGAGATTTGGAGCAGTTCAAAGGGAGCAAAGATTTACTGGATCATTCTATGGCTGCTAATTTAGTACATTTTGGAGCTGAGACGAAAAAAAACCTTTCCTTTATGCATTGTGCACCTATTTTGCATTGAATAACAACGATAGGATATTTAAATGTATTATACATTGTCAAGCAATTTATTACTCAACAGTGATATGTTCCTACATTTGCTGCAGACGGTGCTGAATGTATTGTAAACACTTAAGGCGAATTGTGATGGACCAATTATAGAGATGACTTCATAAAAGATTCAAAGCAGTTTTCTTTTTTTTTATGTTCTACCAGATTATTTTTCTTACTGATGCATATCATGAAATATATACACTTATACATCTGTGGGTAAAATATCAGAATTATAAAGTACAACCTTTGACTGGATCAGTACCTCTACACAGGGCTCTTGTTGAAAGGTGCTGGATTTAGATGTGGATTCGAGGTTTTGCTGAGTTGGTGCCAGGCTGGCACACTCAGACACTGAGCTTGCTGTCTGAGTGCCATCAGGCTGCAGAGCTGGAGCCTGGACTGAAACTGCGACAGGAGCTGGAGCTGATTGAACAGCGGCTGCTGGCACTGCGACAGGGACTTGGGCTGAGGCAAAACCAGATGTGTCTGAGCCAGCGGACAGGCCTTTGGGTGGCTGAATAGTGGGGCCTGATGCAGAGACTGGTGCTTGAGCTGGATCTGCGACAAGAGCTCGCACTGCAATTTTTGAAGCTGTGGTTTCAGGAATGGCTGCAGCTTGAGCTGAAATATGGACCTGTTGGTTTTGTGCTGGGATCAAAGCTGGAATTTGTGCAGGGGCTTTAGCTCCGCCTCTTTCTGTAGCTGAGACTGAGATGGATTCTGAGAGTGGAGCTGTTGATTCTGTATCTACTCCACTTCTCCAGATAGAGGTCTGAACAGCAGGAAACACAGACTGGACTGATGCTGTCACCTAAAAAATAAAGAAATAAAGAAATGGTTTAAAAGTAAACACAAATATTTTTAATCTCCCTAAACCCTAAATGCATGCCTGTCATGCATTATACCAACAAATGGCCACTTATAATACTACAGATTTCCCATTACAGTGAGAGCCGAGTCGCATATTCACCTGGACAGGCTGCTCAGCCAGTTCCTGCTCAGGGTGGGGGACGGGGTAATGTGTGGGTTGTACCTGGGAGAAAGGTAAGGGATGTGCAGTATGGAAGCTACCCATGTTTGCCTGAGACGTAGGAGGGCCTCCCTGCTGCAGGGGGACTGCAGGGGGCATGGTCATTGTGAGTAGTGGAATATGGAGTGCCACCCTGGGCACATGCTGAGGTGTGGACAGGGGGGTCTGAGGTGTGCCGAGTGAGGGTGCAGAGGGAAAGGAAGCGTGAGGGGTCAGAGGAAGGGAGGGATGCTGTGGTGAAGGTGGGAAGCGGGGGCTAGACATAGGAGGGCCACTGCTGCTGTAGGCACAAGGCAGAGGACCTGGGGGGAAGGGAGCAGGGTTGATGCCTCCTGTTTGAACAACAGAATATGGGGAGGAAAACTGGGAAAGAAAAAGGGAAAATGATATAAAATAAACAAAGACAACCAGTGGCTAGAAAAAAGCATTCACACAGGCTCTGTATGTGGGACCCATGTTAATTAATGTGATAGCTGATTAGTCCAAATTCTGTCTCTAACTTTGTTTTATATTCTCTTTCTAACATGGCCACAACATACCTGTGTGCTGATCTGCAGAGGCAGGAGTGGAGGAGGAGCACTGGAGACTGAATGTTGAAAACTGGTCGCCATGTCAGGAGGACTCATGTGAGTTGGGGTCTGGTCAGCAGACAAAACCTAAGAAAGAAACCCAATATCAGTTTTCACTTAGAGTGGAAATGTGATTTTTGTGATGGGAATATTAACTTGTTTCAATCAAACTGTCATGATATCTTAGTCTTGGAGCCGCCTCAATAAAAAGTGAGCTGCAGGGCAGGTAATGTGATTCAATGATCCTGTGTGGTTTGAAGTGTAAGCACTGATTCCTGTATTGAGTCAGAAGAGACGATGGCTATACCTGCGGCAGAACAGCAACGTGAAGAAGATGGTGCTAGTAGGAGGAAAGACAAATGTGAAGAAAGCACAAAAACTAAAAACACATTTGCACACACACAATACACACACACACACACGCACGTATACATAAATATAAAGGACATGATGAAAACATTTAATCTAAAACCTTGATTGCAGTTGAAGCATTCATAGATAATTCAAAGTGCTTCTAGATGTGTGTTAATTACATTCAGTTGTGCTCATAGGTTTACATACCCTGGCAGAATTTATGATTTCTTGGGTAGTCTCTGTTGTCATTATGATATAAAAAGAGTAAACACAGTTGTTTGACAATAAATGGCTTCACCCAACCACTAACCATGAGTGAAAACAAGTTTTTCTCTATCATTCATATTCTCTGAATAATGGCACAAAAAATCACGAATTCTGCAAGGGTATGTAAACTTATATGTTTTCTTTTTCTCTCATTTTTTAATCATTACTTTAAATATATAAATATATGTATACTGTTATACTGACTTTTATTTTACAGTTTTTATTATTGTTGTTTTTCTGATTCTTCTCATTATTATTTTGTTAATTAAAACAAATCTTGAACAAAAAAAGAAGACATTTTAAAGTACACTTCAGAATTAAAAATACACTTATTTTTACTCCCCTTACACATGTACAATATAAATTGCTTTCAGTTAGTTAATGCCTTTAAACTGCATTTAGATTTCCTGTATGTCTGCATGTCTACTAGTTCTCACTCACACAGTCACTCTTAGAGCAGAACAAGCATCAATTACTGTAAGTACTGTACCATGAGTATACAGCTGCTCAGCCTTTATACAGTTACCTCTCAATAGATACTAAAGCTCCCCACATTCCAGACATGCTAGGTCACTGGAAGCAAAAATCTGCTTAGCCTCAATCAACCAGCAATCCAAACATGCTTATGCTAACATGTCAAACATCTCTGAGGGGGGCTGCAAGGGTTAACACTGAAACTGTTGCCACTTTGTTCAGCATTTTTCATCTTTTTTTGCACTGTAGCAGTTTGACGCATGAAGTACCTGCTCCTGGCTGGGCTGGGCAGTAAGCGGTGGCTGTAGAACGGGAGCTGCAGCTGGGAAGCTCTGTGCTGCCTGTCTACTCTGGTGCAGAGCAGGGGCTGGCGTAGCTGGAGCCGAAACTGTCTGGAAATAAAAATTGAGATGAGTTATGTGATTTATTTTGCTTTCACAAATCAAAATTAAGGTTAGTTCAGTTCCTCGTGAAAGGGCATGGGCGGATTACAGCAAGAATGCAGAAATATTGGCAAGCTAGAATAAAGCAAGCTAAAACAGTATAGATAAGTTTAGCATTTATCTTTTATAAGCAACACTGCCAAGACTGTGCTGGCACAGTATCTCATAAACTGCCGCACTCTGCAGCTAAGTTACAGCTGAACTCATTTTTAACAGCAACCAAGCTTCAACCCTTATCTTGGATCAGATAGGAGCAGGGACTTGCTGGTGGGCTTCTTTTGTCACTGTTGCAGGAGGAGAGAAGCAGCTGGCAGTATTATTAAAGCTACCATGAAAGCACTGAGCCTACATGAAGCATCCTTCTCTAACCTACCAGTGGGTCTTGTTTGCCCTCACTGTCCAGATTGGGTCTAGAGACGAGAGGGGCATCAAGGATCTGTGTCTTTTCTTCATGCTGAAATACTGAAGAGGTTTTACCCCCAGCCATTCTGCTGCTGTGCATGGGATGATTAGCAGAGAGAGTGGGGGAACTAATCCTGCGATTGACAATGTGGTGAAGACAGTGGTTGAGAAGGGTGAGATCTCCACTTTCATATAAACTCCCTGTGGGGGGAAGACTCGATGGTGGAGCCACCCGGGTTAGGTGTTTGTTTGACGATTGGGAACAGCATGACGTAAAACAAGGATGCAGTGTGGCCGGAGGAGACCGAGCAAGTATTGGAGGAGTGGGTGAGACTAAAGTAGACTGTGCAGATGTGGAAAAAGGTTGTACGTGTATTTGTCCCAAAGATCCGCCTTTCTTTGTCCTGTCCCTCAGGTGGAGAGATGTGCAAGCCTTGCAGTGGCTGTGCGGCTCAGAGGGAGGTTGTAAATTTGCAGGAAGGAGAGGTGAATTGAAATCACTTGCTGAGTCATGATGAGAGTGTTGATGTGGGGGCAGGAGAGGAGATAATAATGATTGAGTCTGGGCACAGTTTGAGGACAGGTAGTCTATAGCATTCACTGACGTCTTTCTGTTTTTTATTGAAGCCCTCCTCTGTGATTGACACAGATGGAGGCTTTGATTAGTTGTTTTAGGGAGGGAGTGTTTCCTCCGGTGCAACATTTCAACCAGTGAGGATCTTCCATGCCTACAACACACTCTGCACTCAGAGATGAGCAGGTTTTCATGACATACAAAGGGTTCACTGTTGTGACGCTGGAAAGGTTTGTTTACAGAAAAAAAAGATAAAAGTGTAATTTTAGAAGGCAACTTTGAAAAACTGAAGGATTTCAGAAATAAGAAGTAGTTGCACTCACTGTATGAGACTGAAAAGGCCCCTGGTGTAGTTGGGATGCAGGTTGTTGATAGGCCCCAGGATGCAGCTGACCTGTGGTATGCTGGTAGGCTCCTTGGTGTAATTGAGTGGATACATGTGTGTAGTTTTCCTGTGAGGCCTGTGCTGTGGGTTGCTGGTAGGGCCCCTGATGTAAGTGAGGGTCTGCCTGGGCAGGAGGACTGTAGATAATCTGAGCTTGAGATATGGGCTCTGGAAGGGACTGATAGGGACCGTTTTGCTGATTGTTTAGATCATCTAATTGCATCGCAGAGCTCACTCCACTGTCAGCTGTAACAAGAGAGTGAATGGAACATTATTCACAATGATGCCCTCTGTGGAAGGACACAGGGGAGAGGGAGAAGTGGAGATGCACTCAATTAAAATTCAGAAGCTTTGTGATGTTGTCTCATTTTGATTAATAGGTGACACTGCCTTTCCTGTTTCTGTCACAGATTTACAAACACCACTAAAGACCATCTTAAGTTACTGCTAGGGAATATTTGTATTTTCATATGAGACAGAGGTGAAATCATATATGATATATTTATGTGTGCTTTCAGTTACAGCTCCTCACATGTGGTAGACATGGTGGCTGGCACGGTGCAGATCAGGGTCTGCTGCTCAATCTCTTGGTTCTCACAATCCGCCGTAGATAATGTGGAATCCTCTTGTACTCCTGAACCTGGCACCTGCAGTAGGTTCTGCTGAGTCTTCTTTGCAGATGACTCACCATTTCCTAATGGGACAGTGCGCTCCCTCTTCCATTTGATGAGTGCAACACGATCCCGTATGGACTTCCCAACTATCTTCACATCACAGTCCAGGAAAAAACCTGATTCCACCTACAGGACACAGATAAGTCACAGTTTTCAACAACCTCATGTTAAGAATAAATAAATCTGTGTTTCTCGTTTGCCCTTAAACACAAAGAACTCTCATCATACTCTGTCAAAGATCAACTGATCAGTTACTCTAGTTTCAATCAATACAGTTAAGGCCTCAAGCAGATCATTACTGACATAACCACTGTCCAACTTCCTGTTACATTACACCTAATTAAAAGAGCCAGAAGAGAAGAGATGGCTGTACTACAGAGCGTTTAGTCTGCATAACCTAAGTAGGGGCATGATACTACCTTGATTATAACCAAGCAGCAGCCTAAGGCTGAAAAAAAAAACACCAATGCTGAGCACCAAAAATTACAGTTCCTTGAATGGCCACTGGAGGCTAGCTCCAAAAGTGAATAATACCCCATAGAGCCCACTGTTAAAGCTCCTGTGACAAGTTTCTAGCTGGTAATGAGAGAATGAAATTAATAATGATGCCTCTCATTTCAATAAAATAAAATGCATGTAACCATGAAAGCCATGGGATAGTAGAATTAATCTACAGCCCCCTGCTAAGACTAGCTTTTTTTCACAGTATAGATTCTTCATGATTAAGATGATTGAATATTAAAGAAAGAAGGAAAAAGTTTTTCTTTGGAGAGCACTCCTTGAAGGCTATGTGAGGAGTTTTAAACCCGATACTGATGCCTCTTTATGACCTTTATAGTTAAATGAAATATTTTCTTTACTCTTAATTTTAGTGCCTATGTTTGGGTCTGATATTCTGCAAGAAAAAAGCCCTGAAGTGGCAACGTTTGGCACTCTGTTGGTAAAGTTTGGTAGTGAGAAGTAAGTTGGGAGTTTATTTTTCTTTACATTTATTTTCCCAACATAACAGTTCGTATTAGTGGCTGATGCTGGAGCAGGATTAGCAAGACATAATTTTCTGTGGAATCGTTAAACCATTGTATCACCTTTTGTATACTAACGGTAATAAATCAGAGTTTACAAAATGTTGTCATTGTTGCACTGCAGTTCATAATTTGACGTAGCTACCAATGCATACACATCCTCATCACTCTGCATCCTGCAAATAGTTGTCTTGAACAAAGATAGGTAGTATAAAAAAGTGTATCATCTTCATTTGCCTGCACAACTTTGGCAAGAGAGTGATGTGAGTGAGGGTGCTAATGGGAAATGTAGTCTTCATGCCATAAAAAAAGTGATGTCCTTCAAATGGGTCACCAGAACCAACACAACATGAGAGTTCCATAAAGTGCCTTTAACCATGTTGATAACAAAATCCACAAAGAGATATAACATACCACTTCTACACAAACCTTAAGTTCCTTCTCCCTTATTTTACAGCCAAAATAAGTTTTGGTCTCTATAACTTATTTCTTTATGACAACTGCAGAGAGGATGCATTTCTATCTAACTCACCTACTACAGTTTAATCAAGGCTTAAAGTAAATATTTGTTCAGTATTTAGGTCATGGCAGTTTTTAGTGACAGGTGTGTGCTTTTAACAGTCTCTTAGGTGTCACCTCAGTTGATTAGAGAAACAGAACAAAACCTATTTTTTATCCACTCTCTTCTTCAAATGGTTGCTTCAGACTCCACAGAACAATGCAGGGAACCAATGGAAATCATCGCTATGTTGACTTCTTACACACAGTCTGAAGTAATAATGCACAACCAGTGGTCCTTTTGTCTTCAGAAACATCTGTTTTATTTATCACAGTAAAAAGAGCTCTGTCACAATCCTCTATTTGAAAGTTTTCTTGGAGCCAGTTTAAGGAGAGATAACTGGGGACAGAGCACAAAGCAGAAGTCTTGTTCCCATGGTTACCTGCAACTTAATTCTTCTTCTGCAGTGAATTGGGACAAGTTTTGAAGTGGCATTGGGTTTATCATACACCTGCGAGCAAATCATACAGGAGTATTTCTAAGACAAAGATCAAGTCGGCAATTGAAGCCAGCTTGTGGAAAATAAGTGCTGTTTAGCCAGAAACACTACGAGCAAAACTCAGAACTCAAAGGGAGCATTTATATTTACCAAATACTACGATTATTTTAGTGACTCTGATTTTGTTCTTACCATTTCCTGAGCGACTACCTCTGGGACCTCATTCACCAAGTCAAAGGTGAACTCAATGGCACCAGTGTCCTTGTACTTCCCCTTCAGCTTTTTAGTATCTTCAACCCACAACTTCAGAGCAATGGAGGATTTCTTCCCATCATCCTCTTCATTGAGCTCCACCCTCACACCTGTATCCTCTGCAAAGAACGCATGATTCAAGAGGTCCTTGATGGAGTACCTATGGGAAACACACAAAAACCAGTTACTGTACCAACCTGCACTAAAGGTCACTGTAACAGTAAAATTCAATGATGCGCAACACACAGAAACATCAACTATGCCAGAGCCAAATACTGGTGCTAACGTCACAGTGCAGGAACGGGAAACAAAACAACACAGTTTTGAGAAAAGGGTGAACCTGAACTGACAAACAAATCACAAGATACTGTCAAAGATGCTGGTTCACTTACCTTTCCTCCCATCTATGACAGATACACTCCCCGATTATTTCCTTAATTTCTGGGTCACTGACTTTACTGTAGCTGGCAGGTTTCACCCCCTAAAAACAACCCAACAATAACATGTTACATCTCCCCAAAAGACACACTGAGAATCGCAGTGCTTTGTAAAAAAAAATACAAAAACAGAGAAAGAGAGCGCTGTTTGCAACAATATTAATGATAGACGAAGCAAAACATATGTTCTCCATGACATATCAGATATCTACTGCAGAGGAGGACTTTTGTAATACTGACATAGTAGGCTCATCAATAAGAAAATCTTAAATGAATTGATTGATTGAACTGAATGATTTGCTGAGTCATTACCAAACCAATATACCCAACATTTGCTTGTCAAAGGACTTGGCTAATCACTGCACAAACAAAAGAGACAAATAATGCATATAGCATAGATGTAATAAAGGCAACAGAACGTGCTCTGATATGAGTAGTAGCTTTGATGGCAAATGTTAGCTAATGCTAGCAAACTGTTGGTAAACAATACTGCATTACATATGTCTGAGTCAGTTTGTTGACTTATGAGTCTACTCCATTTGAGTATACTGCTGTACCATGACTGTTAAGCTAGTATGTAGCATTTTAGCTAAATGCTAAACAAGGATGTGTGCGTTTATTTAACTAATGATTGAACATCCACATCCTTGCAACTCTGCACTAGAACCACTAGCTGGGTAACTATATTGTAGCTGTAGCTGGTGGTGCTAGCTCTTTTAGCATTAGTTACACTTTGCAGAACAATTTGACATATTTTACCTGTAGTCTCTGAGATCCCGTGTGACCATATGAAATAATTTTGGAGTCTTTTCTGGGTGATTTTGTGCTCTCAGACTAATAGGTTCATCAGAATTTAAATGTATGTTTAAACAACTACAAAATGAGCCGCTTCTGGACATCCCTAATGCCAACAGCAACATTTATATTTCATTATCATCACCAAGTGGCCAAAGTTGCTGCTAACAAGCTAAAGATAAGCAGTTTAAAGTTCATACAATGTGAATTTTAACTTTTAATGTTGGTTGTAAAAGCTGCTGTACACACTTCATATAAAAAGACTTAAAATACTGTTTGGTTAGTATTTCTTTTAAAAATGTATCATTATTTGTCTGGGATTAATCATTAGTTGCAACTCATGTCTATCTCCCAACCCCCCAATCCATTTGTGACAGTTTTTTGGTTTGTCAATAACAGTTACACCTTCTTAATATACAGAGCACATGACGTGTTATATGTGAAATATTAGCCGGGGTCTCAAAATATGTTACTAAAACTGACAGTGGGAAAGACATTGACAGATAAGAAGATCCCTGAACATGGACTCACACTGGTGACTTTGCGGTAGATCTGAGCTGCGTTTTGACACTCAGAGTAGGGGTATTCTGAGGTGGCCATCTCCAGCATGCACATCCCAAAGGCATAGACATCCACAGCTTCATCATAGTGCTCTTCATACATCTCTGGGGCCATGAACTCGGGAGTGCCTTGAGAATTAATGTAAGAGAGGGAGATAAATTACCATCTCAGATTTAGTTTTCTGGGCTTTATCTTATTTCAGCCAGATCAATACCAGTGTCAAGGACTGAAATTCAAAACAGCTGCTTAATCCTGAAGCCAATAATCCTTTTATCACCTAAACGATGGACAAAGGAGTGAAATAGTGAAAAAAAGTGTTGAGAAACTCAAACTACTTTGACTTGTAGCAGACACCATGCTGATTTTCCTGACAAAATGTGTGTTAAAATAGACTTTTGGCTGTCTCAAAATGAACTGAGTTCCTATGTATTAAAACCACAACATGTGCATCTGGTGGGATTTAGTCATTACAGACGATAACGGGCAAACAGTAGTCAAAAAGCATTAGCAACTAGCTTTTGAACAGAATGGACCATTTAGCAGCTGTAATGCCAACATTCTTAATAAATGTGTGTGTTGTTCTGTGTTAACAAGAATTACATACTGTATATTTATGTGACATTTTTTTCTTTGTGGTGTTAAAAAGGGCCAATACATCAGTGTTGTCTGACAGCTTGTTACCACTTTTACAAAGTGCCCCAGAGGTTTAAACAGACTTTCTAGTTCACTGTATCAGAAAAACGGTGTCTAGCTAAGAAGCTGATTACCAACCAATGACACTTTTAGCAAAAGAGGCTCTCTTCAGTGTTGCCAGGCCCAGGTCTCCTATTTTAACCGAGCCCGTGGGACCTGTGATGAAGATGTTGTCACACTTGAGGTCTCTGTGGATGATGGGAGGAGCTCTCGTGTGGAGAAAGTGGAGGCCTTTGAGGATCTGTCTGCACCAGCTCCTGAGAACTTTGGGCTTCATCACCTTAAAACGCTTCAGATAGCTGTGGGGGAGAAAAACATACCACGGAGGAGATGTTCCAGTTGTCACAAGGTAAAGACATGTACTTTTAAAAATATGTTTAACAATAAGAAACAAACTAGCATTTAAGGTCTGTCCCCCTGCTACGCTTCATTTGGAAGTTTTTTCCAAAGAGCTGTTAGTCTGTTGAAATGTTGTTGCTTAATTGGGCTGCAAACAAACAGTCAATATGAATCCCCAATGACTCTTCTACTCACAAACTAATCTCTTCAAACCGGCTGCATGAGAGCTTTTTTCTTTGTCCAGTGTGATGTTGTGTTATTTATTTTTCTTAATTAGGTTTTGAGAAAAATAGAGTTGTGTTTAAATGAACAACATATTTGCATTTCAGTGGTATGAAACTGAATACACATGATGTAGTCAGTCTAATGGTCATTACTGTGAGGTTGTCTCAGACTGCAGAGACCGTAAGCAAACTAAGTCATGTAACAAATATAAACAGGGGGAAAATAATTTGTATTCCTATGCTGACTCACGTTTTTAGCGTCCCTGAGGTCATTAGCTCTGTCACCAGAACAATACACTTCTTCCCTTTCACAGGTGATTCCCAGAAGTCGTAGAATCGCACAATGTTGGGGTGCTGCAGTGCCTTTAACATCTCTGCCTCCTCTTTGAACCTCTGTCTCTCAGCTTTAGACAGTTTCCGTTCCTGGGGTAAATGAGGAAGACAATTAGTTCTTCACAATGAGAAAACATGACTCCCAAGGTCACTTACTCATTATTTCTTCAGTGTTCTGGAGCCTCATCAGAGGAAACGCTGCTGCAGTGATACGTTTTATCCAGATTTAACAACTTTGGACGGCTGGTGCAGGGGGAAAGGGCTGGACCATATTCATGTCTTCTCTTAAATAAAGTGGCAACAGAAGATGTAAAATTAATTTTCAACCTACTTTAATGAGTCTGGTGTTACATCAGGAGTGGAGCTCTATCAGAACTGACCTGACTTGTATGTTAAGTGAACACAAACATGGCATTTTGGGCTGGTAAATATGGGGGTCTGAGCCATCTCTATGTCACAACTGTGTATAAAACACACAGAACTAAAGCACTCACAACTATGAGTGGAATCTGGACTAAACTTTAAAGTAGAGATAATCCTTATTTTATCTTGTGTTGTGATCCGAAAACAGACACATCTGTCGTAACTGTAGTTCTGATCTGTAAATGTGCTGCTGTTAAAAAATGGTAGAAAATTAAGACCAAAATATGAAAAAAGAGCCTGTCTATGATAAATCTACTGTACGCTATACACGCCTAAGAGAATCTATGTATACTCAATCAATATTTTGGCCCCTGCCTTCCCTGATCTGTTGTATAAATAGTAAAAGAGCTGACAGCGAAACATCCTCTACATTTCTGTTTCTCTCCAGTCAGCATGGCAGATACAAGCCCACCACCTCGGCCACAACAAATGCTACATGACCTCCATATTAGCTCTGCTATGGTCTGAATATTCACATTTTATCTGCAGGGTGCATGCAGTGTTTGTCTGAAATCATCCACAATAATCTACTGTACATGTCTCAGCAGGGATTATTGACTGATGCCTGGGAATCAGATTTCATTCACAGCTCATGGTGACCTGGGCAGTGCGCAGCCTGATGAATCTTAGATTACTCCAAGCTCTGTCAAGGATATTAGACCAGCTTAAGCTGCATTCAAAAAAGCTGATTCTTAATAAAACATATAAATATTTATTACCGATTATTACATCTCCACTGTTCATTCATAACTTAAAGACAATTCATTTTCCTTTGCAGAGGACTGATCTTGGTAGGGTGTGGCACCTACAACAAATAATCTGCTTTCCTTAGAATTAAATTTGCACATTAAAAACTGTAAAAAATAGATTAAAGTATATATACACACAATTCTATTACTACCTAATGTTGTGTGAAGGGGTGAGGACAAAATGCAGCATTACAGAAGAATTAATAGCTCTTCTTTTCCTTGGTATTAGATACTAAACGTCTTACACGGTGTCCTGAGGTGAACCTTTCCCTCTCTCCTCTCTCTCGTCTCTCTCCTCTCCTCACTCTGTGTTGGTGCAGAGGGCTGCATCAGCAGGATTCACTCTCAAAATACATCATTGTGGTAAATCCTTAGCGCTTTAAATCCACATTTAGACTCATTACTAAGCAATCACACGAGATAAATAATGATGTCAGTCATTGGGATGAGATCTCACAGTGGTAAAGCGTTTTGGTATTTTACTGAATCATGTAGCATAATTAGCTTATCTCTAGTAAACAACTAGCTCAGCAGATGTTTGATCATCATTTTGCAGATAAATAAGTAACAAGATGAGCAGTCTGGTTTGCTCGACACCAGACACTAGCATCTCTTCAAATCTGATTCCTCCGACTCTGTAAGCTTCTGTTTTCTGCTGTCTCACGCTCTTACCCCCAATCCAGCACACACACACACACACACACACACACACACACACACACACACACACACACACACACACACACACACACACACACACACACACACACAATCTGAGTTACAGTGGCTTTCTGTGAGCG
This sequence comes from Notolabrus celidotus, assembly GCF_009762535.1. Classification (NCBI taxonomy): domain Eukaryota; kingdom Metazoa; phylum Chordata; class Actinopteri; order Labriformes; family Labridae; genus Notolabrus; species Notolabrus celidotus. The sequence goes on along the minus strand of NC_048272.1, from coordinate 7,726,678 downwards.
TGGCACACAGACACAAAAGCTCTGAAGGGCAAGGCCTCAACTCCAGGGACTGAATGGTTGAATCATCACTAGATCTCTCCTTAGAAACTGTTCAACCGCACACATACACATTAACACTTGCTGTAGTGGTTATAAAACACTGAACGTAGCTCGTCTGATACATATTCATGAAAGTACTTATTCATGGATTGTTTCTCGTTGTTACTAAAGCAATAAATCAAGGCTGAATCATGAAATGTAACAAAAAGACAGTAACCTTGTGCATAATCGATTGGAGGCTCACTTTGTTCATTCCTACAAGGATTGATTGATGCTTCACATCCAAATGAGCCTCATATCATAGTGCTAACATTTACAAAACAGAGAACTTTACATGTGCTGTTACCAACAAGCGCTATGAGATAAGCAAAGTACACTTTATAGTGATTTATTTCTGTGTCTGAACCTGATTGAGTGGAGCAGTCATTTTTTGTTACTCGTTCCCCCGCTTAGAAGACTAAACCTGGATCCTGCAAGAGTGTGGAGAACAAAAAAGCGTGGGCTCTGTTTAAGCTACAGCAGTGATAAATCTTTAAAAAGCATGCTGCATGCAGACTGTGTCTCATGGTCATAAATGTTATTCTTATAGGAAGAATTTAATGTAATTTAAAGGTTCATGATGCTGAAGGGTTGACTCAGCCTGAACCATATTGTCTTTTGGCCCTTATAAACATTTGAGCCCCTGTATTCAAGAAGCAGCCAAAAACATTACAAACCTAACAAAGCTGCCGTCAATGTTGGGTCAAATTATTTTCTAAATGAAGTTATGTTTAAAAGCAAATCACTGTGCAGGATGAAGAGACTCTATTAAAGCCTTTGTGTTTTTTAAAACTGGATGACCGTGGCAATGTTTTGTTTGGGAGCCCTGTATAAAGAACACTTCTCACAGCACATTGTTCAGTATTACAGATGTGTCAACCTTTCAGTGACTTGCTCTTGACAGGCTAAAAAAGTTAACACATTCCGAGTCCTCAAACAACCCCCTATCTATAGGTCTCTCAGCATTATAATCTGTACAACTCCTGTTGTCATCTAAACTTATCATTAGATTAACACATGTGCAGATTAGATATACAATAAGCAGGTACGGTCATTAAATTATGTGTTTAAATGTGTCCCATAAAAACTTAATTAGTAATTACAATGTCCACTGCTCATCTGCTGACACCGTGCAAAAGGGTTGAATGATGTTAAAGGACAGCAAAATGTCCTCAAGTCAATTAAGACTCAAGAGCAAAGTCAAGAGGAAAAGGAGAAAGCAGACATTAAAGTCATGATGACTGTAGATTTGAGAGAGAAAGCTGGTTCAATGTGAGTGCTGACAAAAAGTTTAAACTGACTGTGTCACAGATTTTCATCTGGATCAAGGAAAGTATAACTCTGAACTATGAATATGAGACTTAAAAACACAATAACTATCTTCCATCAATAAAAAAGTATGACACAGTAATGCCCATAACTGCTCACCGGTTTATTAATGTTACCAATGACACGTCGCTAATTCTGGTCAGAGGCAAAGACTAAAACGCAACAAATATCTTTACTGAAGCATGTGTCATGAGTGACCTGTCAACGATCCATATGCTGGATGTTGGGGAACCTTTAAGCCATGTGAAGTGCTGTGCATCCATGATAACAATGTGGGCCTACCTGAAAATCCCTGGTCCAAGATTGTGAGTACAGTATTCTACGCGTGAAGTCAGATAGCCAACACTGACTTGCAGCTTTGTCACTTTGAATTAAGTTACACTGTGTTTTGTTTCGTGAGAAAATTCAATACATCCAAGAAGACCCCTCTGTGTCTCCTGGATCAGATGTTATCAGTCTGTGTACAGGGCTGATCACTGACAGAGGACTTACTTTTTTAGGTAAATTGCCTTTTAGGTACTTTTTGAAATTGAAAAAATTTACACATTGCCATTTATTGACTTCTGATGTCATACTTGAACCCACCTGGAGTTCACACCAAGCCACTTCGACCCAGGTGTCGGTGTCCAGACCTTTATAGACTGTCTTGAAGGACCCCCTCCCCAGCTCAATGTCGAACTTGAGGAAGCGCCCCCCAGGTGAGGTGGACACCGCCTTGGTACCGGGCTCCTCTTCGTTCTCATCACTTCCTGCTTTCCCCGTGACGTCAGAGGGCACGACCTCTGCCTTTGGCTCACTTTCTCTCTTGCCACCTTTCGTCTCCGTGGCGCTCACGCTCTCTGTTGCGCTGCTTTTTAACCCCACCTGGCTCTCAGTGGTCGAGGTCTCCTGGAGGCCAAGGCGGGCTCCGTGTAGAACCCGGGTCCGACTCCGGTCCACGATGGTCCGCAGGTCGATGTTAAGTACCGGGCTGCTGTTGACACACTCTGTAGTGTCGAGCGGCTGTTCCTCAGAGTCTGACACCCAGAGGCTCCTGCGGATGAACCTCTGGCGGACCAGTCCTTGGTAGTCAGTGGACGGGTAAGCGCTTGGATCACTGGACCCTCGCATGGCTTCGCTCTGGAAGTTGACATTGTGGTCCGTCCCATTCTCATAAACAAGCCTGCGGGCATTTGCGTTGATGTCCGAGTCTAAATTGGGTGCTGAGGAAAACGTGGACCCCAGCGGCGGATCTTTTCTTGACTCCTCCGCCGAATCCATCCTGGTAACTTGTTAAACACTTACCGGCGACATGGTGCAGGGAGGAGGATGAGCACGCGCCTCCCCGGTGGTGGGAGAGTTTGCTGCCTACCTGCAGCTCGCGCATGTAGTGACGCAGTTTTCCAGCTCAGGATGTATGGCCTTATAAGCCTTGTGTTTGTTTAGGACACAGAGCATACCCGCAAAACGTCCAGCTCGGAGGATGTGTGCATTGCTCCCTGCCACCTCACGCGCCGGTGCACCTTGCTGCAATATCGCGCAGAGATACTCAACTTGCGCCTGATGTCATCCTCCGAGCTCACGTAAACACTTTCCTCCACATTGCATAAGGTCTCTTCTAAACAAATGTAATTGTTTCGCGGATAAATCACAGACTGTAATGCACAGGCCGGGATGTTTGGGCTGTACCACGCGCTAATCCTCCCCAAAGACACGTCACGGGACCAAGTGCGCAGCTGTCATCCCTGTAAACACGCACCGTGCCGGGATCCGGTTCATGCAAATAAATCGCAGGTGTTCCGGGTTGAAATCTGACTTAGTTCCATCAAGTGTGACCTCAGCTCGTCTTCATGCCTCCTTTAGCCACCCTCGCACACTTTTTTATTCCCCCTCAGAGTCGTTTTGGAGCGGAGAGCGGGATGGGTAGAAGCTTATCAGATTATGCCACTGCGGCACACTTTCCCTCAGGTTGAAGCAGGAAGCTCTCTTCGCATTTCTCACAACTGATACCTCTATCGTCTTCCTGAATTTTTTATCTTTTTCCTTGCACGGGTCTGAGAAAAAGTAGATTATTTCACGGCACAGCCCACGCCCCTAGCAACAACACGTATCCAATAAGTCCTCACGCTTTTAGGCGGCACCCTCATCCTCCCGTGACACAGGCTGCGTGGACCACACCATTGTCCGCTCTCACTGTGACGCGCTAAGCCTCCAATGGGAAGATGTCTGTTTAAGCCTACCCTCGACAAGAGACGCTGCTCGTAGTTATGGGCCACCTGATAAGACGCACCTGCCTTTATCTTTATATTACACTCAACCACAAAGAGCCAAGGCAGAGAGGCTGAGGAGTGAGAGAGCTGAAAAAAAAAGTTGCTTCGTGATGAAGATAATTAAACATCCTTATTTGTGGAATAGTTTATCACATCCTACGAGTTGCACCACTTTTTGAATCTTTGCAAACTTATTTTTGCATAAGTATGTGTTTTCCATATATTGTTTTCATAATTCATGCTCACAAACCAGCAGCACTGTGTTAAAAAAAACCCATTTTGTATCACTTTTAAATCTACATAGGCTATACATGGATAACAGCAAATCACTCATTTATGTGTAAACCTTTTAAGAGTTCAAACTCTTAAAGTAAGGTCTGACAGCCACTTTATGATATTTCATTGAAGGTAAAATACAGTCTGATAGTTGTTTTGTAAAAATAACTCTTTCTTACCAATACACATGTATTAAACGAGGAACAGAAATAGTTATATCTAGTAAGTAATTATTGATAGAGTAGTTCTACACAATTTCTTCACTGGGTTGCTTTGAAGATGGATTTAGTTTGTAAGTTACAAATAGCTTCAATGTGGAAATCAGAAGGGTATAGATTAGTTTCATGCAACTTTGCGTCACATGTATAAACAGCTACCATATACAAAACATTGTTAATGAAGTTGCTGTTTTAAAGGTTCATGCTACAGCAAAAGTCAGAGCGTGCAAAGGCCATACTGTCATTATTCATCTCTTTATAAAGCTACAGTGATAAACTTACGGTTTGTGTTGATTTTGGAGACACTTGTGAACAGAGCAGAACCTGTTATTTATTTGCTGTATAGACATATGCTTTATTTTCTTTGCATCTCAGTGTGTTTTATTTTTACAGACAAGTGTATGACTTTTTGGAAATCTTATTTTTTAAAAAGGCTGTTTTGGCAGTGTGCAGTTAATCTAGATGACTGGCTGCCAGTAGTTTCAGAAATACTAACTACATAGGGAGAATCAATCTTTATACTGATGTTCTAGTGTGCTTTTGTAGCTCATACAGAGTCTGCTAAATGACCAGAAACTAAGCTTCAAACTCTACTTTGTCTTAACAATGGATTAATACAATTTGAGAGAGGGAAGGAAGACAAAAGGGTAAATACAAGAGAATTCTCTCCAAAGACTGCAGAAGTATTTATTTTCTCTTTTAGGATCAGCCATCAATGACTGCCTTAAACATTTACAGGGTCAGGCTTTAGAGTCAGTCCTGCTCTGATCTCCATGGAAACAGTGAAAATAAAAGGAGCCACTCAGGAGGTCTGGAGGGTCCGTTTACAATGCAAAACAAATGTAACAATGTGTCTGGTCACCCTTTTTATCTGGTCTCATTTCCTGCTGACACATGACCATATGCATTTTGGAAGATACGACTTTTGAGTGGCTGTGACCGCCTTTTTCTCACCTTTTCCAAATTGCCTTGAAATAAATGATACTTTCAGTAACATGCGTCGCTACTCATCTGTCTTCCTAAAGCATGTGTAAAGGGACTTAAACAAAGTAAACTCTGGGTAAAAATGGCTTTATTCATTTTAGCAGTATTTGAGTTGACCTGAAATCATTATTGTGCCAGAATTTCCTTAAACTGCATACAATTATTTCAGATCTTCTAATCTATAAATTCATTTGTTTACTTCACTGCACTGGATCCAGTTACTCCTGGTGGTATTCAAGACTACATTTAGAAAAAGTCATAGGCTTCACTGGAGGGCACATAAGGCCTCCAGAAATCCTCAAAAACCCTGGCTGTCTGTGAGCCAATGAGCTGGTGTGAATTTATTTATTATGTTTCACTTTTTTAAGTATTCATTACCAAAAGACTAGCCTACAAAACTCTAAATTGTATGTGTCGTATCTCTGTGTGATCTATTAGAGACTTGGCTGTGAACATATAGATTTGATTTTTATTTTGGTTGATATTATTTCTACATTCTGCAAGTTATTAAACAAATTTGGGTTTTATCAAATTAGTAAAGCCTACATTAAGCTTTAAAGCAATGATATTCCACTTACAGCCACGCAAAACTCCTGGTCTGCACCCACCAATATTTCATTCAAATGCCAATAAATGTATTCAAATTGGGGATTTTGTTTATGTTGACAGTGCACAAAGGTGTCTATTCTAGCCTCCAATCCAGCCCCTGAAATGAGTTGGTAAAGTTCATGTTTAAGCGCTATTTTTATCATTACAACATCTTTATTATTGCACAGGGAGAAAATGTAACTGTATGGAAGCATATGTACCAAAATTAAAATGAAAAAGCAAATTTGAAAATGAAATTGCATTAACAGAAATGCTTTTTAATTTTCTAAATATGTGCGCATTATTTGACTCAAAAATAAAATGGATATTTAATAATCCTATCAGCATTTTAGTTTTCACCTTCAACAATGCTAATTATGTCACATAATTAAAAAGAAAAAGAAAATGACATTTGCTTTTTAATTTTCCAAAAATACTCTGCTAAATAAGTATCATCTTTCAAATTAAAAAAATATATATTTATGAGTAAAAAAATGATTAATTTGAATTATGATACTACTTAAGCGGGTATTTTTTGAAAATTAAAAAGCATGTCTTTTTTTTTGTAATTGTGTGACATAATTAGCATTGTTGAAGATTAAATTAAAATGCAAATAGGATTATTAAATATTCATTTTATTTCTGAGTCAAATAATGGGCACATATTTAGAAAATAAAAAAGCATTTATGTTAATGCAATTTAATTGTCAAATTTGCTTTTTCATTTTATTTCTTTATTTTCATTTTGGGACATAATATATGCTTCCATATAACTGAAGCATTACAACTCAAATGCTGTTGCAGCTTGCTGCTGTGGGTATTTAATTTTTTTTCTCCCATGTCTAATATTCATTTTTTTTATTTTCGAATTACAAAATAAAATAGTGTGAACAAATAATGTATTTAAGTATAAGTAGCCTATTCAAAATATCATACAGAATACTGGTAAAAGTTAGGCCTACAATTTTTTTTTGTATTGGCACCAGCTTGCAGTACCATATTATCACGCATGGTGGCGGCAGAGAGTCATGTCGTCGTCCCGCCTGTAGTTGGGAGGACTCTGTGCTAAAGAAAAGCCCCTGTTGACTAATTTCTACATTACATCAAGGTTTCAGTTCTATTGTGGGGAAGTATTCCATCAATTATGGCCTGATCGCACTTCTCCAAACAGCCCACAGTTTATATAGGACAGCCGCCCCCATGATGGTGGGGCGGTAGTCTGAAGCTTTTCTACCCTCTTGTCGTCACGGCAGGCTTTTGTATACAGTTCGTGTCTGTGCCCTTCAGCAGGACCACCGACTACTGGGAGCTCCACACATACAGGACGAACCTATCCGGGATTTGAAACGATTTCCATGAAGATGCCTACGGAAAGATTTGCGATGAACGGTGAAGCTGACCGAAACGGCGAGGCAGAGGTAAGGCGGTGCGCTGTGTCCAGTCCGTTACAAAGCACAGCATGTAACGAGTTTATGTTTTAAGGAAGACCGCTAATTTCCTGGTTAGACCTCTGGATTAGACACGGTCGGGGGTAAATCACCCACTGAAGTATTTCCGAATTATAGTGAAACATTTCTGCCACCGACGAAATCGATGGCTGAAGGGTTTTCATCACCTCACCCATCCTTTAGACACATCATTATCTGTGAATGAATAGTCGCTGAACAAGTGAAATACATAAAGGTCGAGTATTATGAATTCCTCGAGCTTATTGGACCGGTTTGCAGCTTTGGATTACCTCTTATGTCTAAAAAAGTTCAACTTGTGTTTTTGTTGTGCTGTGCCTCGTGTTTTTGCTGTTCTTTTCAACGTGACAATTTAAACATAATGACAGACAATACAAAGGATCATGTGGGTGCAGGGTACAATCTATTCTCCATAAATGAACCAGGTGGCTCAGCTCAGTCTGACCCAAATAAAGGCTATGGTTTGACCAGGTGGGTTCAAAGTGCGTGTTGTACAGTGTTCACAGGAAAGAATGTAAATACAAGCTTAAGTTGCTTTTCTTTTACAATTCATCTTTGTATGCGTGAGGGAAACCTATCAACATGTGAGCTACAATGCCATGACAGCCAGTAGACATACACTACCGGTCAAAAGTTTTAGAACACCCCAATTTTTCAAGTTTTTTATTGAAAAAAGTGCAGTTCAATGTCTTATTGTGCTCTGAAATGAAAACATTGAACAAATAAACAATTGAATTTCAAAAATAAATCATGGAATCAATTCATAAACCAAAATGTAGTCTTAACTTTTGACTCATCAATTTTAAGTAGCCACCTTTGGCACCTTTTTCTTACCATTTCTTCAGCAACACATTACTTTCTGGAGTACAAGACTGTTCAAAGATTGCTCAGGAGGGTATGGTACCACAATGTGTTCCAACACTACTTTTATGCAGACAGAGGGATTTCGACGTTATCAAGAAAAGTAGGGACACCTTGCAAGAATTGGTAGCACCAACTTTCAAGGCTTGACTAACCTCAATTGCTGCAGAACAGAAACCCATTCTTGTTCCCTGAAAAAGGCCTTTTCGTATAATTCTGAAATGTACATTCTTTTTTCAGTTTTGGGTAATCTTACCCTTTGTTTTTTACCTCTGGCAGTTCACCACTTACTTTTGTACCATTTAAAGCTATTCAATGGATCTGAACTGCGTGGATTTCAATACAAAAGGTGGAAAAATTGGGTGTTCTAAAACTTTTGAACAGTAGTGTAGTTTCAATATAAACATTTATGAATGGGTAACTACAGTGTTTCCAAATATCAAAACTTCCTAAGCGAGGGGACTTCTGTAGTACAAACTCAAAGTTGTTACACATACACAGCAGGTTTATTTATGCTTTTTTGTGTGTGATCAACTTAGAGTGAACAACAGTTGTTAGTTTAAATTATTATATGACATTTAACTACATTTTACTTCTCCCTCATTTATTAAAATATCTTTAACAAATAGATGTTTTAGGTTGAAAAATATTTGATGTTATTTTGGGCTGCTGATACTTGTGATTTGCTAATTTTTTTATACAGTAGTTAGATTTAAAAAATGACCAAACAGTGTTTTTGATACAAGTTTGGTCATAATAAGGATGATTGTTTTTTGCTGAAGTACACATGTCAATGCACTATCCAGACACATTCACATTAGCTTTCAAACATCCCCTTTGTCTTCTTCTTGAAAATAAGCAAAGGGGGGCTAATAAATAAATAAAAAAGGGCTGCAAATAAAAACTGGTGTGCATCATTTGTATTATCTCCATCAGCGATAACAAGTTAGTTATAAGGGTAACACTAGTAAAAGTTAGCAAAATGTCTGCTTTGAGTGTCTTCTCATCATTCATTTTAAGACAACATTTATTAAAGCTGGGGTTGGTAGTCAGATTTAGATACTCTTTTTGTTATACTGGTTAAAATGATCTTTATATCCTGATAGTAATCATTACATAATGTGTTCTTAAAAAAGAGTGAAAAAAAGCTGCTATCTACAGCCGGAGTAAACCTGGGAAAACACCAACCAATCACCGTCATTAGGGTCCAACTTATGAAACCAATCAAATTCCGTCCTGCCGTTCTGCCCGCCTCCTGCTTATACATTTCCCACGCGTGCACTCCCCATCCCCTGCCTCTACTTCCCCTGACTCTACTGACTGCCCCCTCGCTCGGCCGCAAACACAAAACAAAGCAGATTAACACATAAGCCAGGAGAGGCTGCGAGCTGAGCTGCCACTAGCCTCAGTTCAGCTTGTTTCTGAGTTACAATTTCTTCAGTGTACTGAGCCATATCACAGCTATACAGAGTATGTAGAATTCTGTTGATCCAAGATATTTATCATGGGATTTTTTTTATCGCACTTGTTTGCAACATCATGTCAGCCAACACTCAACCCCCGAGGATCCTGACTTGTTATTCAAAGAAGGAAAAACAATTGAAACATCCTATCAAATAAAGGCAAAAAAAACCCCAAATATAACTTTAAAAAATAAATAAAAATAGTATCCAGCAGTTATGTAAGGCATCGTATTAAAACTCATAGAAACTTTGCTAGTAAGACACAGTAATGGCAAAGTTTACTTGTGGAACATCCTGTCAGAATAATGGAGGAAGTGAAGTAAAAAACTGAAAATGGATCTATTGCAGTATAAGAAGTGTAGTAAGAAGTATAGTTGCTGACTGGAGTTCCTTTTACACTCATCTGCTGGTGAACCACATGAGCACTTTTTTCCCTCTGTGGCCTGGCTCTCCCCCCAGAGGTGTTGAAAGAGGAACGCGAGTCGAGCCTCAGGGCAATGATGCTGCCAAGTGCCAACCTGGCCATAAAGGGGACATTGTTGAACAGCTGAGCAGCACTCCACCCAGATGAAACTCTAAGCACTGAACTATTATGAAAAATACAAGGAATGCGATGATGCCCCGTTTCTGTGATGTGACATTTATGACGTGTCATCGCCACATCCTGGTTTTGTTTAGAAGATAACTTTTTTTTCCTTCAAAAAAAGAAAAAAAGGAAATGTGCAATCAGAATTCCCCTCAAAAGTACTGGGGGCTTAAAAATAAGAATCTGACAGGAACTAATCTCAGAATAACAAAATGTGTAACTTTGTTGGCTCTGAGGCTGATCCTGCTCCAGTGGAAATCCTCTCACTCCCCGAGCTGGACTCATTGACTGAGAGATGTGATGCAACACCTAAAACTTGAAAAACTAAGATTCACAATTCATAACTCCTGTGATAAGTTTGAGAGAACATGGAAACCTTTTGAAGACTACATTTGAGACAAGCTCGATACCCAGTGGTGGACAAATTACACGTCTTCATTACTTAAGTCAAAGTATAGATCCTCCAGGTCAAATATAACTCCAATACAAGGGAAAGTTGTTCAGTCAGATTATTACTTGAGTTAAACTACTGAAGTACTTGCTTTTAAAAATACTTAAATACTCAAAGTACTTTTTTAAACTCCTCTGAACATATTTTCACAAAGCATAAGTTTAGTCAAGAAAGCATGGTTGTACATTCTGCTGCGTTCTTGTAATCTCGAAAACATTATTTCATATGTAAAAGGTATACCATGAAATATAAACTAAGTTACTACAAGCACAGACAAGTTGGTTTAAAATGTTCATCTGGAATAAAACACGTTTGTGAGCTACAGACCTCCACATGCTTTCTCAGGTTAGATACTGGCATAGCAATCATTACCACAACTAAATTAATGGACTGATCTGAATGACGTTTCATCTGATCTACGCTCAACCGAGGTACGGCTACACCATTTACCAAAAGCAAGTACACGAACAGTTTACGGTCTTTGGGATCTGATTTCAGAAAAGAAAATTCATCAGCTGACTTCAAAGCAAAAGTAGTGAGTAACTTCAGCATTGATAGAAATGTAGTGGAGGAAAAAGTATGATATTTGTCTTTCAAATGTAGTGGAGTAAAAGTAATAAGTTCCCCAAAAAATAATACTCAAGTAAAGTACAGATACTCAAAAACGGTACTTAAGTACAGTACTTAAGTAAATGTACTTTGTTACTGTCCACCACTGTTGATACCCCACTAAGATGAAAGTAAATCTAGAGATAAGTCATACACATTATAAAACTCTTAATCTGCTGCCACTGTTAGAGCCCATCACTTAAAGTGAAGTTTTGATTGACTAACTTCATTATTCTTGGGTTGTCTTTCTGTTTATTTTTTCAGAACTGCCATAGTGTTGTAGTTTGTTTGTTTTTGTCTGTAATGTTTGAATGTCCTGTATGTTTTCTAACAAGAAAATTATCAATAGAAATATATTTCTTAAAAAGTACTGGTGGCTTATACAGCCAGTTTTAACCTCGATGTGAGACAGCTATGACGTGCAAACAACAATGAAGCCCACCACCACCATAACTTTCAGGGGGAGGGTTCCTCTTAAACAAAAGCCACAACTTGTAACCCTCATTATGAACTGCACGTTCACCTCTCTATCAGTGTGTGATAAAATTAAACTTAACTTTTATTGGAAGTTTTTTTATGATATGTGTCAGATTTCTGGTCATCCGTCTTCGATAGAACTTCTGAAAGCAATATTTATCAGACATTTCCTAAACACAAGGTCCTCTTTTTGAGTTGAGATGTAGGATGGAGTACTGGAGTTACTTTATACAACAACATGTTTTATTTTCTGTTTATTTCAAAAAAAGCATCAACTATGTAATCTGAAAAAAAAAAACTGTCAGTGTTTGGTTGTTGTAGTGTTTACTTTCACGAGTTGTCTATATGCTGTATTTGTGGTGTTTGCCTTTATGTTCACAAGTGTCCTCAGTCACTTTCCCTCTTGTGATTGGGTGGTAGCCATCTTGGCACTCATGTTTGGTCTGTTAGGTCTGTGACCCAGTCAGCTGGACCAAAGGATGTGACATGGCAAATTATTTTTAACCTCAGGATTAAAACTAACTCAGTGACCTTCTAGGTCAAATGTCTTCCTGTTTAATTCAGAACATTCCTCTGAACACTTTCACTTCTTTTAAAACCATCCACAGAAAAAAAAAACCACACAAAAATTTCACAATTCTGGCTTATTGGGCAATAATCAGAGCATATACCTATTGAACCCTACTGTTGTGTTCAGGGTCAGATTGACCCATTTCAAAGTAAAAAAAAAAAAAAAAAAAAAATTAAACGTATTTTTTGGTATGAAATTTATTCTGCTTGGGTTAATTACCGTAATCAACACATCAAATAAAAATGATTAATTTAACAAATTTGCAAACCCACATGTTTATATTACATAGGTACTGTTCGTGGGTCAACTTGACCCGGCAGACAAAGTGGAGGCTAAAATGGGTCAGAAGTGTCAAATACTAGTTGTTTCTTTGCAACTGTGTGATTCACCCCAATCAGGAACACACATGAAAAACGAGCGAGTTATCCTCATTAAACCATGATCTGAGAATTAAAGAACACCATTGCACTAAATATTGATTTAAATGGTTAGTAATGGCCCCCGTGACCCCTAACGGGATAAGCGGTCAAGATAATGGATGGATGGTTAGTAATGGAGTTAATAATGAGATTAAAAAGATGTTTATTGGGATTTTTTGGGTTCTGACACTTTTGGATAGTTAAATATGCCCTGGGTCAAGTTAACCTAGGAACATTATTGCTGCTCCTGAGAAATAAACATAACAGGGGGGTTAATTTTCCTGAATGAAACTGAGTTCAGTTGTGTTGTTGCTAAAATAATTCTAAAATAGATGAGACACTCACACAGAATTAAAGTGCTATTAGTTTAAAGCTCATACAAAAGTTCAGCTTTAATTTGTATGTATATTTTTTGTATGTTAGTAAGCAAAATGTATGACAAAGCGTTTTTCACAGATGTCAGTCGTTTACAGCTTGACATGAACTGAACACAAGCACATCAAATAAGATGGCACCATGAGCTACAGAACTAGAAGGCTGTAAAATGTAGCATTAAAGCTGGGGTTGGCAGTCTCGGAAAACTAGCATGAATTTGAATGTAGCAATTCCTCAGGACTCCGTCTAACTCATGGTCTAACCCCTCCCCTCCTCCCTCAGAGCTCCTCCAGGGCCGCTGACATGCGACCATACGATGGTGACTGATTCAAAACCGGTCCTCACCAAAACATTATCATAGTGAAAGTTAAAAACACAAATAAATATGGCTGCTGTTAGTACTCACAACTGTCATTCTAGCATTATCCAGTTGTACTGGTGACACGATATCAGGAGAAAAGTTATAACACATGTAATACTGTAACAGCTCTACTGTTTGTTAAGCGTGTTCAGTGTAGATGCTCTTAATTCCTACAGTGTTGACGGTTAGTGAAGGCATCAGGAGAGGTGTAGAGTGTGTGAGCGGGAGAGAGGAGAGACAAGAGGAAAAGTTCTTCATTCATTCAAACATTGATTGTTGCTTTGTTGGTTGGTGTGATCACGGCCGACAGTGACCGGTTATTAAAACTCAACGTGTTCACGAATCGGCTCGTCATCCCTACAGCGTACGGACGGACGCTACAATACATATACATTTCTGTAGGACTTAGTAAATGTCATTCATTCTTCTGCTTGTCAGAGCCCCGTGGTGAGAGCTGTTTAGACTCTGATCCGGACTACAGTCCTGAGCAAAGCACCTCATCGGGTCAGAGGGGACAGGCCCAAGGTCGAGTGAGAGTGTCAGTCAATAGTCAGGGGAAGCAGAGGCAGGAGACAGGGACTCAGAGTGCACGCCGGGGAAATGTACGCGCAGGAGGCGGGCAGAACAGCAGGATGGGATTTGAATGGTTTAAAATTTTGGCACCCAAAAAAGACTGATTGGTTGGTGTTTTCCCAGGTTTACTCCGGCTGTAGATAGCAGCTTTTTTTCACTCTTTTTTAAGAACACATTATGTATTGATTGCCATCAGGACATAAAGATCATTTTAACCAGTATAACAAAAAGTGTATCTAAATCTAATTACTATGGTAATTCACGGAAAACTAGCATGAATTTGAATGTAGCATTTCCTCAGGACTCCGTCTAACCCCCCCCCCCCCCTCCTCCCTCGGAGCTCCTCCGAAAAGTGTATCTAAATCTGACTACCAACCCAGCTTTAAGGCTAAATATGTTAAATAATAATAATTATTATAATTATACATTTTATTTAAAAGCGCGTTTCTCGACACTCAAGGTCACTTTACAGAAAGATTAAAACAATAAATAAAACAACGCGGTCAGAGAATGCAGTATGCAACAGATGGGTTTTGAGTTTTGATTTGAAGAGGGGTAGTGAGTCAGAGTTTTGGATGTCAGGTGGGAGTGAGTTCCAGAGTTGGGGAGCAGAGCGACTGAAAGCTCTGCTCCTCATGGTGCTGAGACGGGCGTGACAATGTGGAGATCAGACAGATACAGGGGGGGCGAGGTTGTGAATGGCCTTAAATGTATACAGGAGGATTTTTAAGATGATTCTGAGTTTGATGTTGACACTTGGTTGTTGTATGTGAATTTGGATAACAAATACTTTGTGTCAGTTTGGACTGGTGTCTGCTGGAAACGCCTGTGTTGGTGCTGATCCACTTTTGTGATTTTGTAATGTTGTGTAAAACTGTTTAACTCAAACACTTCTTTGGTTTTGAGAATGCGATTTCCAGTAAGTCACATCTTTCCATGAAATCCAGAAACATCATTAGCAGAATGCTTTCATTTTCTCCCTGTTGAGGTAACTTTTAAAATACCATGTTTTCACAATTTCCACAGTCAAAGATCAGTGCTTCTGTATTTGAGTGTAACAGTACTGAAAGTGTAAATGGTCTGGATTCTGGTTTATATCACAGCAGCATACAGATGGAGTTTTTTTTTCCCTTCTTCTTTAAGAGCACTATGTGTGATGAAAGATGCGGTTGTATACATTTTCTGAAATGACTACATTTCAGTGCTAAGGCATCCTCCATTAAGGTCCATTATTACAGACTATAAGAGATTCATGATACATTCTGCGCTGACCTAGCTTGTATCACATTGCTCACTTACAGTATCCTCTGAGTCATACGCCATCCTCTGAGTCATACTGATGTCAGTGTTTGTGTTTGTATTCAGGTACCGCTGCGAGGCCGCTCCACAAGGCAACAGGTCCCTCTCAACATGAACCACTATGCCAACAAGAAGAGTGCAGCAGAGAGCATGCTGGATGTGGCTCTGTTGATGGCGAATGCCTCGCAACTGAAAGCCGTGATGGAACAAGGACCTGACTTCACCTTCTACGTGCCTCTCATCACTCTCATCAGTATCTCCCTCATCCTGCAGATCTTGGTGGGAGTGCTGCTCATTTTTATAGGTAAAGCTGGACCTTACCTGATCAGTAGAAACTGTTAACAGTAAAGATAATTAAAGATCTGAAATATATGTCATTTGTTTTGTCTACACTACTAGGCAAATGTATGTGTTTTTAATGGAACTACTACTTAAAGTATTCATGTTTGTTTATTTGTTTGATGAGCTAAAAATGATGACTCATTGATGCATATAAAAAGATATGGTCATGAAAATGTTCATTTTGTATTATGCACATCAATGCTAAACCTCCCAAACTGTGTGTATGTATGTGTTGTAGTGGCCATTTCTCATAAAAAACTGAAAGAATAATTAAGGTATCAAACTCAAACTTTAACTAAACATAAACAAAGGGCCACTGATGCACCGTGGGGATGTGATGTACGTCGGCAAAAGAAGTCCAATGTCCATGCAAAAGTTCAGTGGTTTCCAATGGTTTATTTTGATGGCAAGCAAGCAAACAAAAGAAAAAAATAAAATCACGGCTCCTGCTGCCTCCCTTGCGCTGGTAAAAAACCATAGGCCCACCCAGGTGCATGCTGGCCTTCTGCCACCTACCTACCAAAACAACCTCAGGTGCCCACAGTTCCTAATTACCAAACAAACAAAAACAAACAAAAGAAATACTAAATATACAAAAAAATCTAAATATACTAAACAAATGACTAGCAAGAAATATAACCACAAAATCTAACTTAAATGAGTTATAAAAAGAAAAGTTTAGATAAATCTAACAACTAATATTACTTATTAATTATAAATTAAATAAACAACTAAATACAAAAAATAAACAAAAAGCTCCAACATGTGTTATGGATACACAATTGTTCCCAGTGTGTACTAGCACAGGGTTTCTTCACACCATTGTCATACTTAGCATGATCTCACTGCAAATACAACACATGCACACATTTGCTAGCCATCACTTTTAAAGTAGACATATTATTTTACAGATGTTGAATAATTAAATTTTTCCATCAGCTCTTTTAAACAATAACTGAAGGGAGAGTTTCAGCAGTAGGTTGTGGAAAAAGTTTTGCATTTGACTATTTGGCAGGGCATAACTCAGTTACTTATTTTTGGTGAATTTGTTAGGGCTAAGCCTTGCAACACTATATTGCAGTGCTCCCCCCTCCTCCTGATGGTGTCCTTATCTTATCCTAACAGAGAATACTATTGTGTGAGAGAGCTGAGTTTAGAGAGCTGCAGCAGGAAGTACAGGGCGTCTGTCAACTGCCCCTTCTGCATCCAATTTTAAAGAGCTCTGTTAGCTTTGAGAAAAAAATGTTGTGACACAGGAGTTTTGCCAACATTTGAAATGCAAGAAAGTATGTCTCCTTCTCAAGCCCAGCTCATTGAGGTATGTGATATCCTAATGGAAGCAGAAGGTAATTATACACCTAAGGGCAGAGCTGTCAGATGCTGTTAATCTATATCAGAGTGCTCAGCAATGATTTGTTCATTTCTAACCTGACAGCAAACTCCAGGCTGCCCCCTTGTGGGGAAAAAAAAGAGATGCCTTCCAAAGACTAAGAAACTGTTTTATTAAAGTGCCATTTCTGTGTTGTCAGTGAAGTGGAACCTGAACGATGAAAGCATGCACTACAGGCTGAACATCCTGGAGAATATGACCACAGCCTTCGTCTTTATCATAGTCGTGGTCAACGTCTTCATCACAGCCTTTGGTGTGCAGCGGCCCAACATTGGTTGATCCACCTTCACATGATTCTCCATGCCTGCTGATCAACTCAGTCAAGATGAAGTGCTGCCTTTTTTAATGGACAAGATGTTTAATTTATTCACCAAGCAAACCGGCACGCAGGTGCTTCTGTCTCTGTAATTCAACCTCCCAGGCCTGAGGAGATCAAAATACTCTGAGGATCAGGTGACGTTATGTGTGTGCGTGTGTGTTAGAGGGGTTCACTTCATCTCTTACTATGCTTTACAACAAGTTTGTAGTCAGTTTTAATTTGATGTAGTAGTTATCTTGTTTTGTTACCTCTTATGATGCTCAGGTCAGTGATGCCTTTACTCATGAAACAAACATATCAGGAGCAATACACTGTTTCAGTCACAGCCAGTGTAAATGTTTCCTGAGAAAAAAAATGCATTTCACTCTCTTTTTAAAGTTTGTCTGTATTTGTCTGAGTCCAAAGCATGCCTATATCTTTAGATAAAAAGCCTAACATCACAGCATAAACCAAATGAAGATCTTACCAATAAGTGTATCAATGAGGAGCCCTCTAGGCAAACTGCTGCTCATGAAGCATTACATGACTTAACAGATTTATCATGGGGAAAACATACAGTTTACAGTGTTACAAACCTCAACCTATCATTGAAGTGAACCTTAATTACTTTGTTTCAATAGAGCTATGCAAATCCAAGAGTGCAATGTTTTATTGATTGACCTGTATGTAATAGTTCAAGTGTTATTGAAGTATACTGTAGTGTATGTCTACTTCAATGTTTTTTTTAAATCACCTTTTTTTAGTACCAAAAAGTTACATAGCTTTTACCATATGATCCTGTACTATACACTGTGATGAATATTCAATGAATTTTATAAATAAACTACAGACGTGTTATGATGTGGTTATTATATTGTTTAATTCCATCATGCCTTGTTTTTTATTCAACACAGACAGAAGTCTACATCACAGAAATGATGGCACTTGAATGTTAAAGGCGTTAACACATGACATAGTTGGTAGAGTATGTGACAAACTGTTAGGCACTAGACCTCAATGAGGGGACATTAATGGACAATCAACATTCATTGCCAAAATGTCATGTTATATCAAAAGTTGTTGAGTACAAGAAATAACAAGTTATTGGCTTCTAATTTCATGAAGTACAACTACCAAACCATTAAGAAACACAGTTTAACAAAGCACCATCATTACATGTTTGTCATAATCAGAGCCCTTCTCTATGTCATATTTTGTTATGGATGTACAAACAGCCTGAGAAATACCATTAAATCATGCAGTTATATCACTTGTCTTCAGATAATGTAAATGTAGCTCATCAGTTAACAAAAAGGCAGAAAAAAGAAAACTAATATCCTTAGTTATGAATACAACTTCAACAGCTGGAGTTAAACTCTCAAACTGTCAGCCACTGAGATAAATACTGTTGACTTGCACATTTTTCAATCGTCCTCTGCATTTTAACAAGGGGACTAAATGCTACAGGCAAACAGGAAATATTAAATGTTCCACCCTGCCCAACCCAGCGGAAACACAGACACAGGAAAAAAATTCAGGCTTGCCTTTTGTCTCAGAGTACTGGCGAGGATGAGAAGTGTATTTGAGAAAAGGCTATGGTTAGCTGTGAGATAGAAAGGCACTCTTATACAGATACTCTGTATTTTCACATATTAAAAAATCATGGTTAGAGATGCCACGAAGTAGGTGGCAATGCCTTAACCGTATATGTGTTGAAGGCCACGAGGGCCAATTCCATCCTTGTCAAGGGGAGTGCTAACCTTCTCTCCTTTCATACAACACGTCATTACAAAGAGGCTCGTCGCTTTATATACAACCAAGTATTCAACACATTCTCACTCACGGTGCAACTTTGAACACCCATGGTTTCTCAATTTTTTAAAGTCGAATCTTAAGTATCCCGTTAACAATTCAAATTGAAATCTTTTTTTAGTCTTAGTCTGATTATTACGACCTCTGTATTCGACATTTGTGCATTTTAGTTTGGGAGTCACTGTACCCATCATGCCTTGCGCCAAGTAAGCGGGATATCATTGGTCCACGCAGTCACATGGCCACGCAGTCCCACAGCTATTTTATCTTAATAATGACAATACGGACCGAATTTATTACATTCAACTAGATAAACATACGTCTACAGGACACACTCCCTTTCTGGTACTAAATTAGTGTAGAACAAAACTTTAGGAGGCACTTATGGGACAAACACGAGTCATGTGGTCATGTCTGATAATATCGTTCACCTTTAACCACCAGAGGGCAGTAATGTCCTACCGAGATCTGGCCTTATACCTATTTTATATAGTCTATGCCTTATACACAGTCCCAGATGACTGCAGTCTGGGGGTACATTCATTGACTTGTATTTCAATTCTTTTGACATTCTTTTGTAACTGTGTGAAGATGGACTTTTCCACAATAAAAATGTATATGGCTCAAAAAATACACGGAGCACTTTAAAACCAAAACAAGAAGTAAAAAAAGACAAAAAAAGAGGAATCTGGCCTGAGTCTCAAAACCAAAGTGCAAGCGAGAAAAACAAAGATCAACTATCGTTTATCATTTTGTCATGATAACACATGTTAGCTGTATATATATACTCTTTTTCTTATTCTGTTTGGTTGATAAAACCCACTTATGCCTAATTTGAAGATTTGTGAGAGAAAGACTTCTTGAGTCAGCTTGTTTTTGATTTCACTGTACTCATCCCTTGCATGTATTCAATCTTTTTTTAACTACTTCAAAAGGTATCAATATATGGGGAAATAAGGGCCAAATGAGGCCCAGATTTCCCCATCTTTCTCTTCTTACAAGTTAAATAATATATAAACCTGAGTACAAAAAAAGCACTCGACATCTACAAAGATATATTGTGCTATGCTTTGGTGCAGGTAGCATTCAAAGGAGCAATGCTGCTAAAGCACAGTAACTGAAGTAACATTCACTTCATGAGGCTTTCCTCAGAGTACCATATAAGAACCTCCTGAGCCGTTTTCTTTAAACCCAAAGCAGCCATCCCGAGGGCACGACTTCCTCCCGTCAGTTTAGCCTCTGTAAAATAAAAAACATTTTCAACAATACTATCAATAACTGCTTTGGAGAGCAATTATGTTGAAATGAACAGCCTCAAGATAACATATGCTATCCAGAAAATAAAAAATGAAATAGAATCACATTATAATGGCCAAAGTCCAACATGGAAAGCTGCTTACCGCTGTAGTAATAGAGTAAAGCCATTCCTACTGCAATGCCAAAACAGCCCAGAAAGAAGGAGGGCTCTGGAAAGAGGTGAAAAAGAATAAAGCAACAAGAAAGCTAATCAGTTTATGATATCTAGTGTGCATCCTCTAACTCAATGACTATCTTACATTTGTGGCCTGTAACATTTTAACAACGCCAACCAAATAGTATTAACAGAGGTCCTCTCAAAAGCATTTACAGATCTTTTAGTTTTCTTGCTGCACAAAATTTAATAACAGCAGTTTCCAACTATAAAACAGTCATTGATATCTTACACTAAATACCACATTGCACACACATGTATCTTACCCCTGTCATTCAGAACATATTTCTGATGGTACATTTGAGGATGTGTGAGTGGATCTAAGGTATCTGGAGACAAGAGAGGAGAGTTTCAGGATTCTGAATATTGTGTGAAAGTACAACATCATGCACAAGAAATTATGCGTAATCTATGATGTATTATTCAATAATGAAAAAAATATCTTGCTGACATCAAATATTTTTGAGGGACTAACCTCTGAGGCGGAGTCGTGTTGGCAAACTGTAGTACACCTCTTCCACATGCAAGTGAAGAGCTCTGTAGAACTCCCGGCATGCTTCCTCTCCTCTCCCCTGCAGGTGTGTCAGGAGCTCACCCAGTCGTACACTTGTTGGCACATCCAAGTTTCGAAACTGTGCAACAGTTACAACAGTTATGATGGGATATTTGATTTTCAAATGGAATTGTTTTCTCCCTAGGATGCTGGTTAATACAGCTTGCCTGGACAGAATGAGGTATCAAGGTACAAGACTGAATCGAGAAAATGTAAGAAGTAATTGGCAGATCTGATGATTGTCTTGTTGATGTCTCACTCTGAGTCTCTATTCGAGACCTTCTTGTTGTAACTTGTATGTCTCCTTTTGATTTAACTCAAATACCCTTATTCAGCAACTGAATTAAAATGAAAAAAAAGCAGGATATTCTCATGGGATAGGGAGCTGGATCTCTAAGTTTGTTGGCATATCTGCTTATGACAAAGAAAAGAAAGACTTTTGCCACTCTTTGAGTCAAGAAGTCCAATATGAATGTGTGAAATTAACTAGTGATTATGTGAGTTGCACACACTCCTTGTACTTCTCGTGAATTAATACACAGAGCGTTTTTTTTATGGCAACATGGTGCTGAGATTTGAATTATGTAACCTGCATGAGACATAACTTTGGTGTTTTCTAATGTTGAGATCATAGTGAAACATACTAAACAGCTCTCTTATATGAGATCTTGGAATGAGCATCTCTAAGACAATTTTAAACTCAGACTACGAGACTGAACCTGCATGATCAGACAAAGTTGAGAGCTCAAGCTAGTCTACTTTTTCTCTTAGCTGAGATCTTGGACTGACCACCTGTAAGCCATTTTTAAGCACTCAGGATTAGAGAAGTGTAAGAACTATTAGAGATCTCACCCAGGGTTCACTGTCAGACTGAACCCTGTTTACCTCTCAAGACTGGGGTTGCCAACTGTCCCGTATTAGCCGGGACATCCCATATATTGGGCTAAATTGGTTTGTTTCATACGGGACCTCAATTGTCCCGTATATCGACTATTAACTCTTGTAAATACAGCAGACTGCACTGTACAGATCCTAGATCAGATAAAACGTCAGTGGCAGATCATGTGCCAATCAAACCGCCTGTCATCCAATCACAGAGGATTTTCTCTCTGATGGCCATTAAATGGTCAGACTCAAGAAACAGATGCAGCATAGAGCTGATCAAAAATGAACTTCAAATATCTGTAAACTGTGACTTGGACTTCTCTCTGGCTGTGCAAAAGGACAAAAGACTGATTGAGTCAGTCAACAGCAGCAAAAAGTATGGAAAAAGTACATTTGGTGAGTCATACTCCTCTTTTGCATTTAATTTTTCTTTGCCTGTTTTTTGATGTAAAGAGCCAAATTGTGGTTTCTTTGAGGTTTATTCATATGAGGTTACATAATGATAAACACAGATTATGATAAGACACATCATGCTCACACCACCATGGCACCGTGTACCTGTCCCTTATTCAGTAGTGAGAAAGTTGGCAACCCTACTCAAGAGTCACAATAAGAGAAATGAGACAATAGATCAAATCTCCTTTTCATCTTGATTAGTGCTGATTTTTCTTAATCGAGGAGACATAGATAAGACACATAAAAATCTCCTCATTAATTGAACTTTGCCATGAGTTGAACATATTTTATTTTACATTTGACAACTGTGGCTAGAGGACACAGGTGCTAGACAGCCATTTTTGCATTGAAAACGAGCCGAGTGCGGCATTAAATGTTGCTTACAAATCAACACACCACTTATATTTACATGTAAACACAGGTTAGTTTCAGCATGTCATTCATTCTGCTGTATGATGGATCTTTTGAATACACTTTACAAATACAACTCTGCAGCTGTTGTTGTTATATGCTGATAGGGATATTTACACTGCAGTGTCGCTTTTACTTACTACACCACTTGCTGCAGGTGGTCCAGAGAAGTATGTGTATACTAGGACTTACTTTAGTTGCCTCCTTGTCTGTGAGGATCTGTGGGTAGATTCTGTTGAGCTGCAGGATGAGTTTGTCCACCAGCTCCGTGTCAAGTCTCCGGTCTGCTCTGAGGAAGGCACTGTCCTCTATCAGCTGCTCAAGAAAACTGTCTGTCCATGTTGCAACGAGAGGAAGATTTAAAGAAGAAGACTTAGTACAACAGAAAACCCTTTTATTCACTGTAGGATGAGAGAGCAGCCTTCTCATGGAACACAGAACATATACATGACAATGTCTGCAGTGTGTCTACGTAACCGTGGAAGGAGAGAGCAATGCGAGGGCGAGTAGGGACAGGAACACTGTATGGAGGACACTTTTGGTTTTATTTACTTGTTTGTTGTTTGCGAGTTAAAAAGTCACATAAAAGCCATTCGCTCTTGCTGAATGTGTTTTACTCTGTAACAAACTTTTCGTGATTTCAACAAGCTTGAAAGGAGACGTTACATTGTCATTGGCTGAGAGCGAGGAAACCTGTTATGTCGTTCATGCTGTAGAAATATTCGTACTTTTGACCTCAGTTACAGATAAATAAGTCAAACAAAACGCTAAAGAATACCAAGCTACATTTTAAAGGTTTATTTATAGTTTAGGAAAGACACGAACCTCCCATTGTGGAGTCCCCACTGTCCTTTGTTAGACACGCCTTCCTACGTCACCGCGTTGGCAGGGAGTGGCTTACGTCGACGTCGTGAAGGAAAAAATAAAAACTTTCTCTTTTAACCGGAAATGAAAATAAACGGTGGAAACGACAAGCCAGGAATTTAAACTTATCACCGCAACGAGAGGAAATGAATAAATAAGATAAGATATAAACGAGTGATTTTCCTCCATACAAATATCCTATCTTTCCTCAATAAGAACTCACATTTCGAATAGTTTGTGAACAGAAATTAACATTGTGTCAAGCTACTAAATCTGGGGTGTCCACCTCATTTCAGTTCAGGGGCCACATACAGCCCAATTTGATCTCAAGTGGGCTGGACCTGCAAACTCATAACTTAATAACCTATAGAGAAGGACAACTCACATTTTTTCCCTTTCTTTAAGTGCAAAAAATTACAAGCACATTCTGAAAATGTTCACATTACATGAACTCTCTTTTTAGAAAAACAGCTGTTGTGTTTTTCACCATGATGAGTCTCATAGTGGGGCCAAATATGATATTCTTTAAGCACTGAAACCTGCTGAGAACACAGAGTATACAAGTTTCCCAGTCACCTGCCACACAGTGGATTGTTTAAAGCAAAAGAACAGATGGATTATAATAATGAATGAACAAGGTAAAGTTGACTATTATGGACCTCCCTACTCCAGCATGAACAGTTTGCTGGTGCTAGTAGTGACGGTGTGCAACCTATGACGTACCCACATGTGTGGTAAACATGCACACGATAAGTGGCTCCTTTTTTCAAAAAAGGTGGATCCATCACTCCTGCTGTTAGAAGTTTACATGTACAAAAACTTAATTTTTGATTGGATCTTGAAGTGCTCTAAAAAGTCTATGAATTTCCACCGGATTACGTAAACTGCAAACTGGAACCTCTGGCAGGCTGGTATGGGCCCGCGGGCCGTATGTTTGACACCCCTGTACTAAATACCCGATGTTTTAGAAAGTAGTCCATAATCAACTTTAAAAATAGGCAATACAACTTGCAAGCAAAAAATGCACTATCTAATAATAAAAATAATAGTACATAAATACAGTGGCACGGCCAGAGGAGTGGCATTGGTCACCTGATTGGCCACCCCAAAATAAGATTTGTCAATTTCAGCTATTTGGACTGTGTCGCAACAGGGTGCTCACAGCTTTCTCTGCATCTTAATGTGGAATTTTTACTTTCTCACTCCAGTTGTCAACTTGGATATATTTTTGTCATTGAAGAGACAAGTATGTAAAGTTTAAATGTTGCCAACCAGTTGTTTCACTGTAAACTTGAACACACATGAAACACAGAAGTATACCCGCTCTTGAATGTTAGAAGTTGCAGTAGATATCATTAATGAACAAATCAAGATTAAACAAATTATTTTTATGTGTATGTGTGTGCATGTCTACATATACTTAATACCACCCCAAAAAAACAGTAACACAGTCCCAAAACGCTATCTCTTATTTTTGCCCTGAACATTATAGTAACGTTCACTCCAGAATACAGGTAAACTTGTGTTTTTAAACAAAACTTAACAAACACCCTCGTATTGTGAAAGTTAGATTTATTTCTTCACCATTCTTAACTGTTAGAGCCCAGTATCAGGCCACAGTCATGAATCATACCACAGGTTCAGCCTCCTCCATTCTCAGACTAGCTACCTCCACTCAAAACTCCCTTATTAACAAAAGGACAATGACATCCTGTAGTCTGAACAGTGTCAAATAAATACAGCTGCAGTTACAATAAAGTCATATAAATTCATTAGGAAACAAGTTTGTGAGCAACAAGGTGAAAGATGTGTATCACAGAGAATAAACATTTATTTTTTCGTTTTCCTTTTTTAGTAAATTGCACTTGCTTAATAAACAAAACAGAAATGGCACTGCTGGGTCACTGTTGGTAGAAACTCTAGGACTCAAAAGGTTTACGAAAGATGAATTAAAACAGTTCCATTAAAAAACTCTCCTTCATGAATAAAATTTTATGAATACTATTAACATCTGACCTTAACTTAGACATCTTTAAATACGTTTTGCATTAATATTCTTCCTTTGTCATATCAACCACACTTTTTGTAACAACTGAATTTGTAACAGCTGTGTCATGAGTACAAAATAAAAAGAGTCCAATGGAACAACATATTACCTGAATTTAAAATCCAAATTTACAGGATAACACGGTGAAAATAATGTAAAGCATTATTTTTTTATGAGCCAAACAACAAACATGGATAAGAAAAAATCCTGATAAACTTGATGGCACGTATCCCTGGACTGTCAGAGAGGCACCCAAAAGAATCAAAGGCAAAGAAGAAAACAACTAAGGCAGAAGAGCTCATTTGTCTCTTTCATTTGATTCAACCAGGGAGTTGAAAAGTTTCTGGTTTTAAAACAACAACAACATAATCTCTGGTTTTCTTGTTAAAAAATAAATAGAGATAAAAAATATATTCAATCACTTGATAATGACATAGAGAATCTGGCAGTTCAACATGCACACCCAGTAAAAACATTGCATAATACTTGACACAATTAGTATGATTTTAGAAAGAAAGAGGAATCACCTAAGAGCATATTGGTGAAACGTAAAAGTGCTCAGTCAGGGTAACAGGCAAAAAGCAATCAGCAAAGCACCCATCTTGATTCTTCCTCTGGTTCAGTTATGATAGTGGTGCATTTTGTTGGAAGACTGAAGGACTCCAGTGGGCAGCTGACACGATGAATCATTCTCTCTGTAGTCAAAATGTTTTGACAGAATTTGACATACTTGTTTTGGCACTCTAAAACAAGGCCCCTGGCAAATACTGCTGGATATGTTCCTGTGTTAACGATAGCATGATTAAAATCATGATTAGAAAGTGAAGGAACCAGGAGCAAAGGTGACTGGCAACTGTCACAGACACTTGACGGACCCACTGTAGGACACTTGGCAACACTGATTTACTGCAAATGGAAAGATAAAACAGAGGAAAATCACGTTCAATTGATTGTTGAAATCTCATTTAGACTGAAAAAGACAGATGGAGTTTATTTGTGGAGTTAGAAGCAAGGACAAAAAGACAAGCAGGAAGAAGCGGACAGCTGTGTGAAGCATGCAGGAGTTAAAAAGAAGTCAGCAACACTGCATTGTTTGAGGCTATATTTCAGACAACGTGAAAAAAAATACTGTATATATTTCAAATAAATATAACAATAACAAATGTTTCTTTGTCTTTGACATTCAACATGCACACAAAGCTACATAAAAAAATCAGTCACTTTTCTTCACAATATCACATTTTTTCAGACCTGAGGTTAAAGATTACGGTTTTGAGCAATTCACACGTCTACCAACAACAAACACTCACCAGCATCAATACATGACTGAGCTCTGACATGAAGGAAAGCTTTCTATTACAAGTCATCTCTGATCTGAACTATCACACCACATCTGAAATGATGCAGCCTTGAAGCAAGTGTCAGTTGAATTATAATTAGCATGTAAGTGTCCAGTTTCATGAGGCGTAATACTGATATAAATAACACACTGAAAATAAGCTTATATTCACTGCTTGTGCAATATGTGCCAGTTAAATATATTCTTTCTTCTTGTGTTCAACATAAATAGAAAAACAAACAAACAAACAAACAAAAAATTACTGTTTCTATGCAAAAAAAGAGGAGGAATCACAGCATTAAAGAAAGGGATGCTTTGGAGTTCAACCAAACATTGTTAACACCACCATGCACAAAGAACAGTACAAGAGTATTAAGTTATGTTAGTATGAGTTATTCATTTAAACGGTATAAATGCTAAGAAAATTTGGAAAAGGAAAGCTAGCACAAGTGGGTGAGTATTAAGCCTTAGAGAGATGCACAGCTTGTAGAAAAAGAAGTACAGAAAGGATAGATGTTTATAAAAGGCACGTAAAGCGGTGCAGATGAACCCAGGGTCTCTGCAGACACTCTTTGGCTCAGAGTTTGTTCTGCAGTAAAGCCTCCAACTTACACGGTGGTTGGAGGGGGCTCCCCTGCCCTTTGTTTTGCCCTTTCCTCCCGCTGCTGTGGCACTGCTGCGGCGCGCCTGCTCGTGGTCAAACTCCAGATCCTCCAGGCGCTGGGTTAAGGCCAGTTTCTGCTGGATGGCCATGCGTAACAAAGAATTCAGAGTCTTCTTCTCATCCTCTGCAGCAGACAGCTGCCTCTGCATGTCGTCCAGCTGGGTCACATACTCATCACACCTGGGAGAAAGATTAAGGGAGAGGGAAAGAGAATAGACAGAGGAAAAGGAAGAGAGAATACATTAACTTTCTTTCCAGCAGGTGGAGCAATCTGCCATTAACTGCTTTTGCTGTTGTCACATGTTTTCCCCATTCCCAGACAGCATTTCCAGATGGGAGGATGAAGTCTCTGCTAGCTGCCTGCAAAAGTATTACATCAGGCTATACCCACAATGCAATGTGCCTCACTAATATACAGGCATGTAAACAGTTGAGCAGATACATTTTTTTATTTTTCTTTCCTAAAGAAAAGAAAAGATGCTGCACAGATTAAGGAGGAAATAAAAAATAATTGTTTTTTGAACTCTTTGTTTGTAATGTTTTCAATTGAAGATTCAGTTAACCTCAAGTTTGCGCCCTGGACCACCTGGCCCCGTGAATGTCACATGCCGTTTCATTTAAACTGTGTCAAGAAGGAACATAAGAACTTGTGACCATGTGGGATGTGGAATCGTACCTTGTAGCAAACATGGCTCGAAGCGAGGAGAACGTTGCAGCATCCTCCTTCAGAGCCTTCAGCTCATTGCGAAGCTTCATGATCGTCTCAGTCACCATGCCCTTCTCACTGTTGTACTTACTCTTCAGGTTGGCCAGAGCCACCTCAGCTGTCTGAAAAGAAGAAGATGTTTTTAAATAAGTGATGTCTTTCGATTATTTGCACAGTCTAAACTCAGTTATTTATAGCTGAGGCGAATAATGCCCTTTTTCGGGATTTTCAGTTTGAGGAACAATGAACATCCTTCCTTTCTCCAACATACACAGCAGGCACGTCCATACATACACACATACAGACACAGACTCAGAGTGCGTCTCTGACCTGTTTGTTGGCTTTGAGTACAGCTCGGAGAGTAGCGATCTGTTCCCTTTTGGTGCTCAGCAGAGACTTCACTTTGAGGATCTCCGCCATGCAGGCCTCTTTGTCTTTGTCTGCCACTGTGCTCAGCTCCTGATTGGCAAGTTTCTGACGTGACAGCTCAGTGGTGCGGTCCACTGCCTGCTGCAGGTGGAGGATCTGGTCTCTGATAATAGCTACAAGGTTATAGATGTTCATGGGTTCAGGCCGGTGCTCTGTGGGTGGAGCTGGGGTTACTGTAGAATCTGACTTTCCTGACTCAGTGTCAGTGATCAGCCCATTGGTGAGAAGTACAGAGGACTGGTGCTCCCTCACTTCCTGTCCTCTTCTTACTTTGGCCTTGCCTTCCTTGTAATAGTCGAGCATGACACGGTTGGGGGTTTCATTGTTGCACATGCACACATGGTTGTAGAGGTTAGCTAGTTCTTCACTGAAAGCAACGAGCTCATCCTGAGCCACGTTTAGGCAGCCAAGGGATTCTCCTGCGGCTGCACTGACCAAACGGAGCTCCTTCTCCAAACGAGCCACCTCAGCTTTATCAGTCTGGCTTATTTTCTCCAAGGACGCCAAACTTGCCCTCAACTCCAGAGCGTCACTCTCTAGCCGCGCTCGCTCGTCTTCATACCGGGACCGACACTCCTCGTACTTTGCACTCAGAGTCTTCAGCTCTGACCTCAGCTCACCAGCTTCAGACATGGCCACGGTGTATTTGCATTTGAGGATCTCAGGTCCGTTTATGTCCAGCTCGTAGTAGTCTCCATCATCATGGCTGTCCCGGTCTTTTTCTGTGTCTAGGGCGGAATGCCGCTCCTTACTGGCCTGCAGTTTCCTCATAGCGCTGAGGTTTTCAGTCAGCTTGTTGACAGTTTCCTTTTGCTCGGACACGGTCCCATAGGCTTGTTCTAGCTGCTTCTGGCTCTCCTGGAGGGAGCTGATCAGGGCCCCTTTCTCCCTCTCCACCTGACATCAAAACAAAGTAATTCTCAGTTAGCTGGTCAAATTTTAGTCCTTAAAGCAGTAACTCAAGAAACAAATACATATATCCTCATTTCCACATTTGACTTGTATTAAATTGCCTAGGTTATAGATAATCAATGTAAATCATGTAATCTGAGCCACATGCTGTTTCTATCCTCACTTATGGCCCTTTTCCACTACACAGTTGCCCTACTCGACTCGACTTGGCTCTACTCGACTCTACTCGGTTTGGGTACCTTTTCCACCAGCCCGAGTACCGACTCACGGTGGGCGGGGTCGTCATAACACAGCTGTGCAAAACTGTGTTCAAGTCATTTTGAACACGACACAAACACACCGGTGGGCGTCGCGGTAATGACTCTTCGGTGACGACATTCTCTGACCAATCAGTGGCCGGCAGTTCGTCAACGTCACCTTTTACTATCGGCTCAGATCGCTTGGAACCAGAGCAGAGCAGGTACGAAAAACTGGTATTTGACACGAGGTATCGCGCTCGTGGAAACGCAACACAAACCAAGTCGAGTCAAGTCGAGTAGAGTGGGGCTAAGACGGGCCGGTGGAAAAGGGCCATTAGTGACAAGTATGTCCTCTCTGGATAAATTAACAGATTGTTGAATCACTGGGCACAGTTGTCAAATTACAGAAATATAAAGGGTTGACTGAGTGAATGTTTTAAAAGCAAAACTGTCAAGGAAAATTTCAGGTTGTGACAGGGCTGGAAGATCAGACAGTGTCTAATGGACCTCATACCTGCATCAGCTGTTGTTTGAGCTTCTGGATCTCAGAGATGTTAAGCTCACTCAGCAGGTCGTCCACCAGGCTCGGAGCTGGCTTGTTTCTGTTGTCTTCTTCAGCTTCACCTGCCTTGACCAAGCCATTCTCAAAGCCTCTGATGAGATCATCGTTGTCAGGCTCGCCAAGAGCCGAGGGGTCGTCGTGGAGTTTCAGGTTGTCAATGGAGATGTTGAAAGAGCCGCTGTACACAGAGCTGCCGACGGTCATGTAGTGGGAGAGCTCTTTGCGCAGGGTGGCCTTCTGTTCACGCTCCGTTTTGATAGTTTCTAAGGCCTCTGCCAGCTGTCGCTCAGCGATTTCTCTCAGACGCATGGCTTCCTCCAGCTGGCTGTGTAAGCACTGGGAGTCCTCCTCCAGACGGTGGATCTCATGCTTCAGACCTTCAAATTCCACCTTAGCAGATGTTCAAAAATATAAATAAGGCTGTCAGTAATTTACCCAGTAGACTTGGGTCCTTTACAGTTTTAATAATTAGCCTAAAGTGCATTATTTTGGCAAGAGTGATTTGTCATGTGTCTCACCTGACTCTGTCTCAGCACAGACACTTGTTTCTGCAGAGAGATGTTCTCCTCCTCCAGCTCGCTGTAGTCCTGCAGCAGACGAGCCTCTCGCACCTTGTACTCTCTGATGTCATCCCGCAGCTGACCGCGCTGCAGCTCAGCCAGCTCTGAACTCTGAAAATAAGGGGAGAGGGGAACATGTTGGCACATCATGGTGCATGAGAATACACTCTAATTACGACAAATAACTCTGTTAATCACTCTTTTTCATTGACAGTGTGAAAGATCATTCAGGCAGTGGAATCCTCCATCCTGGCAACTGTC
Organism: Notolabrus celidotus; assembly: GCF_009762535.1. Lineage (NCBI taxonomy): Eukaryota > Metazoa > Chordata > Actinopteri > Labriformes > Labridae > Notolabrus > Notolabrus celidotus. The sequence goes on along the minus strand of NC_048272.1, from coordinate 7,695,244 downwards.
TGCTCACTGTGAGTGAAGTGAGGATCTGTGTGTCAGCATGTTTCACATTCCACAGAGGCATGGTGAAAGTACTGACGAGAAGAAGGACGTGGTCCACTTAGCAGTTCATGCTACAGAGAGCCCTGGCATTACGTCATCTTTCCAGCAGACTGACCCTCCCCCTCTTCAAACTTCAACACTCTCACAACTCACTGTGACAGCTACAGTAGAGGTGGTTTGGTCTTAAAGTTGGTCCAAACTTCCCCAGGCTTTCCAAAAAAAATTGGTATCCTACTTAGGCTTAACAGAGTCTTTAAACATGAGAGTACTTAGATTCAAAGATAAAGGCTCCCATTTATTACTATGGGATAAACTAAGCCAGGCTTTAGCTCTTAAAGAGTTGCTTTTCATGAAGAAAAAGTATTAAAAGTTTCCACATTTATATAACTTGAGATGTGGTCTGCTGAGGAAGCAGCATCTCAGCTGCTGACAGGAAGAAGCTGAACAGGCTGGTGAAGAAGGCCAGCTCTGTCCTAGGCTGCCCGCTGGACCCTGTGGAGGTGGTGGCGGACAGGAGAATGATAGTAAAGCTATGTTCTCTTTGGACAACACGTCACACCCACTCCAGGAGACCATAACAACACTGGGTAGCTCGTTCAGTGACAGACTTCTTCACCCGTGGCGTCTCACGGAGAGATACCGCAGGTCTTTTCTTCCTGCAGTGGTCAGACTTTAAAACCAATAACAATAACCTCACCAAAAGTGCAATATCTACCCTGTCTATTTATTAACGTGCAATAATTGCTCATCCCTCTCTTCTTACATTTGCAATACATTTTTTCCACTCATCTTCTCAGTTCTGTTCTGTATATTGTTTTATACTATGCTAAAAGTCTGTTCAAATTTTTCACCGTGCCACTGGTTTTGTAAATATTTGTAAATTTACTTTAGTTGTGTGTATGCACATTGTAAGATATACTTATTTTTACTTCTTTAAGTCTAATTGCTAATAACTTTTTAATAATTGCTATATATGCTATTGTTTGCTTTAAACTCTTTTGCACTGTCTACTTTGCTGCTGTAACACTAAAATTTCCGCGTTGTGGGACGAATAAAGGACTATCTTATTATCTTATCTTATCTTATCTTATGGTAGTAAAAAAATGACACACACTTTAAGAGTGGATCTGGTTTCAACACTGTATATGTAGCAACATCGAGGTGTCATGAGAAGATCTATTCATTAAGAATCATAGTCAGAAATAAACTGACTCCATATTTAGATGACATTTTTAACATCTGTTTGAATACATTACCTCTCTCATCTCTAATGCAATGGATGACAGGCGGTCATTTTCAGCTTGTACACCGGTGAGAGAGACTTTGGCCTGTCTTAGCTCATTCTGCAGATCCAAGACTTTCTGCTGGTACAGAGCATCTTTACTGGCAGACTCCAGGATCAACGACTCTTCCCTGCTTTCCCCATCTGCTGCCACCTTCTTGTGGGTTGAGGAAGCTTGTCCAAAGGCCTGGGGACGGACGGAAAACAAAATAAACATCAGAGCAACGGAATGACTTTGATGAGGGATTTACAGTCCAAGACACACACACACTGAGCCACGTGTATGAACAGATAACCATAGATAAGCCCTCTAATAAAAATGCCAGGGGCCTGTAAGTAACTGCATTTATTGCTGCTTGTTTGTTTGCCTGTTCACCAGTGCTGTGTCAGCCTGCTGCTGTGTTTTGGTGTTGTATCATGTTCATATTACACACCAGCCACGCCTGGGAAGACGTTTTTGCAGCACTGATTTCATTTAAATGCATAAAATTTGAATTTTTCCAGCTGAGCAGAGTCTGCCGTCTTACAGTCCACATTCAGGGAACAAGAAAGCTCATTCATCAATTTGGTCTGTTCCGGAAATCTATGACAAGAATAACTATTCAGTCACAATTGAAAGAAAAATATACAGAATCTAATGAAAAAAAAAAAAAAAAAAAAAATATATATATATATATATATATATATATATATATATATATATATATATGGCAAGCCGTTCAGGAAATAATATATTGAATGAAAGTCTGAATATATTGAATGAAACTTGATATATATGGAATGAAACTCGATATATATGGAATGAAGTCTGAATATATGGAATGAAGTCTGAATATATGGAATGAAACTCGATATATATGGAATGAAAGTCTGAATATATGGAATGAAACTCGATATATATGGAATGAAACTCTGAATATATGGAATAAAAGTCTGAATATATGGAATGAAACTCGATATATATGGAATGAAACTCTGAATATATGGAATGAAAGTCTGAATATATGGAATGAAACTCGATATATATGGAATGAAAGTCTGAATATATGGAATGAAACTCGATATATATGGAATGAAAGTCTGAATATATGGAATGAAACTCGATATATATGGAATGAAAGTCTGAATATATTGAATGAAACTCGATATATATGGAATGAAGTCTGAATATATTGAATGAAAGCTTAAATAAGTACTCTGAACACCACTTATAATCGTATTGTTTTATTGTCATCAAAGAGACTCATCTTTTATTAATGTCTCTCTGAAAATAACCTTTTGCACTTCTTTTTAGTGTTTCTGAGGGGACACATTTTCCTCTACCTCTGTAACCTGTGGTAATTTGGTCGTACTTTTTCATTACACTCACTCACTGTCAGATGATGCACACAGGTATGAGCTCCACCTGTTAACATTGAACAGAATGCTACATTATCACAAGTCATAACAAAAGTTAGCTAGCGAACTAGAGGACTGAACCACCTGAATAAAGAAGGGGCAATATCTTTAGCCTTTGTAGAAGTGTGTATAACCTGTGATATTTAATATTTTCGTATTTTCACTTGTTTACTACCCTCCTAAATGCTTCTGCAGCCCACTGCTTCGTGTTCCTCTCGTCTCTCTGTGCAGACGGTCCGATCATCACTTTTGGATGAAACCAACTTAATAGAGAGGAGGGGTGGGTTCCTTTTTCCTATACGGATTGACTTAACAGCACATGCATTACCCAAGGGGTTGATAACCCCTTCATTAATTAAAATTGCAGTGAAAACATCTCGTGCCTCCCTCATGGTTGCATTACTAAAAGCTACGTCTAACCCGGAAAAACAAAATCACACCCCTATGATCACACCCCAGAAAGACAAGATGGCGCAGGCCATACATGACGTGATTTTTCATTCCATATATTCCGAGTTTCATTCCATATATATCGAGTTTCATTCCATATATATCAAGTTTCATTCAATATATTCAGACTTCATTCCATATATATCGAGTTTCATTCAATATATTCAGACTTCATTCCATATATATCGAGTTTCATTCAATATATTCAGACTTCATTCCATATATATCGAGTTTCATTCAATATATTCAGACTTCATTCCATATATATCGAGTTTCATTCCATATATATCGAGTTTCATTCAATATATTCAGACTTCATTCCATATATATCGAGTTTCATTCAATATATTCAGACTTCATTCCATATATATCGAGTTTCATTCCATATATTCAGACTTCATTCCATATATATCGAGTTTCATTCCATATATATCGAGTTTCATTCCATATATATCGAGTTTCATTCAATATATTCAGACTTCATTCCATATATATCAAGTTTCATTCCATATATATCAAGTTTCATTCAATATATTCAGACTTCATTCCATATATATCAAGTTTCATTCCATATATATCAAGTTTCATTCCATATATTCAGACTTCATTCCATATATATCAAGTTTCATTCCATATATTCAGACTTCATTCCATATATATCAAGTTTCATTCCATATATATCAAGTTTCATTCAATATATTCAGACTTCATTCCATATATATCGAGTTTCATTCCATATATATCAAGTTTCATTCAATATATTCAGACTTCATTCCATATATATCGAGTTTCATTCCATATATATCAAGTTTCATTCAATATATTCAGACTTTCAATCCATATATTCAGACTTCATTCCATATATATTAATTTCCTGAACGGCTTGCCATATATATATATATATATATATATATATATATATATATATATACTTACATGATTTTTTTTTTTTGCAACTGGCTTTAATGAAACCAAACCTTAATGTAGTGACTACAAAGAGCCAAAAGCCGCTGAGAGGCTGAGGTTGGGCCTTGTTAGTGTCGGACGCGCTAAAAGCAAAAATCACTAATGCACAAAAAAGTAAGTTGAACTTTTTATTAACGAAAAAAGGATAATCAACTTATGATAAAGTGCACAAAAAAAAATTAGTGAAAATAAGCAATAATAAGCGAAAAAGAAAGCTTTCAACAAAAAGTATGGAGACCCAGCTCACCCCCTCTTTCTACCTGCTAACAAAAGAAAACAGGTGGCCTAAATGAACTCAATATCCCCACCCCTAACACATGACCCTTAAATAACCTAATTAACTCATCCCACAATGAACCATATCTTAAACAAACAACAAAAAATAACACCACAAAAAATATGCAAACAATAAACTACCCTGAACCTCAAAAATAAGATATAATGAACACTTGAATCCTCCATGGCTCTAAAACTTGATAACAAATACAACTTGCATTTAAAAAAAACATTCATCAGCACAGTTCCTTTTCTACATATCCGCCTCATTGACAGACACAACCAAAGAAAAAAGTAAGTCAAGATCACAAGATACCAAGAGCATGACTACAACAATGAGTCACGTAATGACTGGACCGTGATCTGCATCATGACTAATGTAATAAAGACAAAAAATCACCATCAGCACACAACTGAGAACACTCACTGAAGCATCCATGGAAACTATTTCAGTGAGGACATAGGTCAGCTAGTCCTCACAGGAAATGCAGTTCATTTCTTTTAAAATGGCTGTAATGATCAGTATATTTATCAAGTAGTGGTGATTATGATTTGTGAAGCTTCTTCATTGGTAGGATTTGATGCCTTTCCATGCACTGAACATCGATTGATTTATGGCTTTGACTGCTGGTCCAGTGTTTTCTTATATTTAATAAGCTGGTGGATGTTGAATTTAAGACTGACATCATTCAGTATTTGGTGATGTTAATGTTTTTATTACAAGCTGGGGGGAAAATGAAGGATAAATTAATAATAAAAGTCATTGTAATTAAAACATGGAATCAGTCATCATGACATTTTTGGCTGTCTTACAGCTCTTCTGTTGTTCACCATTTAAAGCCATTCTCTGATCATTTGGTGCCTTTTGGTTCCCAGTAAAACACCATACAGTAAATAACTCAATAAAAATTATTAAGAGTCATGGTGTATAACACATGGAAACCACAACTGCTGACTTTAAAGCCTATGTGGAAGTGTCTCAGGATGCAGTTCCTCTAAAGGTTAGCAAAAATACCCAACTCTGACTAAAGTAAGGGAAAATCCAGACTTCTGTCACAAACTCATATCTATACTTCCTTTAAGAAAAGAACATCTGAGGGATTACAAAAAAACAGCAGGGTTAATAGTCATAACATTCTTTGAAAAGCTGGCTGGGAAACCAGTTGGCAGCTGAATTAAGTGATGATGACAGATGAAAAGCTATGTGCAGCAAGGTGTCTGCTTACGGCTTTGTTTATTCTCTATAGTACTGACAAACCCCTACAGGTGGTAGCCAACAGGCTATTGTAGCTATTTTGGCTGGAGCTCTTTAAAAGTGACAGTATTTCATGTTCAATATTAAAGTTCATAGTGGGCGGTGTACAGGAGTGATTCATATTTGAAGGACACACTAATATTAAGCCCCTTAAGGGTGTATACATGTGAACATAATGAGGAACAACTAATGTAGACCACTTTAACTCAACTGCAACCCTCAGTAATAGAAGTGTATTTAAACTATAGACTGTATAAAATATGGACGCAGTATCCATGACCTCACCCATTTGTTTCTGAAGCGCTGTTTTGAGACCAATCGGCGGTGGGAGCCATATTGCTGCTGTCGAGTGATTGTGACATAAAGAGGCGGAGTTTGATCCTCCTAGCCAACAGCTACAGTGTTCCCGCAGTCAGCTGTGCCTCTCATTGGAAGACTAGTAATCTCAATATCTTCGAAATTGCAGAGTTAGAAAAAAATTCACCCCCGTACAGGGAGAGCACATCGAGAAATTAGCTATCCAGACTACACTTGTCTTTTGTACCAGGCTGTAAACATGTTTATTTCTGCTGTAAAGATCGGCTTTTTCCCATTCATGTGTATGTGACTTCCGGTACTTCCGGAGCTAGCCTCAAGCAGATCCTCGATGAACTGCAGCTTTTAACACTTCCGCATTGGACTCATATTTTCAGACCGGAGGTTGCCCCTTGGAACCGTCGGGTTAGAATAAAATTCACCCCCCGTATAGGGTGTGCCGAAAAAGAAACTAGCTGCGTAGGGCCAAGCCGTTTCTTGAACCAGGCTGTAAACATGATTATTAATGCTGCAAAGATCATCTTTGAATTTGTGTAAATGTGGTTTCTAGTGTTTCTGCAGCCAGCCTCAAGTGGATTCTCGATGAATTGCAGTTTCTAACACTTGCGCATGGGCTTCATAGTTTGAGACCGGAGGTTGCCGCTTGATTTAGACTAGTATCTACGGTGGCCCTGAAGTGCAAATCACCACAGCAAATAAGAAAACACTATGGCAAGTCAACAAATCAGACAACCCAACAGCAATTCAGAAAACACTACGAGCGACAAGTCATGTCCCCCAGGGGTACCTACTTCTTCCGGTTTGGTTAATGCCGTAGTGTTTTCTGAATTGCCGTTTTGTTTTCTGATTTGCCGTTGTGTTTTCTGGTTTGACGATATGTTTTCTGATTTGCCGTTGTGTTTTCTGATTTGCCGATGCGTTTTCTGATTTGCTGTTGTGTTTTCTGATTTGCTGTTGTGTTTTGCAGTAATGTTTTCTGATTTGCCATAGTGTTTTCTAATTTGCTGTTGTGTTTTCTGAATTGCCGATGTGTTTTCTACTTTGCCCATGTGTTTTCTACTTTGCCCATGTGTTTTCTGATATGCTGTTGTGATTTGCACTTCAGGGCCACCGTAAGTATCTCTAAAGTCTAACTCTAAAATTAGACACCTCACATATTTTTTGCAGAGCTTTATGAGTGTAAGTAATGAAGTTTCTGTGACTGTGTTTCTTCCCTTTTACTTAAACACACCAACATGGTAACAATGTGTCAAAGAAGCTGATAACAGGTAGCTGTAATAGGCACGCTCAATTGACATGGTACTGCAGCTGCAGAAGATAGCATCACATACCAATAGCAAGTACGGGCAAGTGACCCTAACCTGCGGTAATGTCTACTTCAATGAGAAAACATTATAACCTCTTTTATAGTCTATGATTATGACACGCGACAGTCTTTTTCCTCACATACATCACAAAGCATTTGGCTACTATAGCATATGTTTGTCTTTCCCCCGAGGACAGACTTTAAGCTAATTAATTTCAACCTTGTGTTACTGAGAGGTTATAGCTGGTCTTCATAAGGACCGGGCCCATGATTGATAGCTTCTAGAAAACACGATGGTTCTGTTTATAGTCTGTCTGGCTCTGAGTGACACGTTCAATACCGGTGGAAAAATGCATTTTGATTGTTGCTGCACCGCTGCTAACGGGATATTTTCTATTTGCAGTTAATTTCCGAGAGTCTTCATACCGATACACAAAACATTAGAACCCCCCAAAATTATTTTAAAGCGTCTGTCAGCACAGCTATGACCTGGGGTTACCTCCTTCAGCTGGTCCAGCTCATGTCGGGCCGTCTCGTACTCTGTCTCCAACTCATCAAATCGTTGCTTGAGCTGCTGCTTTTCCTCCAGCACCGCGAGCCCATACTCCGCAGCCTGGATCTTCTCGTGGGTCGTTTCACGGAGCTCCCGAGTCAGACGCTCGACTTCGGCTCGGAGCCACTGCGGCCCGGCCTCCGTGACCAGCACCGCCTCGGCATACTCCTGTTCTTCCATTGACATCTTGGGGGAACCGCCGACTCCCAACTGGAACTTAACGGGACCCAGCCCTGGCTAGCAGGAGCAGCACAGAAAACCACCGAGACCGCAAATCAGTGCCTTCTTTGTTTGGGTCGCATTGTTGGAACTTAAAAGGCGTTTCGTTCCGTTTGCCTTTTACCGCCGCAGACTTCGACTAAGCTCAACCGAGTCATCCTGAAGGAGTTTCTTCAGACACTTTACGAAGTTGACAGAGGAAACTTGAGTTGAGATCATCGATTAGAAAAAGCTACCCCTAAACGGCATTCAAATCTGTATGAGTGAAAAGGGAAATGTAGTTTTAAACATGATACCAGTGTCTCAGTGACTACATACTGCAGCTTTTACATTGACTTCAAGCACCAGAATGCATTTCGAGGGCCCTGAAGGTAGCCGGTAACATTTTCAATATGTAAGTACAGCGCTGCCCCCCTGAGGCTTCACAAGGATACTACAACTGCACACATGGCAGAGACGGTACTTACAAAAAAGGGACAATCTGTCTTTTTATTTTAGCAAAGCCATGAGGGGGCTATATTTACCCTTGTTCAAATCAAGTTGCAACCTCCGGTCTAAAAATATGAGTCCGATGGGGAAGTGCTAAAAACTGCAGTTCATCAAGGATCCGCTTGAGGCTGGCTCCGGAAGTACCGGAAACCACATACACACCCATTCAAAAAAGCCGATATTTACAGCAGAAATAAACATGTTTACAGCCTGGTGCAAAAGACGAGTGTAGTCTGGATAGCTCATTTCTTGATCGGCACACACTGTAGGGGGCGTGAATTTTTTTCTAACACAGTAATTTCGAAGATATTGAGATTACGAGTCTTCCAATGAGAGGCACAGTTGACTTGATTGACAGGCGGGAACACTGTAGCTATTGGCTAGGAGGCTCAAAGCCTGCCTCTTTACATCGCACTCGCTCGACAGCAGCTGCCGCTGTCGATTGACCTCATGGGTGACATCATGGATACTACGTCCATATTTTATACAGTCCATGATTTCGACCACAAGTTCCGGTGTCTTTTAGCCCCCAGAACTAATTTCCCCGGAACTAAAAGGTTCCTATGCCCCCAGTGTTGTTTGCGTTTCGATAGCAGGCTGAAGTCCCAGTTGGATTGTGCAAATCAGGCCAGTGACGTATGAGAAAAAAATTATATTGAATAATATTTTGAAATCTGAATAAAAAACTAAACTGCATTTCCAGGAACTCCCTGTGTTTCAACAACTGTGTAAACTCCACAAACACCATTCAGCCGAAAGTCCCAGGACCTTTGAAAAGTACTACCCCCCAAGCAGGGGCTTTTCAGGGGGAGATTAACTACCCCTGAACTAAATTTAGACCCTGGTTCCTCCAGTCGAAACGCATGTCGTTCAGAGGTAGTCCATAGTTCCTGGGTAAAGTTCCTGTGGTCGAAAAACACCTAATCTGTTTTTTTGATTTAGCAAAGCCACGAGGGGGCTATATTTACCCTTGTTCAAATTCTCTGTTGACTGCTCACTGAAAAACTCAAATTTTGTTTTAGACTGATTTCCTCAAAACCCATAATATTTCATTTAAAAATAATGTAAAATAATGTGAACAACGCTGTTATTATCTGTTATGCATTTTTGACTAATTTAAGAATAACTCAATTAACAACACAGTTGTGGGTTCATTTACTGTCTCACAGGTAATAGCTTTCTTTTCTATCTACTGAATAAGATCAGTGGTTTACTCAGGCTGTTTGAGGGGCAGAGGTGAAAAAATTGAAAAGGCACTCTGTATGCCGTGGGGCACTAGTGCACAAAAGTGATGTTCAACAAAGATCTTCCTCTAGCTGCATTTAAAGACTATTTTGTAAGCTCCTTAGTTTTTTGTCTCTCATTGGCATACTGTAATCTTGAGGTAATTGCACAGGCTCGATTCTTCTTTCTCATGGGGCAGGCTGAATTTTGAACTGAATTCCCTGTGTTATGGTGTATATTTAAACAGCTGTTTAAGGTGGAAATGAATAGAAATAAAACACAAAACTGATAATCAACACATCCGCAACTCTGACTCTCTTCAATCATTCAAATACCAACTCAGAACCTACCTGTTCAAAAAAGCATACAATGACCTCTACCCCCGCCATACCTCTGTCCCTGTTCTGTTTTATTTACCTGTTTTATTTTTAGTTTATCTTATGTAAAGCGACATTGAGTATTAAGAAAAGTGCTATATAAATCCTATGAATTATTATTATTATTATTATTAACACAAAAAGGAATGCTACTTTCTGCAAGAGGCTTACATTCTAGTAGGATTTCAATTGTTATTTTTCACATGGTCATTTTGAAAGTGAATACTGTAATGTAACAGGTGTCCATAATCCAATTATAGAATTCTGTTGACTGCTTTAAACACAAACATATAAAATAGGGTTGAATTACTGGCACTTTGTTTGGATTTTTCCACTGCAAGGGCACCATAGGGGAATTTAATAATATTTTATCTACTATCCAAGAGAGAAATTCTGCTGCACACCCCTGTATGAGATGTAGATCCATTTAAAAAAAATATAATTTTTTATATCAAGTGACTTTAAAGCTTTGAAATATGTGTGTTTCTCTTCTTTGTACATATTAATAACATCTATGTGTGTTTAAAAATCTTTCAAACAATAATATCACATATACATAGATATCAAATACATTAAAAATACATGATTAAACCTTAGGAGCCTTTAAGTCTCTATACAACTCAACTACCTGCCTGATTCTGAAGTCCTTGAAATGTGAAAGCAAAACAATCCTGTGTGGGACTTTCCTTTGCCATATTACCACTCTTGGCAGAGTAGTTTTACAGGTTTGCCTCATTTATTGCCCTGTTATTGTTTCACCTGTCTTGAGAATAAGACTGCAGCAGCTGATCAGAAATGGTAGGTAAACCTGTGTTTCTGGTTTTTTTTGGGTCTGGATCTGTCTTGATTCTTATGTATTCGCTTTCTTTACATACATATATATATATATATATATATATATATATATATATATATATATATATATATATATATATTAGTATTTTGTATAACTATCATTCTCTTTGCCGCTCTACCCATTTTATCTTTCTTTTACAACCTCCTTTTGTTTCTCTTTCAATAATCTACTTTGTGTTTATCATTTCAACAATATATGTTGGTCTGTCACTGCAGAGAGATCACAATACTGTCTCTCTTTCAGGAACGTATAAAGAACCCAGTTGTTAACTATTACCAACACTGTATGTACATTATATATTAAAGATGGAGGGTGGTGGTACATCATATCCTTATATGATTTAACTCCAGAAGATTCTCATAATTTTAATATATTTCTCTGAACATTTTCAGACAAATATTACCACTTTTTTGCAATCTGCTTTGGTCTGGGATGGGCAACAGCACTTCATAGTCCCTTTCGTCGTAAGTAGACACCAAGTATGAGTCATGTTCTTAAATGCTCATACAAATAACAAGCATTCTGCAGGGATGATACGCATTTGAAATAATTCACATCTTAAGAAATATGTTTTAATGATGTTTTTTGTTTTTCAGCTATACTTGAGCCATTAGTCGTTGGTGCTGGTTTCACTTTTTTCTTTGAGCTTTTCGCCCCCCTGTTGAGTAAGCCAAACTGTTTGAAATTGACACAAATAGTTTTTGATTATGCAATATATTTACTATTGTGATAAGTTATTGCTGTAATTTTTTATGACAAGAAGGTGTTACTTTTTTTACATTCAGCACATGTGATTTAGGAAAATTTCTTGATCAATGCATTCTACTGGACATCACTGGTCATCAGAATTCATTTTTGTTTCCTTTAGATGTACAAGCCCACTCTAAGACATGTAAAGGCCCTCCATATTACAGAGGAGGTACACACTTATTTAATGATTTGATCATGATGTGTTCCAGCATTTTATTTAAGCCTGTAGCAGATAAACAATGCCTTCATATCTCTGTGTAACTGATTTTCCTTCAATTAATTAATATGTAATGGCACATACATGCTTGATAGCTAATAAATATGTTGAAAGGGTGTCTTTAAATGTGAGCATTAATGATCAATATTTGCTTATTTGAGTATGTATTGCAGGCATAAATAGACATACGTACCTTATGATCAAACAATTGCTATTCATTCCTGTTTTGAATTAGTTTTGAATTCAAGGTGAAAGCATAAATTAACAATGCCTTCTCACTCTTTTTAGATGTTTTCTTGGGATTTTTTTTTTGCTTTCGTTGTGGCCATCCAGAACCTCAAATCATATGATGGTAAATTCAACCTGAATATAATGTATGTAAATATGCATGACCTTAAAATGCATTTTAATGTCAACATTTTCTTCTTTTCCCCAGTCTGCCCAGTGTCTTGTGGATGTGGACTCATAATGTTTGCCATTAGTGGAACAATAAGGAAAAGCAGTTCTCTAAAGTAGGAAGGCTTACAAAAGCTATATGTCATTTTTGTGTCCATTTCTTTATTTGTAAGACAACCTAAAATTGAGTGTTTGTAAGTTAAAGTTATTTGGATTTGTGTGTATATCTTTGTCTGCAAAGGAAGCTGAGAGGGAGACAGTGCCCCTGGTGGTAGAAGGAATCTACATCCATTCCTGTGTTATCTACAAGCAGTGGTGTGTCCAGAGGGTGGCCAGGGGAGGCACGGACCCCCCTTAAAATCCGATTGGCCACCCCAGGTGCCACCCCAAAATCTTTAATAATGATTGGCTATGAACATTTCTTTTTTAGATATATATTCTGATAGATTAGATATATATTGACATAGAGTGGTCTAGACCTCCTATGTTTGTAAAAGCGTCTTGAGATAATGTTTGTTGTGATTCGGCACTATACAAATGAAGATTGATTGATTGATTGATTGATTGATTGATTGATTGATTGATTGATTGATTGATTGATTGATTGATTGATTGATTGATATTTGTCTGTTCATTGTGGGGACTTGTGTAAAATGACCAATTTGGGCTGTGTTGCAGCAGGCTGCTGGTATCTTTCTCTGCATTTAAATGTAACGCATTTTCCTATTTGGCACTTCAAATTTTAGAGAAAGACTTACATTTATTCCTTAAGAGAGGTGCACAATCAGTCCCTCCGGAATCCCAAGCAAACTCTTGAACACAATCTAACTGTCATATAAAGATTTATTTACACTTGGGTTCAGAAACATTGCCAATCAATGTATTTTTGACAGTTAGAAAATGTTCAGGTGTTTGCTTACAATTTTCCAAGTGCTTTATATTGTTTGGATATTCATCTTTTTTTGGTCCTTAAAGAATTGAGCTAAGAAGACTATCTGATCGCTATTGCATTTTTAATCACAGGTTTAAATTTTTTGCAAAACAGGTGGAAGTCCATCCTAACATGTAAAGTCATTCTTACCAGTGTCTTGATTTGGGATTAAATAAATGTTATAAAACAATCTTAATGATCCTGACTTTTAAATATTGTTATTCAAATAAATGCTGCACACCAGTGTGATCTGAAACCATGACTTCAAGGTACAGGATACAGCTTCAAGTGCTTATTTTGTGAACTACAGTGTATATTTGTGTTTCTTTTAAAGGGTTAAGAAATATATTGAGAAAATATGCAGGAGTGCATGCACAAAATGTGTAATTAGTGTCAGTATGGTGTGCAGTTATTCAGAGACAATTTTGATTACTGACTGCTAGATTACTCACTGACATTCAGTGATATTCAGTTAATGTCACAGCATTAGTGCTTTTCATTAGTGCTAGCTTAGTTGCTCTCTCTGCTTTATACAGGTCCCTTATCCATAAAACTATTGTGCTCAGCAACACCAAGGCATATCATAACATGCCAACATAAGGACATTCCTTAGAGCAGAGTCTTCCATAATGTTGACTGGCCTGGTGCTGTAGTTAACTTCTTCAATGTAGTTTCACCCTAAAATCTGTGGCAATTCACACACTCCAAAATAAGGCTCTGCTGGCTTTGTGATACGGTTGCCTGCTGACATCAATCTGATAAGCTGCTCCTCTGATGATGCACTTCATTGATATTTTAATTCCATTTGACACAAAGTGTAAGTTTAATTTTTACTTGTCAACTGAACCATCTGGGAGTTTTTTAAAGTTCAATGTGCCATTCGTCAAGGCAGCAGGAAGCAGGCTTAACTATGGTTGAAAGGGATAAAAATAGGAAGGCGATTGAAAAAAATGAACACGTTAATTTCTGACTTTAATCCCACTTCATTTAACCCTCCTGTTATGTTCAGGGTCAGATTGACCCTTTTCAAAGTTCAAAAATAAAAAAAAATTGTTAAAGTGTTTTTTTCGGTATGAACACATACACACACACACACACACACGCACACTCCGCCCACATTGAGGGGACTCTCAGCAGGGTAGTAATGTGTCATGAACAAAAGCTTACCCTAATCATAACCCTAACCCTAACCCTAATCACAACCCTAACACTAACCTTAAACCTTACCCTAACCTTAACCCTAACCCTAATCATAACCCTAACCCTTACCCTAACCCTAACCTTAACCCTAACCCAAACCTAACCCTAACCCTAACCCTAACCCTTACCCTAATCCTAACCCTAACCCTTACCCTAACCCTAATCATAACCCTAACCCTAACCCTAATCCTAACCCTAACCCTAACCCTAACCCTAATCCAAACCTAACCCTAACCCTAACCCTAACCCTTACCCTAATCCTAACCCTTACCCTTACCCTAACCCTAACCCAAACCTAACCCTAACCCTAACCCTAACCCTTACCCTAATCCTACCCTAACCCTTACCTAACCCTAATCATAACCCTAACCCTAATCATAACCCTATCCGCAATCACAACGCTAACCCTAATCACAACGCTAACCCTAATCATAACCCTTACCCTAAACCTTAGTTATGTGTCATGTTCAAAAGCTGCGGCTCTGAGAGCCGATGCTTTATAGTGAATCAGAAGAGCCGGCTCGCATCGAGAGAGAGCCGGCTTCCAGTTTTTTCCTTTCGCTGCTCAGCTCTCACAGTGCTCAGTCCCAGCTCTGCTCACAGCAGAACTTTGTTTTGATTGGTGGAGGGGAGGCTGTGTATTGTGGCCACATCTGTTTCTTCTGAGAGAGTCTTCTCGAAGACGGGGCAAATGCTCACTGAGAGGAAAAATCGGATCAGCTCATCCAAGCTGAGGCATCTGATTTTTCTCAATGCCAACCTGAGGACATTAATAATGTTTGCTCCAGTTTGGTTCTGGTTCTGTTTGCTTGAAGTTATGTTTGCAGTTTTTTGTTAATTTGTACAATAAAAAAGTTTGATAAAAATACTAAACAAAGGTAAGAATCGTTTTGTAACAGAATAAATGCACAAAATTGGGCAATTATAAGGCTTCTCATAAAAACACTGTACGTTAAAGGGTTTTCAACACACAAACCATTCGTTTTTACGAAGTTAAGGTAAAATATACGGCTTCAAGAGATCCTAAATTAAGAGCCGTTCGGGAGTCGAAAGAGCCGGCTCTCTGAAAAGAGCCGAACTTCCCATTACTACAGCAGTGGAGGGGGAAAAAATATACAGATTCTCTGCAAGGGAGTCCTACCAACATTATACTCTGCATCTACACATGATACACTCTCTGTCAGAGCTTTAGAAAATGAGCAGCAGAAGTAAACAGGTGATAACCCTGGCACTCCTCTTTGATCACGACAGTGAAAAAGAGGAGGGTGTGTCTGAAGATGAAGACCATCTTGTGGTCAATTCTGAGTCTGATGATTCTGATTATGAACCAAATGAGGAAACAGATATTCATATTCCTCCAAGCAGACATTCACATCAAAAATGGGGAAATACAGTGATCTTCATCCCAAATATACGTCAGGCAAAACTGTCCACAGAAAACATTATAAAGACAGAGCCACTAAATAGCAGTGACTCGTGTAACAGACATCAAGTCAGCTTTTGAGCAGGTCATGATAAAAAAAAGTAAATGGTAGATGGACTTGTACTCACATATCTCTTTTCCAGTCTTCTGACCACTCAAAGCTCTTTTACATCACTCGCTCACCCAATGATGGTAGAGGCTGCTATAAAGGGACCATCAGTATTAGCTAATCTTATTCTAGACATTCATACACCACTGAACAACTGAGGGAGCAGTTTGGGGTTCAGTGTCTTGCCCAAGGACACTTTGGCATTTGACTGCAGGAGCTGAGATCAAATAGAGACAAGCTGTCAGCCATTAGGACAGTGAAGGACAAGTGGGTAGAGCAACTTCCACTACTCTATAACCCAGGCCCTAATGTCACAGTGGATGAAAGGCTAGAGGCATTCAGAGGTTCCATCCATTTTATACCTTTCAAGCCAGCTAAATACAGCATTAAAATCTGGGCAGCATGTGACAGAATAGGTGTCTCCTGTTAATTTATCAACATCACTTCATAAAAATAAATTAAAAAATAAATAAAAATAAAATAAACAAAAATCTATGTCATGTAAAACTATTGTATTTATATTTAGGTCTTTCAAAAGTACATTAAAAAAGCTTTAACATGAATTTTCATAAAAAACGAGTGAGTTATCCTCATTGAACCATGATCTGTGAGAATTAAAAAACACCATTCCACTAAATATTGATTTAAATGGTTAGTAATGGAATTAATAATGAGATTAAAAAATGTTTATTGGGATTTTTTTGAGTTCTGACACTTCTGGATAATTAAACATGCCCCGGGTCAAGTTGACCCACGTACATTATTGCTGTCCCTAAGAAACAAACATAACAGGAGGGTTAATGTGTTCATGCTGACATCTCTAGTTGCAACTCTGTTGTGGTATGATACTAAGTTTAAAAAGTTGAACAAATGAATATGTTATATACATTTTAAACTTTTTGTTTTCCAGAAAGGCCAATAAGTGTGGAGACACCCCTGGCTACAAAAACACACTGTGTTAGATGAGTTTAACTTGAGATTTAACCATGCGTGATTCTACCAGGAACCAAGCCTATCTAATAATTTTTCAGACAAACTTTGATCAGATATTAAGCGGGACATTTTGAGTATAAATAAGTAATGTATACAGTCCTTAATAATGTTTTTTTTTCATGTACTTAGACACTGTTTGAATTAAATCACTAATTGTAAACTGTTGGAACTATTTACAAATATTTACTTTTAAACAGTGGGTAAAGGACAAACTGTTGCAAACACATAGTTTCAAATGCAGAGGGCTTTATTACATGAAAGAAAGGTACATACAAAATTTCAAGTAACAAAGAAAGTGTTTGTTCTTGGGTTCACAAGTCAGATGTAACTCTACCTTTACACTCATAGACAGTCATTCTCTCCACTCTCCAGCACTCAAAGGCCTCCACCTTAAGCTGACTTTATGTTTAATATCGATAATGCCATTTTCATCACACTGCTGGTACCGTCCAGTTGTACAGGTAGCACAAATGAACATAGAGGTGTGTGGGTTGATGGTAACTGTAAAATCAGAAACATACAGTGCTGAAGAGAAATGCTACAACTATTGAGGGAACAACAGTTTACATAGTCTGAAGATGTGATCTTAAGTGACTGCTCTTTATGACCTACCTACATTTGTTTGATTTTTTTCTTTCCACTACCTTCTACAAAAAACAACTCAGATGGTTTCTTTCTGACACTGTGGTCATGATAAACACTTACTTTAAAGCTAAGCCCCACCCAGTTTATCAAGGGCTACATCAGAACAATATAAAAACGTTCCCAGTTTAATGAATCAAAGAGCTTTTAAAAAACACACATTAGAGCATCACATAGTATAGTTTTAACTGCCACATTTTGATCACTGGATGATGAGGATATGTGCGTATGTCTGTCCTTTTGTGTGAAGTGATGGATGCATGAAAAAAGGGTCAAAAGTGGAAATCTACTTCAAAGTGTACAGCACAAAATCACATTACTTCAGTACACACAGGGGCATTCACAGTGAAGGAGTTTATTTTTTAAAAAGAGCTGGGTGTCGTGTGAATCAAAAACATACTCGACTGTAATCTGCAGCTGCAGGGGTGTGATCTGACAGGTCAGGTGGGTGGGGCAGGGGGAGAGAGGTTACTTGGCGTTGGTGGAGCTGCTGAGCATCTTGCGGACGGCCTGCGCGATGGCGTCACGGTCTATGCCGTAGATTTTGAGCAGCTCATTGGGTTTGCCACAGCGGGGGACGTGGGATACGGCCAGACGTTGCAGATTGAAGCCGGACTCATTGACCATAGCTGAGGAAACTGCCTCCCCCAGACCACCTGTGGAAAATACACTCATTGTATTAAAGGAAAAACACCCCCTGCTGTTATATATTGTATCCTTACTCGTGCACTACAATAACATCACAATAACATCATCTATATAGCACAGTTGGAAACAGATATTTAAGCAGAGCAAGGGCAGACACTTAAGAAGATAACAGAATAAACCATGAATGGTCAAGCCAAATGAGAGGTCTGGAAAATTCAACAAAGATATGTGCAAAATATTTCATGCTTGTAGTGCAATCTCTTGAGGTGGACCATATTTGAAACTATTTTGTATAAGAATGCAACCAATTATAATTTTTATTGTGGA
Source organism: Notolabrus celidotus (assembly GCF_009762535.1). Classification (NCBI taxonomy): domain Eukaryota; kingdom Metazoa; phylum Chordata; class Actinopteri; order Labriformes; family Labridae; genus Notolabrus; species Notolabrus celidotus. Next base: position 7,676,603 of record NC_048272.1, on the reverse strand, counting down.
TTAATTTCAGCTTTTTTCACACAAATAATCAATTCATTGTTTGGTGTTGTAAAATACTTAATTAATAAGAAACAGGGGTCATAATTAGTGATGACTGTTTGTCCAAACCTGAAAATTATTAATATTATTTCAAAGGTTACTTCATTACTGAAGATTTTGAATAATTGTAATGAATTAAAAGGACTAGTAAACCAATAGCACATATTTCATATATGTCTGTTGTTTATATTTGTGTTGTTTGCACTGAGAAAAATAACATTTTTTTAATGCGCCCTACTTTCATAAATACACTGTTGTTCCTGAAAGGGAACCAATAATATTGTTGTTGTTTTTTACTAGAAACATAAGGCTCTAAAAAGACAAAACTGCACAACTTGCAGTATACACACACTGTAAAGAGAGAAGACAAGAGACCATTACAAAAAAAGTTGAACCCAAACATGTTGTTACTGTACCACTATCTGATCCAGATGTAAACTGAATCAGATACCACAGCATCCGACTGATGCCCGGTATCCTTTGTCTAGTGGTCTCCGTGCCATCACCCTTCCTCTCTCTCTCTCTCACAGACACAGGGCCTGGCTGGCTGTTATCTAGGTCACAGAGAGCCCCACGGGCACACGCTCAGTTAAGGAAATCTGACAGCACTCTGCCTCTCTGACTCTCACACTTACAAAAATGCACCACAAAACCAATACCTTGTCTGCACTCAACAGTCAGCCTCCCCTCAGCCAATGAACAGACGCCACCGCACTGCGACTCTCTGGCTGAACCAATGAAAACCTGCCACCGCAACACACCCGAGGAGGCGGACCAATGACAAGGCCCCAGCTGCATCACGCCGAGGAGCTTGTTGCTGCTGGGTTGGTGATAAATAATGCAGACGCTGAACTGTGGACTTTAAAAGCAGACTTACCTTCATAGTAGTGGTCCTCCACGGTGAGGATGCGTCCCCTGGTGGCACGTGTGTGGTCCATGATGGTTTTCACATCCAGAGGTTTGATGGTGAAGGCATCAATGACCCTAACAGGGATCCGCTCTGGAAAGGCAGGTAGCCCAGGTGAGAACCCAATATATTATGTGGTACCATGGACGACATCTCCCCAACAAGCTATTCATACAGTAGCTTTAAAGTCAGGTTAATCCTGAATCTAAACTGTGATCAGTAATTTTGGTAATATAAACACCAACAAATATATCAGCTGATTCCGGTTTTTCCTCATATCCTACATGCATTATCTATGCAAGCAAAGGTTAGGATGCCTGCTACAAAGAGTCTAAAAAGACTGATATTAAAGAATATATATGGCTTTTGACATCTAGAGTCATGCTATGAGAACTACTGCATTAATAACAAAGGACCCAACCTCTACAAAAGCTTTTATCTCTGCAAACTTCAGATGTTATTTGGAGAAACAAGTACACCATTCTATCTCTGATTATATATTTAACGTAATTTTAAATTTATAAATATTGCTGTTTCATTTATTGAATGTATCCGACATGCTATGCTATATTATTTTCTTAGTGCAAAAAGTTATATTTATGGTACTTTACCTTTCTTTAGGTAATCAGCTGCAGCCAAGGCCTCATGCAGAGTCACTCCAGCTGCAACCACAGTCACCTGGTCCTCTTTGCTTTGGTAAACCACCTGGTTAGGAAGGGGAAATGTTTCACCGTTCATGTCATCAAGTGGTGTAATGATGTTGTGTTTTCTTAATTTCCTCACACTACCTTTGCAAATATGCTAGCACAAACTCACCTTAGCCTGTCCAACATGGAAATCCTCATTGCTGTTGTAGATGATGGCGCTGTCTTGGCGGCTGGTTCGGATGTAGCAAACACCCTGTTTGAAGCAAATCGTGACAAGAACCACTTTGGTACTTTTTGAAAGCAAAACAATGATACAGAGCCAACAAACTGCATTTGGATTTTACCTTCGTGGATGCAGCCAGTTCCACAGCTTTCTCAGTAGACACACCATCACAGGGGTAGAAGATGGTGGCTGTGGGAAGAGCCCTGAACATCGCCACATCCTCTAAACCCATCAGAGAGGGGCCTTCCTCTCCTGGGATATGCACATGTATGGTTAGATTTATTCGTCCAACATTCCTAATGTTTTCACCAGTTATTGTGAGGTCAGGAGAGCTGAGGCATGCAGATTCACAGACAAAAAGCCAGACTCTGCATGCAGTATACCTGCACTAACAGAGGGACACCTGCTTCCCTGCTGACAGCTTCCAGTATAGACAGGAAGAGAGGAAAAGGGGGGAGTGAGGACTAGCTGTAAGGCCAAAGGAGGTCAGGAAAACATAGGATTAGAGGGAAAGAAAGGATTGCAACACCAACAAACACACACACACAGATCACTTTTGTTAACATCAGGGATAGTGTGAAAATGTCTGGCTTCATAGTGAGGGAATAAAGGGATTTAAGTGAAGTAGTGGTTGGGTATGGTGCATGACAGGGGTTGTTATGAGCAGTTTGCATACCAGTGGACAGGCCGCAGTGGGAGCCACACACGTTAATGTTACTCTCAGAGATGGCTGCCATGCGGAGCTGGTCGTAGGCTCGGGTGAAAAAGGAAGCAAGAGTGCTGGCAAACACAACGTTCCTCTCACGGGCAGCACAGCCCATGGCGACACTGACCTGGGAAAGGAATTCATTGTTTTGAGAAAATATGTAAGAGTACAAAAGATTCAAACCTATTGTGTCAGAATATATACACAGGTCAGATGTTTCTGCACCCCAAAAGATCACTCAGAGGGTCAAACATCTGCAATTCAAACTGTATCAGAGGCCTTTTTGAACGTTAGACCACATTAAGCGGAGAAGAGAGAAGAGTTCCCTCCAAATCTCCAGAGCTTATTTTCCCATATGGACAGATCAGTGGCATGCCTCCTCTTACAAATAATTTCCTTTCACCTAGCTCCCGAACTCTGGAGAATCCTGGGGCTTCTTTCCATGCTTTTCAAAAAGCAATATCTAAAAATTCCATGAAAGCGCAACTGTATATTAGATAAATTCTTGCTGATACAATCAAAGCAAAGAAACTGTTACTTTAAAGGCTTAACTAGTAGTCGTTTTATCTGAAAAATACACAAGAGGATGTCTTTGAAACTAAATGGAGTAAATGTAGTGAATGTATCAGTATCTAAAAAAAGGCTTTTACAGGCAAACCTGATGTCAAAAAACAAAGCGACGCAAATATGCCATTCAACTTTTGACTTATCTCATGCATTGAGCCAGATGGCCTGGCTGCCCTTATGGGCTTATTAATATTTCACCTCTGAATACACTTGTCAAGTGTACTCATCATCATCATACACATGGCTGACCTACATCGCCTTTTTTTGGAGTCATAGCGGCACAAAGAATTATAATTTACATGAGATGAGTGAAAACAATGACAGAGGCGGAAGAATTGTGCTGCCTAAACTGCTGGTGTCAGCAGCTGCAGCCTCATGGACCATAGGGAGGGTAATGTATTGTCTTCTTCATCTGTACATTATGGATGGACACTGATGAATAATTAAAGGACTCACAGACTCACAGCTGTGAGATTGCACATATATCTAATCAGAGTCAAGATGGAGCTTTTTACAAAGCGAAATAACTCCATTAAAGGGATTTGTTTTTCTTTTTGGTCCACAATAGTAGTCCAAATAATTAATAATCCATAACACACAGTCAATGTTCAGATCCTATATGTATGGTGGCCCTGAAGGACAATACAAATTAACAAAAGATTAAACACTTAAAAAAATTGGAGACAAAGTTACATTTTGGAAAACATTTTTACATTTTATGAAACAAAATTACATCAGCAAAACACTTTTACCAAGGCCAAAACAAATTTACATTTAAGAAAACAAATTTACCAAAGCTGAAGCACTTTTACAAAGTTGGAGACAATTTAACAAACGATGAAATACTTTTACCATTTCTGAAACAAACTAACATTTCATTTTTACGGAAAGGGAATGTACCAAATACCGGAAGTGATCTAGTGAGGTATCATTTAGTTTGTTTTGATGGAGAGAAACCAAATGGAGCGACATGGTTTACATATTAGGACATCCTTGGGTCTCAGAGTGAGGTGTCAGACCTCAGATGAAAAAGCATCATGTCTCCAGAAAAGCTCCGTCATATCTCTGCAAAACCTTCATCATGTGTCAGAATTAAGATGAAACGGGCTCAGGCTAAACTGAGTCAGGCTGAAAGGAGTCAGACTTAATGGTAAAAGTGTTCCGCGTTTGCAAAATTGTCTCCAGCTTTGTAAAAAGTGTTTCATTATTTGTACATTTGTTTTCTCAAATGTAAATTTGTTTTGGCCTTGGTAAAAGTGTTTTGCTGAGGTAATTTCGTTTAAAAAAACGAAAAATGTTTTCCAAAATGTGACTTTGTCTCCAATTTTTTTAAGTGTTTAATCTTTTGTTAATTTCTTTTGTCCTTCAGGGCCACCGTACATATGAGTACCTAGGGAAATTGCTCAGTGATCTGTTATTAATGCCTTGGGGATCCTGTTCGCGCTCCACCACCTGGCCTCGCTCAATAACGACACGTGAAGGCAAGAACTATAGTATGTGTGTGGTTTTCTATATTCTCAAATCACTAATCTTTCCCCTATTCAAGGTAATTTACATAAACCAAACATTATTAAATTAATGGGACGTTTTATTAATAGTTGTGTCTGTGTTATTATGAAGTTGTCTGAAATACGTTTTGTATACTAGCTCCAGGAGACCCCGATGGCTGACTGCCATCCTCACTTGTTTAGCACTCAAGCAGACGCTTTGCTTATGTGAAAGGTTTGTATATTTATTTTATTTCTCTCCTTGCATAGTTTGTACAGCAGTAATAAATGAGTAATTAAATACTAAATAAACTACCAAAAAATGTAATGACTTATTCCCGTTTTGTGTAATAATTTAGTTGAAAAGAGCAATTTGTAACAGACTTCTTAATGTGTTATTACGTCTTATTACCGTTTGTCTTGTAATATCACTCAAAGCAGACAAGTGAAGGCAAGAGCTTCATGTGTGTGGTTTTCCATTATTATCATTTCTATACTATCTCTCCTGTTTAGGGGTACAACATAGACAGCAACATTAATAAATACATATAAAAAAATATGCTTCCTGAGCTTTGTAAAATGGGTTTTATCCTGTAGCTTCTACACAGATCTTACCATGTTCTGCTGAGCGATGTAGCACTCCACAAAGCGGTTGGGATGCTCATTCTTGAAGATGTCTGAGTAGGTGAGGTTGTTGGTGTCTCCATCAAGAGCCACGACTCGGTCGTTGTAGCGGCCTAACTTTGCCAACGCCACCCCATATGCCTTCCTTGTGGAGGTCTGTAAAGAAAAGAGATCTTAAAAGAAAGTGACACCAAGCATATCGGTCTTCTAACATCACTCAGTTATGTGCCTCTGTGGTGTCCGTAGATTGTTATGAAACAACACCAAGAAGAGATAATGTCAAACCTTTTCTCCAGCCTTGTAGCTGGGTGCGCTTGGCATCCTGATGTTCCTCAGGCTGACGGGTGGGGAGTCCTCCATGGGAGCAGGAGGGTACAGGTGCTTGTTGCTGTTCAGGACGCGGCTCTGCAGGTCCTTCATTACCATGTCGGCCATGTCTTTGGGCAGAGGTTTGGCATGCCACCCAAGCTTATCCTCAGCAGCTGAAACCACAGAAATATTGTGTCACATTAGATGCTAGAAGGATAAAACTGTAGGTCTTTGCAAATAACATGCACTGAAGTGTTGAAGAGTGGACAGTGATGGATGTTTTTTTTTTTTTTGTTTACCGGGGATGCCTTTTCCCTTGATGGTCTTCGCAATGATGGCAGTGGGTTGATGACGGGCCTGACTAAGAGCCTTACAAAGCTCCTCCACACTGTGTCCATCCACAATGATGGCATGCCAACTAAACACACACAAACACACAGAAAAGCCACACTTTTAACACACTTTGTACTGTATGCTTTATAGAGGTAGAATAGATGGACACACCAGGATAATATTCAGTCTATGATTGTTATGGATGCAGTTGAGTAATGCTTGTTGCTTAAATGCTTTGATGCACATTTACCCGAAAGCTTCACAGCGCTTCTGATACTTCTCCACATGGTGCTGCAGGGGTGCAGAGTCACTTTGGCCAAGACGGTTGATGTCCATGATGGCCACCAGGTTGTCGAGCTGATAGTAGGAGGCGAACATCATGGCCTCCCAGACAGCACCCTCCGACATCTCCCCATCCCCCAGCAGGCAGTACACACGGTAACTGAGGAGAAGAACACACAAGACTGCACAATAAGTGAGTGAGTATGTGTGTGTGTGTGTGTGACTGTACGTGTGAAGTGTATGTTCAAATTAGGGTGCGGTGTTGTGCTTTCAAGAGGAGGCAAATCTTGTGAAAATGCTTTCTGACACTTTTCCAGTCTGATTGATTCTCTTTCAGGCATCAAACAGTTCAGTGTGTAAGCAGCAGTGACAGGATAACAGACTTCTGAGGGCCCTAGAGGCGTGAGCTGAGTTTCACACCTGCCTTTGAACCAGGTCTTGCTTAAGAATCCCACATTCATTTGAAACTGGAAAATTCTCTTCATACTTTAAAAAGAAAAATCAATTGTAAGATTAATCATGTCATAAAGGACAAATACTACCAGATGAGTCAAAATCATATTTTGATACACTACTTTTTTTGTTCTTTAAAAAAAAAATGCATTTCAGGGAAAAAAGGATGAAAAATGAAATCATTGTGATGATTAATTTAAGAAATAGACTCAGAATGCACACATCGCTGAAAGCACATTGAATGAATTGGACTCTGAAATTAAATCTGCTTGGATGGGAGGAATAACCGAGATAAAACTGCTGGGCCTGTGTTTATTAGAGCAGAAGAATCGGGAGAGCAGAGCATGTAGCCGCAGCACACACCCACGGAAGCCCTGAACGCTGCATCATACAGACCTAAAATGAAGAAAACCGGGAAGCCCAAAAATCCAATATTGTAATGTTGTGAATGTTGGTACTATATCTTAAATAAAAGAGTCAGTCAGGTTGAAAAAAAAAAATCATATAACACTACTAAAATTGTCAAACTAGTATAGTTTCCACTTGTGTGTGTGTTTGTGTTTGAAGGATTACCTGGACTTATCAAAGTATTTCCCAGTGTAAGCCATTCCACAGGCCACACCAAGACCCTGCCCCAAGGAGCCAGTGGCTAAATCCATGAACTGGTGCTTCTGAAATGCAGACGTTAGGATAGTTTTATTAGAAGAAAACATTTAGTAAGCTGTTTGGGCTATGTAACATGATTCGCCACGTGTGTGATAGTATGTTAAAGCTTACATGGGTTGAGTGAACATCCACGGAGGAGTCCACGTGGCACAAACTGAGCATGTCGCTCTCCTTCAGAAAGCCTGCCTCAACCCACATGGAGTACAAGGCCGGAGCAGCATGGCCCTGTGGAAGAGAAAAAATGGATCGTACAACAGTTTCATTTTAAAGGTTTTAATTATATACGACCATATACGACCAGTAGAAGAGCAGAGCCTCACCTTGGATAGGACGAAGCGGTCGTTGTTGAAGTTCCGCGGGTCGTCGTAACGGTACCTCATGGTGTGGAAGAACAGCACAGACATGATCTCTGCCACACTGCAGCATGATGTTGGGTGTCTGAACAACAGAGGAGATGTACTGTAAGAACTTACACATACACACAGTTATATAGAGTAAACAGAAAAAGCCACAAACAGACTGATAAATCTACATTTGTGTGCTCAACCTCTGGAAACAGCAACCAAAAGTCTCTAATGAAGTACTCTTTCAATGACTAAAAACCTGCTATGGGTGTTATAAAAAAGTCTCTGAGATTTAGAGAATTCCAAATTATTGCTTGTTGGATCATGAAGTAGATTAAATTAGATTATCTACATCAGGACTATCTGTAACCCTAATAGACCCAGTTACAGAGCCCCCTGGACAGAGTGCTTTGTGTTGCAAACAAAGGCCATCAGTGGGTCAACATAGATAACTATATACTTTATTATTTTATTAAACAATTCTTACATACAGCTACTATTATACAACATAGTATTTCCCATTCAACCACCAAAAACTACAAACATTGGACGAAGAAATATTTTGCTGTTTTGGTACCAATAGAAGGTAACAGATGGCCTTTCCCACCATTTGTTCCTTTTCACATTTCGTTTTGTTTGTTCAAATGAGGAAAAAAGTACAACATACAAGTTATTTGGTATTGTAGCATTGCCTTTAGTTCTCAGAAGGCAAAATACTTTTGGTTATGTCATTTTTTCCTAAATGGTTTCACTCTTCAGTCTCTTTGTTCTATGTTGGATCACTTAAACTCTACAGAATTGTGAAATATGAAAAATAATATCTTCTTGTTATTCAAAGAAAGAGGCTGTTCAGTTCACATCTGTTAAAACATTGATAAACCTAGTGTGGAATACAATCCATTATTCAACTGGTCTTTAAAAAGCATTCTTAAAATTGGACAATTTGATGCCACACACGCAACAATGCGACAGCAATCTGTTATAAAACCTTTAGACAAAATGAATTGAAGATCTAAGTTTTTCAAAACATTTTTAAATCGTCTTCTTGCAGCAGCCTGAAAGTGCGCAAGTCTATCTGCAGCATGCAATCCATGCAGCATCACACATGGTGGTCTTTAGTGTCCATCACTGCACAGAAGAATATCACCTTTACAAAAGCTGGAAATTAAGTAAAATATTTATCAAACCAAGTAGATATAAGATATAAAAAAACAACAACTTTTAAGCACTCACTCAAAATATGATCACTATGCACATTAAGCTGTTCTTTAGAATGTGAAAACCCACTTATCTGGATAGTATTCCCTTTTTATGCCAGTGTTTAACAAAGTTTTAGTATTGAATACACAACACTGGAAAGAATAACAACAAATCAACATTTCTGCAAGATAATTTATTTTTTCATAAACTCTGAATGTATCAAAAATCAGAATAAGGCACATTACGTCATGTTGATACATTGAGTTCATTCATTTCACATGAAATGTCAAAGCCAGCTAATTAAAGAAGAGCTTTGGATGCTGAAATGATTCTGTCAGTGTACCAATGGAGGAGAACAAAGGCAGGACATGCTGTTCCTTTGGCCCTTCACTTGCACACATTGCATGTCTACATGTGTGTGCCTGTGCATGCATGTGACTTATTTAAAAGTGTTAGTTTTGGATGTCTATGCATGCCGCAAAGAAATGTGAAGTGTGCAAAATGTTTTTGCACACATGTTCTCTTTGTGCATTTAACATGCACAGTCTTATATTTAGTATCACAGATTGTTCTGGGCGACTCACCCGCTGCCTGCTGCAGTTGTTGCCTTTATGCAGTGGATTCGGAGGCGGTTGGCGATGTTCCTCAGCGCCTGCACTGTCTGCTGGTCCGGTTTGTGGTAATCCTCCATGAAGGCAAAATATCAAGTTCCTCAGCACCACAAAAGTGGACCAACTAATACCCTCTGTTGAGTTTGTGTGTTTTGAACGTGTGTGTGTAAGAGTTAGGCTTGCCAAAGAGCAGCACCTGTGTGTGTGTGGGTGTGTGTGTGTGAGTGATGGAGCCACAGAGAAAGAGAGAGAGTATTAGGGGGGAAGCTGGATTTATCCTGTCAGGCATGCAGACACATAGATGCACAAGGACACACACTGCACACACGCGCACACACACAGGAGGAGAGGGGGGGAGGACCAGTGACGGGAGATGGGTGTTGGTGCTAAAATCAAGCTGCTCTCATTTCATTGGCTACTGTGTGACTGGGATAGTGAAGGAGTGTCACATACATAGACATTTGTATGTGTGTGTGTGCGTGGGGGTGTTTGTGTATGTGTGTATGTGTATGTGTCTGTAGGGAGGGGCTGAATAATGGGGTGAGGGGGGGGCAACTCAAGCATCTCACCCTAATTCACTTTGTCTTTACTGTCTGTACAGATAATTCAGATCTTGATGGTTGATTGTTGTTTGTTACTTACTCACATCAAACAACACAAAATTAATGTTTGAGCCGGCTTAATCTGTTTGTTACTTTGAAATGAAACAAAAAAAAATCTGTTCAGTGTTCACTTTAATTTTATATCCTACAAAAATTTATAAAACAACAAAATGCACATGAAAGCATTGATAAATATACAAATAAGGCACCTTTTTTAAAAACTTTTTATTCATAACAGTAACTTCTATAAGCTTTTTATTAATGTGTTTGGTCATAAGAGAAAACAAAATTCAAGACAAAGAAGAACCTGATATTTTCATGTCTTTCATGATTATATTCTTATTTTGTCTTTGTTATTTTTCTTTCCCTGTCAGTGAAGTATACCATGCATTACAGTAATGCTGTACAGTATAGATGGTGTTAGTTAGTGCAAGGCCTAAATATTTTAGTCCATGCAGATGTCTTTTTTTTAATTATTTTTGACATGTTGTTATATACAAGCCACTTTGATAGATTTCTTCCTTTCATATTCTTACTTTGTTAACTCTGTGCTAGCCAGCTTATATTTCAACAATGAACAAAAAACAATCAAAGCACGACTTTGTGTGTAAGAGAGACAAAGAGACAAAGAAACAGTTAGAGAACAAAGGAAACAGTGGCATTGACCTTTAAGGTGGAAATGAATGTAAAGATCAGACCTAAACATCTCTCCCCCTCAGCCTTGATCTCCTCCTTATTGTCTGTTTCTTTCTGTTAACCTGATGCTCAGTGATCCTGACGACTCTGCAGACTGAGGACATTTTGTTCTTTCTCCAGAAACCCTCTCCAGTGGACCTCGAGGGTCAAGATACACAGACATGCCTGGATGTCACTGAGACCTTATTCTAAATTACCTGCAGGCTAAAAAAGGATATAATACCCTACTGTAAAATTCAGACTGTTTTAGTTGTAACATCTGCTACGACTACAATAAAAGTAAACACCTATGATGTATCTCTCTTTCACCAAAATGGAAGAAACTTGTTTTAACTATTTGTAATTGATTTTTTAGTGGAACATATGGAGCACAAAAAGTGTCATGCATCAATTATACAATATACTATAACCATTTTCTACAAATTTAGACAAAAAATACATCTTATACTATTTATATTTGGTATCAATTTTGTTTTAGAGAACTACAAAAGACAAATCCTTGATGAGAGATTCTTCTTTTTACTCATGCGTGCAGACTGTGAAGGTAGCTGAACATTTTTCAGTTATAAAAATTCCCCTGATGAATAATTGAATATGGCTGAAACTGTTAGCTGACGTGCTGCTTTTTGATATGCAGCCTCTGCTCACACATGCGTGCCCACAGAACATCTGACTGGATAATCATTGTGGAGAGAGCTGGCCTGCCACCTTGTGGATTATCCCAGCTGGTACATTTGACCTGTTTCCACTGGTCACCTGCTCTAACCAACGTCCCAGTTCAAGGCGATCAATAGATATGAGCCAAATGAAAGGATTGCTCTGTACAGACCTTTTTGTTTAAGTGTAAACACATTAAGTGAGGAGTGTAGAAGGAATGACATATGCATTTGGCAACAGACTGCATGAAAAGGGGCTGACATATTTCACGCATGTTAAAACACAAACTGACCCATGTGGAGAAAAGTCTAAGCTTCAATTTTCATCATGTGCTATGTGATATGAAAAGAGGGTTTGTTCCCAAGCTTCCCTGAGCTGCTGTGATGATGAACAGAGGAGACTGCCTCCAGATTAGTGTTACAGTCTTCAACTGAGTGGTACAGTCCAGAATCTACCACTTGGCAGGGGATAAGGGTGGCATCAAAATCATTGTCTAATCTTTTTATCTTGCCGAGGGAGCAGAGAGCAAATCAGTTCACTTTAAAGCTTTTTTTCCCCTGACCGCTTGCTGTTCATCGCCTATTATGATTAAAGGATTAATGAGGATCTATCTGACAGCTGCAAGAGATCAATCATCACCACACTGTTTGCTGTTTTACATCATTTGCCTCCATAGTAATGAAAAAAGAAGTGTTTACAGAAAGATAAGCAGGGCATTATTGTGCACCCTGTATTAAGGGAACATTCACTTAGTGTCATTACTCCATTTTGAACGACCTCTTTATAGGCCAGATGCAACTCTACTTTCAAACACCAGAGGGCATTGTCTCTTCATTAATGTCATGTGACAGCCTCTGGAAGTGTTCCTCACTGGATATGTCTATCCAGTTCATCAGCCAATAACTGAAGTATTAATTAATCAAAAATATTTATTCATTATAGAAGAGAGAGTTTTTATTTCAAGTAGCTCTCCTCATTTTCCTCTGGACCTCTTCATCAGTCTCTTGCCCTTTGCTGGAGCTGGGAGGTCACATCACAGCACCTCCACATTCACAGCCATGATGATGATGACACACACACACACACACACACACACACACACACACACACACACACACACACACACACACACACACACACACACACACACACACACACACACACAAATGCAAACATATACACTTCTCTCCTGGTCCCACCAACACTGTCCTTCTTTTCCCAGTTCCCAGCCTCTCCTCTGGGCTCCTGGGTCCTGTCAGAAAAGCTTTTGCTCACAGAGTCCCACAGGTGCCAGCCAATGACCGCCTGGGAAGAGGATGCCACGTGATTGTGTGCAGCCAATGTCTGACACCCACAACTGCACACTTCCTGGAGGGAAAGTACACTCAGATAGCATGAATGTTTCTATTTTTAATCTCTCTGGCAGAAAAAAAGAGGAGCCAAGAAACCACTTTTGAAACAAAGCCTTAATATAACACCGAGCATGTGTGCCACTCTTTTGACACAATGCTGGTAAACAGAAATGTTGTTATTGAATTATGAGTGGTATTCTGAGAAGCCGCACAAATGCAAATATACAACTGACATATGCACACATGCACTGATGCATACTGACACGTGTGCAGAGACGCACACAAATGAACTGAGGAATATTCTTACTCTCATTTGCATTGAACTGCACACACACAAATACACACATGAATCTTTGCTTTAATGCCAGCCACTCCTTCAGGCCTGAGCCTCTTCCACTCTGCTCTTATCACTCCATTTCCTTAAATCGCTCTGCAGTCACCATGATGACATAGTACTTGCCCTTCTATCTGAAAGCTGTCAGTCACCCACAGGCCCCGCCCCTCTGACTGTGCATGAGGTATGAGTATGAAATTCATGATTGAATTATCTGCAGTGTTCAGTCATACAGATGATAACATCTAAATGAAGACAACATTTTGGAAGTAGGATTTCAAGTTTCTTTGGAGGTGGCACATGGGGGTGAAAGGTAAAAGGGGAATGAGAAATGATACACCTTGAGATATTGGCAGTATCAGTAAAAAAAAAAGTAAGGTAATTAATTCAAATCAGATAAAGGAGAGATACATATGGAGAGAATATTGTGTCTTTAATATGCAATCAAAAATAATGGATTTGAGAACAAAAAACAATTTTGCAAACAAAATTATGATTTGAAAAATATGAAATAATGCTATGAATAAAGGAAATATATTTGTGATTAAAAATGTATCTTTATAAATCCACTCTTTTTTTGTTACAAACAAAATTATTATTCTCACGAACCACAGATTCGTTTGCGTTTCCAGTTTTTGCGTTTGCGTTTCCAGTTTTTGCGTTTGCGTTTCCAGTTTTTGCGTTTGCGTTTCCAGTTTTTGCGTTTGCGTTTCCAGTTTTTGCATTTGCGTTTCTACATAACTGTCATGGGCGGGACCTCCCCTGAGAGATGCAAGAAGCCTCCTGATTGGTCAGTCTCACTCAGAGAGACGGTGTGACAACTTCCGCCCCAACAAGTTGTTGCCGCTGTTATCGCCCTACTGGTTTCTACGCTAACTGGTTTCCGTGATCCAGCTGTGTTGTATTTACTTACAGACAGGCGCTGTGTTCTGCTTCAGACAAAAGGTTCGCCACACATTTAGAAACATATTAACAGAAGTTCTCGGGTCTCATCTCACATCTACTGCAGCAACAATGGTCGGATCAGTGAGCAGTGCATCACAGCTACCCACGAAAGTCATTAAATATGTAAAAATAAAGTATTTTCAAACTTAAACGGAGTTGGATTCGTTCCCACGAGAGCAAAATATGATTAAGTCAAGAGACCGCCACCTAAGCTCGTGAGCCACGAAGCTCACATTGATTCAGTGATTCTGACAGGTATCAATCAACTACGTCATCATCCAGGTCACAGCCAGGGAACATGTTAGTCTGTGTTCACCTGAAACAACTGGTTTCCTTGAGTTCATATCAGGAAATACTGGACCATGTTTAGCGAAATTTTCCTCCAAACTACGGCCTTATTAACCTCTGAACTGCAGCACACTACTACACTTCACTCTGTGACAGGTAAATACTTTATAACGGTGACCATCTAACCCACAGAACTCGGTTAAAATACACCTTTAGACGGTTTACGTGGAGCCGTGGGAACACAGTGCAGGAGGAGTTTTCAAGTCGTGCCTCAGTTAGAGTCTACTGCAGGAAGAATAACTCGGGTGAAGGAATCACAAGATCACAGACATCTACAAAAATACAGCTAAGAAAAGACAAAGGACAGTGTTGCTCCGCAATGTATTTTATAATCACTATTTAAAACATTATTGAACTCCACGCCAGGTAACACTTTACCTGATGTTCGTCACTTTTTGCCTTTGTGAATATGTGTAGTTCTGAAGTGTGCTGTAAGGCAGCAGCTAATAAAGCATCTCTACCTACAAACACCTTACTAAATATATTGAGGTATTTCCTCACACAGACAGAGTAACCTGTTGTTTTAGACGAGCACAGACCAAAATGTTACCCCACGTGAGCGTGTATAATATTTCAGTGACAGAGCTATAACATTTCAGTAGAGTTCGTGGCATAGTGGTTATGTTTGTGGAATGAGACTTTTGGACTCGTGAATTTTGTTCGCGTAAGATCGAGTCTGTGTTTTTGTTCGTCTTTGCATATATTTTTGTAGATGTCTGTGATCCTGTGATTCCTTCACCGGAGTTATTCTTCCTGCAGTAGACTCTAACTGAGGCACGACTTGAAAACTCCTCCTGCACTGTGTTCCCACGGCTCCACGTAAACCGTCTAAAGGTGTATTTTAACCGAGTTCTGTGGGTTAGATGGTCACCGTTATAAAGTATTTACCTGTCACAGAGTGAGGTGTAGTAGTGTGCTGCAGTTCATAGGTTAATAAGGCCGAAGTTTGGAGGAAACTTTCGCTAAACATGGTCCAGTATTTCCTGATATGAACTCAAGGAAACCAGTTGTTTCAGGTGAACACAGACTAACATGTTCCCTGGCTGTGACCTGGATGATGACGTAGTTGATTGATACCTGTCAGAATCACTGAATCAATGTGAGCTTCGTGGCTCACGAGCTTAGGTAGCGGTCTCTTGACTTAATCATATTTTGCTCTCGTGGGAACGAATCCAACTCCGTTTAAGTTTGAAAATACTTTATTTTTACATATTTAATGACTTTCGTGGGTAGCTGTGATGCACTGCTCACTGATCCGACCATTGTTGCTTCAGTAGATGTGAGATGAGACCCAAGAACTTCTGTTAATATGTTTCTAAATGTGTGGCGAATCTTGTGTCTGAAGCAGAACAAAGCGCCTGTCTGTAAGTAAATACAACACAGCTGGATCATGGAAACCAGTTAGCGTAGAAACCAGTAGGTCGATAAAACCGCGAAGGGAGACATATCAACATCGAGAAACAGGTACGTTTTGCGTAACATACCTGTCTATTTTCTGTCTTATTGGTGCTTTTAAGGTTACACTTGTTGTTCGTTCTTCCAGTGTTTTTTTCCCCTAACCGTTTTAGACGGCGGTATCAGACATTAACACCTAACACGCTGTGTGCTCGTCATAAGTGACTGACTTTATTACCGCCCGGCTCATAATAACAGTTACCTCAGTAAACTGCTTCCTGATGCTGCTTTCTGGTGCCAGCGACAGTGATAAATAAAACATGATCAAACCCTAAGGGTTGAAGATCAGTGAAAATATGGCCCCTTTTATGCTTTTAGTTTCTTTTTACTTAACTTAAAGGAGGAATGACCCCTCAACAATCCACACACATGCCTCCTGATTTGTTCTGATGGTATATCTAATGAAAAAGTTCGTTTATTTATTTATAAACAGGCCGATAACTATGAAATTAGGATAACTGTCACTAAAGCCGGGCGGTAATAAAGTCAGTCACTAATGACGAGCACACAGCGTGTTAAGTGTTAATGTCTGATACCGCCGTCCAAAACGGTTAGGGGAAAAAAACACTGGAAGAACGAACGACAAGTGTAACCTTAATAGCACCAATAAGAGAAAATAGACAGGTATGTTACGCAAAACGTACCTGTTTCTCGATGTTGATATGTCTCCCTTCACGGCAACAACTTGTTGGGGCGGAAGTTGTCACACCGTCTCTCTGAGTGAGACTGACCAATCAGGAGGCTTCTTGCATCTCTCAGGGGAGGTCCCGCCCATGACAGTTATGTAGAAACGCAAATGCAAAAACTGGAAACGCAAACGCAAAAACTGGAAACGCAAACGCAAAAACTGGAAACGCAAACGCAAAAACTGGAAACGCAAACGAATCTGTGGTTCGTGAGAATAATAATTTTGTTTGTAACAAAAAAAGAGTGGATTTATAAAGATACATTTTTAATCACAAATATATTTCCTTTATTCATAGCATTATTTCATATTTTTCAAATCATAATTTTGTTTGCAAAATTGTTTTTTGTTCTCAAATCCATTATTTTTGATTGCATATTAAAGACACAATATTCTCTCCATAGATACAAAGGGTCAGATGGAGAAGCAGAGAGGAGCAGATGAAGAGAAGGAGGAGAGACAGCAGAGGAAGGGAGAGAGAGAGGAGGAGAATGTGCGAGCAGGGGTTAAGGCTGAGCGTGTGTTGTGGGCTCAGCACTGAAGTTGACGATGCACTGGGAGAGCAGCTGCGCTGCAGGGCTTTCAGGCTCCATCACTACTGCTCTCCTTCAAGCAGCTCCACCAACACACACTCCCTCTCCATCTCACAAACACACATACACACAAATATACACACAGCTCTCATGAACATGCAAAAGCACTGATTGTTGCATCAGTGCTTCTGCATCAGTGCCTTCTAACCGGGTTTTATATGCCCGGTCAGGCCAGTAAATCAGACACAGAGTCACATGTGCCACTATTCAAATTTGTTTGAAATATCTCAAACCTTTCACTAATATGTATTATCAAAAATGATCATTTCAGATGATTACAGCAAAAGATGCCGAAATGCGGAATAGAACTGAGATTAAAAGAGAACAGCGGTAGAAAGAAGAGAGCAGGTCTGCAGCTTAAGAGCACATGAGTGAAGCGCTCAAATAGATTTATTGCAATCAGATTTAACATGAGCTGCAGCAAGAGAGGAGGGGAAAGGGTGGGAGGAGGGGTGATGCAGGGGGATAAAGGACATAGAGTAAAAGCTAAGTGCATTTACAAAGAGATAGAGCAACACAACAGCTGTTTGGTGTGAATTGCATGTGTAAACTAAACACATTTTTATTGAGTCAACACATTATAATCCCCTTAGAGGTTGGACAAACACAGCACTTACACAGGATCTTCAACACACCACAGTTAAGATCTGCTTTGTGCACAATTGCATTTGCCTGTCTACATTAGTTGTGTAGGAATTATACATTGCTCAAGACAGTGCATCTTTATGAGGGACCTTTTTGGAAGATTAACACCCTAAAAACATCTAAAAATATACAAGGAAATTGTGATTTTAAAGTGTCTTCATCACTGTCAACATACTTGAATGATGTAAAATGTTAGGAGATTTTCTTGGAGGAAAGAGAAAAAAAGCAGCTCAAATAAGAAGTGGGGGCAGTCTGCTGTCCTGAGCCAAATGGCATCCATGCTCCCCTGGGGGGTCACTGCACCCTCTGTCTGTGTTTTTACTCCATTTTTTAGTGAGGATGAACTGCATTGCGCTTTCTGGGGACTACAGGATGACTTTTCTGTGTCTATGAAGGAAAATAGAGCAATGTGAAGTTTTAAAAAAACATCCTTAAAGGCACAAACACACACCAGTTATGAACTCTGGAACATGTAGTTGTTATTCCCACCATCCTCACTGTCATATTGGGAAACGTCAACACGAAGGAAACCAGGTCAAATACATATTTACACTGTAAAGGCAAGGAAAGGCACAGAAGTGCTTTATTTTCTTATGAAGTAATCCTAATGTTATCTTCAACTCATTAATAATATGAAATGTTCTAGAAATTATCTAAATGTCCAGAATTAAAACGACCTGAAATATTCTGGATCACAAAATTGTCAACATATTTAAAACAATTTAATGGTTAAGCTTAACCGAGTTCCAAAAAGATATCCACAAAAGTAAAAACAGGCATTAGGCTATTAGTTAGCTTATCTTAGCTTAACTCAAAGTGGAGGAAACCATTTAGATTAAAAGGCTCCAAATGCGACAAAATGCGATGCCGACTTATCAAACTTATTCTATGCCTCATTGAAAAAATCTGTTTAAAAGCCTGAATGGGTTTCCTGCTTGAACTATTTCACAGCAACAGAACTAAACACTTCCTGAAGTCTTTAAAGCACTGGACCCTAACGGCACAAAGAAACAAACATGTACTGATTAATTAACAGTAATAAAAATGTTATTTTAATATTTTTTAGAGGGGCTTATAAAGGCAGGATGTACCCCTGTTTCCAGTTTTGTATCAAGATAAACTGCTGAGTTGTAAGTTTCAGCAATTGTGATCACTCTTCCTTCATTTATATTTCTTCCAAGCTGTCTCTTTAACCCTCGTGTCATGTTGCGGGTCAAGTTGACCCTTTTAAAAGTCTATTTTAGGCAACATAGCCTTCCAAACCAGCTAAATGAAGCATAAAAATCTGGGCAGCATGTGACAGAAGAGGTGACGTGTTAATTTATCAACATCACTTCATAAAAAAAAAGAAAATTCAAAATGTAAAACAAAATTAAGAAAAATATGTGTCATGTAAAACTATTGTATTTATATTTAGGGCTTTCTTGATTCAATAGTTAGTAATGGAGTTAAAAATTAGATTTAAAATATGTGTATTGGGATTTTTTGGGGTTCTGACACTTTTGGATGATTGAATATGGCCCGGGTCAAATTGACCCAGTAACATTATTGCTGATCCAGAGAAACCAACATAACAGGAGGGTTAAAATTAAAGTGCCAGTTCATATTTATCAGAAAATAAATTCCCTCTTAAATACTAAATGCATGACACACGTGGTCAAACTATTTTCTGCCATTTGACACATGAAACCCCACAATTACTAGAAACACACACACACACACACACACACACACACACACACACACACACACACACACACACAACACTCATGCTCACTCACTCCACCCCATTCAGGTGAATAATTCAAGACGATTCAAGAAGAAACCATTATCCAGGGCAGACAGGTAAGTTGATACGGTGAACCTAGTCCCTGCCTACTCGCACAGTAGATCTCAAACTCTCACAAAATGCTTCTTCTGCTCACGCACTCATCAGCTCTCTGAGGAAGAAGATAAGTGTTTTCCGCTCTTTGCCGTCAGCTGGGACATGTAGGTGAAACTAAGGCCTCGGCAAAGCCGTTCTACTCTGACAGGTAGGATTTTCACAAACTGACACTAAAACCTTGGTAGTACTGAACTGAGGTCACAGGAATTTATGCAAAATGCAACTAAAACATTTAACTATATCAGTTTCTGTCTGTATCATAAAGAGTGTAATCAAAACACATACATTTTTTATTTTACATTTAAACTACAAAGACAGAGCGGACTTACTAAAGAGGCTTGACACTGACATAACTGAATGAAGAGTTTTTAGAGGGTCTTCTGTGGGTCAAAGCTATCATTTGGTCATTAGTTTTTCATAAGGGTGGGATTAATGTGTAGCTGAGTGCTTGACAGATGTGCCTTTTAACGCTGTTAGATTTCACAGACTGCCCTTTCACAAATAAACATTTTTTTTTTATAGTAGCATGCTTAGAGGTTGTGTGTCTTTTACATAACTAACCACACAATATGAATGACATCATGTGAAACCAGAAGTAAACGTGTCGGACTTATGAAGTACTTTCATACAGTTACAGGTCCTAACAGTAATGGCATATTACTAGTAATGACATGACAAATGCATATGGAAGTACCTTAGTTTAAAATATATATTCTTTTGATCTCAAATTGATGGAATGTTGTTTAGGTCTTAAATCGATACATTTAAAATGAAGGACAATGTTGTGTTAATCAATACACAGGATGTTCTAGAATTTGCTATTTTACAGAGAGCAGCTGTGACATGAGAGCTGTGGTGTGTCAAGACTAGATCAACTTACTGTCTCATCAAGAAGCACGTCATAGAGGCAAATGGGAAATGTAGTCCAAAGAGAGCAATTTAAAAGAAGAGAAACTACTCAATTTCACTGACTGGCAGAAGAGACATGGTAATCAATAAAGCAATAATTAGCCTGTGCGATGATAATCAACCGGATAGAATGATAAGTTGCTTGGAAACTCATTATATTCATTATGTTATAGATTTGCTACCCAGAATCCTTTTGATGCTTAAATAATGTGATTTTTTTTTTTACCACAACAGTGTGTCAAATGATGGCATGAAAACAATGTAGCAATCTGTAATGACTTTTCCTTGGAACTACACAAACCGGAAAGCTCATGTTTTATTTGACTTGCACATCCATATGGGGGCCCTCCCATTCAGGCAGATATCCATTTGACGAGATTCAGGCTGGTCCAATCACAACCATTGATCTAACATTGAGCAGGTTTTAGAGCTGCTGGGGCAGACTGGCAGGCAGACATAGTCAGTAACTGACTGGGGAACATAGAGTAGAACAGCTAGGCTAAAGACCTGGATATTTCCTTAGAAGTCAGTGGAGACCAAATACTGAGCCAAAAGGGTAACGGCTAAGTTAAAATATCAAAGACAATAATAAACACTGACTGCGTAAGCCACTTTTAGACACTATTGTTCTCTACAGCCGTTTTAAAGCAGAAGTTTTGTCTATCACAGCTCATTGCTCAAACAGGCTTATGACTCATTATGTTTATAGAACAAGAATACCATAACTTTTTTGGAGCCCTGGACCTTCTCGTGCTTTGGCTTAAGATCTTCAAATTTATAAATATGATACAACACTAACTTGTAATAATTTAGTCAGTGATGATCTTACATCTCACAAACAGGACCCACACATATTTAATATTTGATTTTGTGCGGCTTCAAAAGACATTTTTAAGTATTTCAAGTGAAAAACATTATCAACAGAAATAAGTGGGCTTTCAATCTGATAAAACTGTTATAACCAAATGAAAGAGGGGTTTACACAGTTGTCTAGCTTCTGAGCATGGTTTATGAATAAGTGTGCTCTTCTGAAAAAGTATGGAAATTTGGTTTGGAGCAATATTTTCTTTACATATAGTGCACATTTTATAACCAGCAGGGTCTTGAGCTCCCCCTTCAATAGGTTGAGCCCCTTCTCAGCTCACCCAATTACCAGCAATACTTTTGTGGTTAAAAAATATAGAGGTAGAACTCTATAAAAAAAGGTTGACATCAACTTGGCATAAATCTTTATATTCATTTACCTCCACACAACTAGATGTAGTCATATTCTAAATTTAAATAAAGTTGTTCCAGGAACTGATGACACAAGAGCTTTGTTGCTTTTTATTTGATTGTTTGATTTGTGTCTGTTAACATGATAAACAAATGGTGTTGCCACAAACCACAAGAAGGTGTATTCTAAAATACCTTTGTGAGTATTAAGTTGGTGCAGTGACATGAAAGTTACTGTACTACATACCTACCACATGGGCTAAGTGCCTCCAGCTGCCCTTACAGCCTCAGCTTTTGGGCACTTGCTAGCTAGCAGACCTTGATTGTTGCTGTTTCCACTGTAGTGTACATGGATTTATGCATCATTATGAAGTTTAGTTCATGACTGTTGCATACATTTATTTGGTTTGGTAAATAAGGGCACAGTATCCTATTGTTGCGATCAGGGCCGGCCTATGGCATAGGCAGTATAGGCAAATGCTAGGGGCGCCGGCCATCCATAGGGGGCGCCGCTAAATGAGTGAGGAAGAACATTTGAAGATAATAGGAAAAACAATCTTGTTTTATCTAATTTCATTTTTTATTAAATTGCAGAATGATGCCAGTAAACATTTAAAAGCTTGTGATCCACTTTTGGTTTTAAAAATAATGTCAAGCGAAGCAGTTTTTGAATTAAGTGTTCATGATTCACTTGTTTTTGTTTCGTTGTTGTTTTCCTTACACTTTGGAAGCTGTTAGCTTAATTAGATAGAAAATGTAGGCTAGGCTTCAATAAGCATTTTGCTTCTGCCTTTTCAGTCATCACTTAATACATTACTGTTGCTTTGTTTAAAGTGATTGCACTGTGGAAATTATTGTGTTATATACTGACTGAATACATTCTACTACTATTACATTATGCATTTTGAAATTGTATCATTATTTCCCTACTAAATATCAGTGTTATTACCATTTTATTAATGTTCTTGTAGAGGTCATTTTTACTTTAAAACAAAGGAAACCTGTAAAACATAAAGCTGGATGTCAGGTGTCTTTCAGTGTATATGTGATGTGATTGTTGGAGTTGGTTACAATACAAGGGGCACCAGTTAAAATCTTGCCCATAGGGCACCATGCTTGTTTTATAGCTTTAATATTTTGCATTTTATAACCAGGAAGTTTTTATGGAATAATCTTAATGTATTATTGTTTGCATCAAAAATCACAAGCTTGTGCTAGATACACTCTCCATTATATAAAAACAAAGTCAGGTTAAAATTATTCAGGGCACATAAAATAGGCCAGTTGTGTAAAAGTGATCTTCATGTGATCAATGGTTTCTGCATTGCGACTCCGTATGAAAGGTATCACAATATGAAAGAACGGAGCCGGTAACATTTGGGATATGTTCGTTGTAGCAGGCTACCTATTAGATGTTAGCAGAGGGAGTCGGGGCCAGGAGGAGGGGAGCGTGCTCTCTGATGTGCACTCGTTATACTGTTCACTGGCGCCGTGACGATAAGCAGGCAGCGGACGAGGATGCTCTGTTGTCTGGTGCGCACTCTCCTGTCTCTAGCTCTCCATCACCATGGAAGAGCTTAATTAATGCACAGGCTTTATGAGTCCCCCCTGCTCCCGGAGCTGATGATCGGTAAACCGCTATCGTTTGACACCGGACCTGCGTTATTCGCCCTCCGAAACACCGGACCCGTGTTAGAGAGCGGAGAGGACCGCGGCTGAATCCTAAAGTCTTCAGAAAAGGTAACTACACGGTGCGGTTTCTGCTCCACAAATTGAACTTAGCCTCTTAGCATGGCTGCGTTTATGCAGGCAGGCAGGCAATGATGATGCTTTTTCATTACTGTCAGAGGACAGCAGTTTTTTAATGGCCACTTTTCCACTCGACGCTGTCATGTTCTGTGGATTAAGAGGAGAGGATCCATCGCCTGCCAGGAAGAATACATTGAAACGTATTCATTTGAACAGAGCCTGATCAGCCCGGCCGATGTAAACTGAGGTGGGCTCTGGTCATGTGGACCGTCCGCTGTATTAGCCCTGAGTGTAAGAGCATCGTTGATTGAGGTTTGTTGTAATAACGATGCCAGCTGTTTCTGTGGACCATCTGACGTCTGTGCGCTGCTCAGTTTTCACCATGAGCGCCCGGAGTCAGGCTGTCATTTCACATCATTTTTGGGGCAGATTTCACCACATCCTACCTTGTTTGTGTCCAAGGAGAAATATGAGGACGCCTGGTGATGGCTGTTTTGTCACGAGTCGCTCACGGAAATGTCAGTGTACATTTCATGACGGGTGCTCAGTCGACGTTTTTCATGCAGCAGTGAAATTAATAATCCAAAATAAGCGCATTTAATACGCATTTTACCCACACTGAGCTCACACTAGCTTCGGCTTCATGGGGGCTGATGCATCGTAGCACAAAGAAGAGGCAGTCTGAATCCAGCACTAGACGTGCAGCCTTACATTACATTAACACTCGTATCACATACTTCTACGCTATAGGAAGATGAATTCTTCCTGGAGAATGGCTGCAATGTGACCTTTTGTGTTTCTTCCTCTGCGGGGCCTGCTCGCAGTTCAAGGACTTACACAACTGATTTGACCAAGTGATGCCTGACAGTGGCAGCTCGGAATTTAACAGCTTATTCTGTGTCTGTGTGTGTGTGTTTTGGCTTGAGCTGCATGTCGCCTGCCTTCATATTTTGCCTCGCTGAATATGTTGAGGGTCAGAAAATTTGGGATTGTCGGCTAAATTTAGACTGCTGATAGCAATATCAGAGTCAGGCCAAGCTGCCATGTTTCTAGTGTTTTGCCCAACTGCTTATCTTCACAATGTTTCAGCTATAAATCAGGATACATTTCGCATTCACGTTGAATGACATTATGCAATTATCTAATACATTTCTGTATCAAACAAGACATGAGCCATTCAGTGACCACCCAACAGCTATTGCCTTTATTCTGTTATCTTTTATCCCTTATATAGGGGTGTGTGATTTAATATCAAATAAAGTGAACTTCAAAGGTCTCAATCTGTTTTTTTTGGAAAATATGGGCAGTAAACCCAAATATGAGTTAGCTGACCGCCTTTTTATTCAACCCCCATAGCCTTTGTGCTCATTTCAAGCAGCTGATCTATACAAGCAGGACATCACTGTTATTGTTCCATTGAAGAATAGGCTTTTGATCAACTCAAGCTTTATTTGCATTTACATGAGGCTGAAGTGAGAAAAGATACATTAAAAAGATGGATGATAGGATGGAATATAAATAAAGAGTGATAAAAGTATCAGTAAAAGTATATTGTTAATAAACGCTCACAACACTCTTTCGTCATAAGCTCTTAGTTTAAATTCCAAAAGCATTTTAAAACATGATCATTTCAAAGCTCAAAAGAACTCCTAGAAACATGTAAACTAAAGGTAACACAAATTAACTGTAGAATAATGTTTACAAGAACAAATTCGTAATCTTAGAGTTGTGGGAGGATTTTACGCAGATGTAGCGTTTAAATACAGGTAAAGACATTCAGAGATGTTTAAAGGGTGGATTCTAGTGCAATGAAGGATTTAATATAGTGGTTTGAGGACAGCTTAAATGTGCTCACTTTAAGGTAATGTGTTTTTTATTTCATCATCAGATGAGACTTTATGGTCGTCTTACCTTATCATCTATTTTTTAAATATTAAGTATCAGTATGTGAGGTTGATGCGTGTGAAAATAAAGTTGTTACTTTTATTTTAGGAGATGCACAGTGAATTTTACTGTACAATGTGCAATGACAATAAAGGCTTTCTATTATTTTTTTTTATGTATAAGGTAATAAATGCACTGACACCTGTACCTTTCATCTTCTCATCTCATCAGGGGCAAATTATGCCAGCAGCACCAGAGTCGCTCCCCCTGGTGACGTGCCAGTTCATTGGTCAGACTCCTCTGCCCTCCTCTAGCCTCCCTGTCTACCCTGGCAGATCCATGCTGCTGGATGCTCCTCACAGAGCCACGCCCGCACCATGAGCGCCAACGGGCCTGCCCCAGACCCAGCCCCTGCTGCGGCCCCAGAGGCCCCTCCCGCCTCAACCCCTGCCCCTGCCCCTGCCCCTGCTGCAGCCCCTGCCCCGGCCCCGGCTCCAGCTCCTGCAGCACCGTCCGCTCCTCCTACACTGCCCTCCCAAACGTCCACCACCATCCCGGTAGGTGCGTTGGCACAGAAGAAGCGGCAGCAGTATGCCAAAAGCAAGAAACAGGGCAGCAACGCCAACAGCAGGCCAGCCAGGGCTCTGTTTTGCCTAACCCTCAACAACCCCATACGCAGGGCCTGCATCAGCCTGGTGGAGTGGAAGTATCCTTTACTGTTGCTTTATGTGGCGGGGGATGCATGTATGAGGGTTCTGATCTAACTTAAGATTAGTAATTGTTCATAAATATGAAATTACAATTGTATTTATTGGTAAGACCCTAAACATGGAATAATTAAGACACTAGTAGTAGGCAGATATTTTTTTATTGAGCCAAAACAATAACCTTGTTGTTCAGTTATTTGCTGAATATATTATGGTTTGGCTTTGGTTTCTGATCAGGCAATACGAGACTTTAAATCAACTCTTAGAGCTGTTTTCCGTACATTATTTTCGAGATTTCTGGCCTGTAAAAGACAGAATTGTTATAAGATAGGTTAAGGAAATGGTTGCCACATAAACTTAAGATAAAATAATCATCACTGGGAGCCCTTGTTGTTCTCAGCTCCTGTGTTTATACTACATTTGTATTTTAGCTGTGTTAGTTATTCAGATTTCTGAATGTTCTGCTTTGTAAAGTACAAACTGTAAATTGTAAGTAGACCTTGAATAAGCCCTTTTTCTGGGTCTTTTTAAGAAACCATAAACTAAAATGCAAAACCATGTTTCTTGTACAAAAGGTGAAGTGAGAGTCAGTGGATCTGGAAATACACAAGCAGAGCATTAGATTGTGCGACAGTCAGGGGGTTTGTTGCTAAAGCAGATGCTGTCATCACAAAAGCCATCGGATGGTATAAAGACGTTTGCCTCACGTGAGTCGCATAATCCATCTTTGTGTGTTGGCCCAAAAAATGTCAATGGGGATTTACTTCCAGAACACTTTGTGAGATTCAGCTGTGGCTGTATAGTTTTCTGTTGGACAGTGCACAGCCACAGCTGCAGTGCTTAAGGTGTGCTTCTCAGATTTGCTTAAGGTGTGCTTTGTTTTTGCCAACGCCCCAACAGGTTGGGGGCGTTCGTTCAGGTTGTCTGTTTGATTCAGTTCAGTGCAATTAATCATGAGGTTAAATCTTCAAATGTAGCTCAAAAATCCACTCTGACAGAAGGATGTAATGGTTAGAATTTGATAGTCAAAGGTCTGAGGTCAGTGTGATCTGTTAAACATAAAGTTTTGAGCCTAAATTGTAGAATCATAAGCTAAATATGAAACATAAGTCTAAAGGGATGAAGTGATGAAGTAGCAATACATTCATTGCAAAAGGTCAAAGTTGAACTTCACTCTGACATCATAATAATCCTGATCAACTCGTCTCTTGCTATTTTCCTGTGTCATGCTGAATAGGATGTCTCAGGAGTGTTTACATGATTCATTTTAAGGATGGAGGCTGCATGTCCATTAGTTTCAGGTCTCTTTCAGGTGAATTTGCAGATTAAGATTTGCCACTGGTCCCCTGCAAACAATCAGCCCAAAGCTGTGGCATAGCTGTGAACAACTAGGCAGGGCAGGAAGTAACAAAAACCTGACTGATGTAGTTTTCAGTACAAGCAGCTGATATTTACTCTTTAATTATTATCATCTCTGTTTTATGTCATACCGATGCAAAAGTGGAATCAGATTTATAAAAAAAAATCCCAACAGTGGTCTGACGGACAGGCATCATAATAACTCCGCCACATATCAGTGCAGTGTTTGTGATTGGTGCGTCCAGCATCAGGTGGGCTGAACAGGAAGAGGCTGAGATGCTCCTGCTTAAGCAAATCAAACATGAGCTTTTAGATTTGTCTGATTTCTGGGCTACAGCTAAGTCTCACCAAAGATAAGCTCCTCAAAAAAACAAACAGGTCATTTATGGTTTTGTTCTGCAATTTAAGGCTTAAGTCACAGAAAAAGAATCCAAATACTGAGTATGAGGAGAAACCTCTGGTGTCATAGCTTCTTTATATGTTACTGATTATATCACATGAATAAGTAAGATGGTATTAATTGTGCAGACGTTTTAATGTCACTACAGGGGATTTGACAAGGTTTTAAATATCATTAATTTTGATCTTCTTACTATTACATTCTCTTCTTCCATGTTTTCCTTAACCTCTGTCCTCAGGCCATTTGATATCTTTATATTAATTGCTATTTTTGCCAACTGTATGGCCTTAGCTGTCTATGTACCCTTCCCTGAAGATGATTCCAACTCCACGAACCACGACCTGGTGAGTAACCTGTGTATGTTGTTATTATCAGCTTGATTTGCTTTGCTCTGCATCATCTTCATCTGGACTGTTAGAGTTCACCTTGTCTAAACCTTTCACTGTGTTGTTGACACAAGGGTTGTCTTGTGTAAAATGGCTGAATAAACTTCATGTTAGGGATATAGAAAGATATTTGTGCTATGTTTGAGACAGGGATGAAAAGAAGGATAAAAAGATTATCTCTTGCGGTGGCTGTTGATGTCTTTTTGTTTGCGTAGCGTTTATCTGCTCTATTTGTTAAATTGTTTCAAAATACATAAAAACTGTGTCATTACTTCTTAATCCTCTTTTGGGTGATAGGGTTTTGATTGTATCACTTTTTCAAGGTAAAGGGGGAGATTTTGCAGGAGAAGTAAGACGGTGCACACACTGTATTGCTTCATCATGCAGATTTGAAGTGTGTGCTGTGCCTACACAGAGAAACACTTTGACAACTATCCTCATCGGTGCTTTATCATGTCGTACTCTCCCTGTACAGAGGTTTTATTCAGCTTTTTATTTTTAGATTCCTCCTCACTGCACCACTCTGTGCACCTTGCGCATTTATGTCCGTGTGATGAACTATGGGTGATGTAGTAATGTAAGCATTGTTCCACAGCTGGGAACAAGTGCACCCTCAGAAATGCAGACAAACATGGTGACTGTGATCCTTACATGAGCAGAATGCAGCTCGAGTGGTTAATGATTCATGAGCTGATTAAGTGTGTCGGCACACGTCTGAATGTTCTAGAAGGCTTCGTCTGGGAGCAGGTTCATGTTGGAGAAAAGGTGTACCAGCCTGCTGTATAGGACTGGCGGGAGTGTGACCGTGTTGAACCTGCAGTGCAAGATAATCTTGGTACAAAGTGTGTCCGATCTACTTTAGAGAAGTAGGGTGCACTGCTTCTTAGTTTGACCTCCTGGAGGGTGACCTCGGGGTGTTTGTTTGCACAGTGGTGCATCAGGGGAAAGTGGGCCATCTGGGACATTACAGTGTCTGGTACACTTTATCTACAGTCTGTTGTCAGGGTGAGTCTGAGAGTTTGAGAGAGTTGGAGTGTCCTAAATGTATCAACTCAAGGAAAAACGGGAACAAAGTTATCTTGTGGGAATGGTGTGTGTTATCAGGTGGTGTCTCTTTATCTGCAGTTATATGGTATAAATGAAGCCAAATAGATATTTACTGTAACTACACATAATTAATGAGGCGTTTATTCAAGAGTTTAAAGAATATATTTTAGCTGAACAGCATCATCATGGTATAATGAAGGATAGGGGCTATTTAAGGATGACAACATTTAGACTGTGAAAACACAATGGTAATATTACGAGAATAAAGTTAAGATTTTTCAAACATAAAGTCATAATTTAGTTAGAATGAAGTCATTAGAAATTTTTAAAAAATGTTTGAGATCAAAGTAATACAATTTACGAGGAAAAAATGTAATTTACAATTGTAAATTTGTAAGGGACAAGATTAAAGTCTTAAATATATGAGGATAAGTTGTAACATAATGAGAAAGAAGTCATAATGAAAGGCTATGGTTCATCTCTTTCCAAAACAGCATGAAGAGGGATATCAGGAGACCAAAATAAGGAACACGGACGATCTTGTGAAGTTAAACTGAGCAGCCAAGGACAAACAGCGGTTGCAGAAGTATGCACAGACTGCCTATTAAGCTGCCCTTCTTCGGACTAGACTCTGTTTCTTGAACATTGGATTCAGAATCATGACAATGTGCTGCTGTGCTGAGATTGAGTATTCAGTCATTTATGAAACCTATATATGTCAAAGTATAGCTTCAGAAGTTACTCCATGTTCCTCATTTTAGCACAGGTCGCTTGCTTCTCTCTGATCTTCCCCTTTAGAATAACACATATGTTAAACCACAGCCGTATGACGTTTTTTTCCTGGCGTTATTCTCATACATTCATGACTATGCTCTTGAAATTGTAACTTTTTTTTTCTACAATGTGGCCTTAAGACTTTTTCGTATCATAATGTTTCAGACAAGCGGAAACCTCAGGTGCTGAAAAATGAATCCAATGTGGAATTGCAAAATCAGTTTTTACTCAAAATTCCATTTGAGGCTGTTTACAAAAGCCAGAGAAAACCCACTAACCCTGTGTAAAGATGGGGCTTAATGGAGAGACAAACGTGTGCAGACCAAGCTGCAACCTCCGGTCTAAAAATATGAGTCCAATGTGGAAGTGCTAAAATCTGCAGTTCATCGAGGATCCACTTGAGGCTGGCTCCGGAAGTACCGGAAGTCACATACACATGAATGGGAAAAAGATGATCTTTACAGCAGAAATAAACATGTTTACAGCCTGGTACAAAAGACGAGTGTAGTCTGGATAGCTCATTTCTCGATCGGCACACACTGTGAGGGGGGTGAATTTTTTTCTAACACGGCAATTTCAAAGATATTGCGATTACTAGTCTTCCAATGAGAGGCACAGCTGACTGCGGGAACACTGTAACTGTTGGCCAGGAGGCTCAAAGCCCGCCTCTTTACGTCACAATCACTCGACAGCAGCAATATGGCTGCCGACGACGATTGGCCTCAAAACAGCTCTTCAAAAACAGATGGGTGACGTCACGGATCCTATGTCCATATTTTATACAGTCTATGGTACAGACTGGTCTGTTGCTCATTTTATTATCCTACAAAATGTAGGGGTTTCAATAGTTCTTATAACTTATCCCTTTTATTCAATAAGGCTAAGAGTAATACATACTGTACATTTGCATAATTAATGATGTGGCGAGTTGACAGACATGTTGGCATGCTGTGGCTGTTTGCCAGGAGGCTGAGGGCCTGCAGCAGCTACACCTCCATGCCCATAAAGAGTATGGAGTCCACCACCGTTGTGCTTTTGAGATGACTGTAGATGCCACTCACTCTTGTGTTTCCTGGCGTCAGGTCAGACCATTGACTTTATTAAATATGGACGTAGTATCCATGACGTCACCTATCTGTTTCTGAAGCACTGTTTTGAGGCCAATCGCTGGCGGTAGCCATATTGCTGTTGTCGAGTGATTGTGACATAAAGAGGCGGGCTTTGAGCCTCCTGGCCAACAGCTAAAGTGTTCCCACCTGTTAATCAAGTCAGCTGTGCCTCTCATTGGAAGACTCGTAATCTCAATATCATCGAAATTGCCGCTTTAGAAAAAAATTCCCTCCCTCACAGTGTGTGCCGATCGAGAAATGAGCTATCCAGGCTACAGTCGTCTTTTGTACCAGGCTGTAAACATGTTTATTTCTGCTGCAAAGATAGTCTTCTTTGAATTGGTGTGGATGTGATTTCCGGTACTTCTGGAGCCAGCCTCAAGCGGATCCTTGATGAACTGTAGTTTTTAGCACTGCCGCATTGGACTCTTATTTTTAGACCAGAGGTTGCAGCTTGGGTTAGACCGATAGTTGAAATTGTGTTAATTTTGTTGTGTTATCTTTTTTTTTTTTTTTAAATAACTTCCAAAAATCACCTTTATTTCTTATAGAGCACATTTTTTAACACAATTATCATAAAGCCCAATAGCAGTTATAACAAATTCAGTGTGTTCAGAAGTTATTTTCAGAGATTTGCTTCACTCTCTCGTGTCTCAGAGACTAAGGTCTAACTCAAGTAATGAGCAAGTGGCATCAAACTACATAACTGAGCTTTCAGTCTGCATCACATCCCAGCCTTCATTACCTTTTAGCTGTAGTATGGCAGTGGCATTCATTGCTGTGAAATCATGGTGTAATATATTTTACTGTATTTGTTTTAATAGACCTGAGACATGTCAGCTCTAAACACAGGCATCAGATTGGATTATGTGGATGCACTACTTGAGAAAAACCTTGATGTAACATTATGTGATCAGCCTATCAGGTGATCCTGGACTAAGCATCATCATTAACGCTCATCAAAAGCTTAATGGATGGGATTATTAAGCAGGGATGAGAGGGGATAATGAGTCTTAGATATACCTAAGATTGTTTATCATTAGGTGTCTTTTCTCCAGTGAAGGAAGGAGAAGCTGAACTTTTATGAAAATGCTTATACTTATTCTTTTATACTGCACTATATATATTTTTGCTGATCTTATACTGATCCTTGTCCACGGTACAGACAGTGGTTCACTGCTTGCACAGGGCTTTGGTTTAATTCTGCCATGTCAACATTAAATCAGACACCAGGGGGAGAATAATGCATCCTTTACCTTTTTCAGCAGAGGTAGAACAATAGATACTTTGTAGGGCAGGTGTGCCAGCTTGGCCTTGTTGTTCTACCGAGCTCACGCTGTAGTCACAGGAGGAGCGTTAACAAGAAAAATGCTGAGCTGGTTTTTGCTGTGGTGGCTGTAGTGGAGATTGCTATTTCACACCATTCTGCTGTGCAGCCTCACAGGTGGACTAAAGGCTGATATGAAACCTGAGGAGAGCTGCTGAGAGGCTTGCTATGTAAGGCAAGGATGAAATGATATCACTAGCCTGCTGGCAAGTTTTTAGTCAGGGGCATGTTGCTGTAACTTTCAATACAAAGAGACACTGACACCCTGCAGCACAGAGATGCAGAATTCCAGGGTTTTTCGGTGTACAGTAGCGCTGCACACTAAATCACATTTTTATCTTTATCCTTGCATAAGCATTCACAATAAACACACTACACAAGTCTGATAGTATTACATTTCAGTCAGACAACTCACATTTACTTAAGATAAAGTTTGTTGCAGCATACAGTATTGTGTTTGGCGTATGGGCTCTGACCCTCATTACTTCTCGTAGATTATTTAAATGCAGACATTGAGGAGTAATGAGATAGGACTAACCCCCGGAGCCCGCAGGTGGATGCCGGGGAAGAGGTGGGCACAAAGTTGCACACAGCACTGAGCAGGACAGCAGGAGCACTGGCAAAGCAGAGGCAGAGACAGGTAGACTTGCAGCTTGAATAGACCGCCAAATGAGAGGATGTTGAAATCAGCTGATAGGGAGGATGATGACGTGTCAGTATGAATCAGCGCATCTCGAGTTGTCTGCCTGGACTAGCTTGCAGGCGGCGCTCCATTTAATAAGAAAAATAATTCTATATTAAAAATATAGAATGTCTCACTCAGAATGTGTACATTTTACCCACTGGATGTAGGCCTGGGTGTAACAGCTATGGTTTTTAAACACAAGTTTGATGCTGAAGCTTAAAGGATTCAATCAATCAATCAATCAATCAATCAATCAATCAATCAATCAATCAATCAATCAATCAATCAATCAATCAATCAATCAATCTTTATTTGTATAGTACACTTTTACAAACATAGGAGGTCTAGACCATACTCTGTCAAATTATTATCATCAGAGACCCAACATGCTATAATTAGCTAGTTACAATGGTGAGGAAAAACTTTTTAACAGGCAGAAACCTTGAGCAGAACCAGACTCATGTTAGACAGCCATCATGCCTCGACCAGTAGATGATTCCAATGGAGAGGGGCCTGATAACTGAAGGTTCTACCTCCCATACTAATTTTAGAGACTTTAGGTACGACCAGCAGGCCTGCATGTTGGGAACGTAGAGTTCTAGAGGGGTAATAGGGCACTATGAGCTCTTTAAGATACGAGGGTGCCTGATTTTTAAGGGCTTTGTAGGTAAGAAGAAGGATTTAAAATTATATTCTTGATTTTATGGGGAGCAAGTGTAGAGAAACTAACACTGGAGAGATATGCTCTCTCTTCCTAGTTCTAGTCAATACTCGAGCTGCAGCGTTTTGAACTAGCTGAAGAGTCTTTAGAGACTTATTAGAGTAGCCTGATAAAAGTGAATTACAGTAATTCAACCTGAAGGTAACAAATGCATGGACTAGTTTTTCTGCATCACTCTGAGACAGGATGTGTCTAATTAGGAGGGTTATGTTGCAAACGCAGGTATTTTACGAAACATGAAGATGAACATGAATTCAGCTTTGAAATTAGGTCTGTCATGGCCCGGCTCACAAGACACAGCATAAGGATGCGAAAAACTCAGTCAACTAAACCATCCAAAGGTTTATTACTAAAGGAAGTGCCATGCTATTAACTCAGGCTGTACAGAGAGGATGAGGTGTGTGCATCAGTAAATCAGAGTGTCAGTTGTTTGATGAGTGGAAGATGTGTGGAGCTTGTTGTATAGTGGGAAATAAACTACTGTCTGACGACTGTCAGAGGTGCTTTGGGCTCAGCAGCGTCTCATGTACCCCTTTTCGACCGAGGCAGTTTCAGGGCCGGTTCGGAGCCCGGGCTCAATTGAGAATCGTTTTTTTGTGTTTCGACTGCGAGTGAACTGGCTCCCGGGCGGGAAAACCTGTTCCAGAGCAGCTTCAACTCTTTGCTGGTCTAGAACCACGAACCGCTTAAGTCAGGGGGGAGTTGCTGTGATCAAAAACACAAACCAAATGTGTTTCCGCCATTGTCCTGCAGCGTAAAAAATAAAAGAGACTCATGGATTCCAAGGCAAAGCAGTGGTCGGCTGAGGAGACAAGCTGCCGTTGTTTGCCATTGTTGTTGTTGTGAGGGAAAGTTAGCGCTACTGCTGCTGGGAAAAGCGGTCACTTAAATCTGACGTCATGGAAAAACAAACGGGTGCTGTGTTGGTTCGCAAGTTCAACCAGCTCCGAAACCAGCGTGAGCACCAGCCCGGAAATACAACCCGGTTTCAGTTTGGTCGAAAAGGTGTAATGCTGCTCTCACATCTGTGCTCAGTTACTGTCAATATTTCCAGACTTTGAAGACCAGCCTGATATGGAGACTTATGTTTTTGCCACAATGTTTAATATTTTTTGGATGATTTTTATATAGAAAAAAAATGTGCACAGGTTAATATTCAGGTTAATAATTCAGCTGCCCGTATCATCACACACACCGCCTCCATTCACCACATCACATCCATCCTACAATCTCTCTCTCCAATCTCCTCCATACTGCCACACCCTTCCGCACCCTCAGATCCTCCTCCTCCATCCATCTCACTGTCCCCCCTGCTCGCCTTGTTATCATGGGGAGCAGAGCCTTCAGCCTCTTTGCTCCCCAGCTCTGGAACTCTCTACCACCTGACCTCCGTAATACTGACTGACTCCCACATTTTAAATCCAAACTCAAAACTCATCTGTTTAAACTGGCTCACTCCATCTGACCACAACTCCACTGTTCATTCTTTTAAAACTTTTAAAACGGTATTTTATGACTGTTTGTTATTTAAGCTGTTTGTTTTAATGATGTAAGGTGACCTTGAGTGTGAAGAAAGGCGCCTATAAATAAAATGCATTATTGTTATTATTATCATTATTAATATGTATTTTTTATCATTTGTCCTTTTTTTGATTATCATTTTCTTGAACAATGTGATCGAACATTGCTTTTTTTCTCATTTAATGCAGGCCAGGAGCGCTGAGAGTTAGCTTGGTGCATTATCTGCTACCACAAACTCTTAGATCTGTTCAGTCTGTGCAGCACTGTAAACACAGAGCCTCAGTTCTGCAGAGTTGCTGTGAGTTAAAACAGGGCAATGCTGCAAAGTCATAGAGGCCTAAATAGCATGAGTCTTCACTCTTGTTAAGAGGCCTGCTTAAATGCAGCAGCTCATTATATATAGAACGTAAAATCGTCCCCTGGCAGGACACAGGGTCAAGAGCATTGGGGTCCTTCTACCACCAGGAGGCACAAGTGAGTAACAGGATGTCGCCAACGCATGCACACGTGAAACCTTGTCAGGAACTTGAAGTCATTTCTTCTTCTGCTTAGCCCTCCCTGTCATTGCTTTTCCTTTGTTTAGTCATGTCCCTGCAATAGTAACAAGTGCGCACACGTGAATGTAGCCGTCCTGCACCCACCTTGTCTCGGGGATAGACAAATCGCCTGCGTCCTCCTGCCTTTGCTTTAAGGTCATTTCTGACTTATCTATCTGCGACTCAACACCCCGGGCAGCTCCTGCTGAAGGTAGCTGAGCAAAACAATGACCTTTTCATGGTGAATATGATTCATACATCTCATCCCTCGTAGGGTAACATGCAGCGAACGGCGTATGGTATCATGCAGTGTTCGTCCGTACCAATGTTATTGCATAACTGTGGAGCCGCAGAGCTATTTATTTGTACTGGGGACAAAAGGACACAAACATGTAAAGAGTGAAACGTCCGCACACAAACCAAGGGAGGTCATTTGGACAGCAGCAGAAGACTCAAAGTGTGAAGCAGCTTGGATGCTGTTACGATTTGAACGTATTAGCGTTTCTTCAATGTAGATCACTTAGGTAATTATTTTTCATACGTAAAAGGGGGAATGCTAATGGACTGCGACACATGTGGTTTCCTGGTTTCATCAGAGCCTTGTAGAATTCACTCTGATGGTGACATTCTTTGTAACAACAAGCAGCAGGAGAGAAATGATCGAGAGGTGATGGAATATAGTAATTTGTGAACAACTGACCTCCATGCTGAAGATTAATAACTGAGACAGTTACATGCTTGCCATTTCCAAGCAATGCAATGTTACTGTGTTTTACTCTATGACACACAAACTGGCAGCAGAGTTATTTTACCCTTTAACTGAGATGACTTGAGCTTTGTAGGAAAAAAAACGTGAGGCTATCATTCATTCAGTCATCATTAAAAAAAAAGGATATGCCTATCTTAGTAAACATTGCCATGTGAGAATAATTCTGATATAAAAAGTGAATTTTATGACACATCATTTCTGGTATGTATTGACAATAATCGTATTTAAAAAAAGTGAAATGTTGATATCATGCCAAGCATACAGTAATCCCATGGAACCTTTTTGTCGTATTAGGGAAAGAAGCAACAGAAGGAGACTTGTTGGTTGTTAGCTTATTCAGTCTATCGTAGTGTTGTAGTCAAGACCACATTAACCAAGACCAAGAGATGTCCGAGACCAGAGTGCACCGAGACCAAGATAAGACCAAGACATTTACGGATCAAGACAGAATCAAGACCAAGACCAAGGCAGGGCAAGACCGAGACAAGACCAAGACCTTATATATCAATGAAAAATCGTCATGAGAGTTAACAAAATAAAAGACTTCTGTTTATTGTATTTAAGTTTGCTTTGAATACTAGTATTGACAGCAACAAACAAGGTTTGGTTTTGTCTTTGTTGCCTTTCTTTTGACTCCTTAAGTTTAGTTTTTTTTCTTATAACAGTAATTACAGGGACACAGAGTGCATCAGTGGTGGTCTCGACCAGTCTTGATATAAAATACGGAGTCTGCCCAGTCCCGAGACCGAGACAAGACCGACTAAAAATGCTTTCGATTCCGAGACGAGACCGAGACCTGAAATAGGCGGTATCGAGACCG
This sequence comes from Notolabrus celidotus, assembly GCF_009762535.1. Taxonomy (NCBI): domain Eukaryota; kingdom Metazoa; phylum Chordata; class Actinopteri; order Labriformes; family Labridae; genus Notolabrus; species Notolabrus celidotus. The sequence continues at coordinate 7,639,090 of NC_048272.1, read as the reverse complement.
GCCCCAAGACCAAGACCGGTCTCGGGTACTACAACACTAGTCTATTGGCATATATAGTCTATGGTTGTCAGCTAGCCTTTACTGCAGTGTGTTGCTTTTTTTTTTACTGCAACACAAATCATGTTGGAGGAGAGGACTAATGAAAGTGAGATACTTTACCAAAAAAAGTTTTCCCGCCAGTTTGGAAGTTTTGGGATTTCAGAGAAAGGACAGGAAGAAATGAAGCATGGACAGAGATGAGCAAAAGACATGATCAGTGAACATTAAGCCAAATATATCAGAGTGGCAAACTGTCTGTGGTGTCACACAAGCTCCTCTGTCGTGCGCCAGCCAGATTACATACACAGCAGATAACTAACCACACATGTATGACAGTATGCTCACACATGCACGACTTCTGACTGTCACACACACTCAGATAAAAAGGCCTGTAAGTGTATTTAATAAGTTATGTTGATTTTGTACTTTTCCTCTGTTTAAAGAAAAAGTGCTTTACGTGACCTGTCACAGTCACCCTCTCACATCACATTCATACACTAATGATCAAGCATCATCCAATCCCATTCACACACCCCTGGCAAAGTCCTTGTGGGGCAGTTTTGGAGTTCAGTCTCTTGCCCAACAACACTTGTGGGGCATGTGGACAGCAGGACCCGGGAATGAACCCCCAACCTTCAGATTGAAAGACAGCCGACTCTTTCACTGAGCCACAGCCGCCCCTTAGAGGCTGAGAGGTACAATACTACAAGACAGTATCTTTTGAATGATGACTAATAGTAATATCAGTGCCTCTTTAAAATCCTCCATCTTGTTTTTTTTTACCTGAAAAGTTGACGCAAATATTGTCGTCTCTTTCTCAGATCAGGTTTATGAGCATGGCAAAGTGAGAATGGCTTGTTAACAATTATTATCTCACCTCATCTCTAGATTAGAAGTTGAATATTAAGTAAATGAAGCTTGTTCCTTATGGGATATGAAGTAAATTTTATCTCTTTACGCCTGGAGAACTAAAGGTCTTTTTTTTTGTTGATAGTGAGAAAGTTTAACACTGGTCAACTTTAGAGAATGAGTGCTCTGATTTCAGCTTAAAGTCTACTGCTGGGACTGTCAGGGAGGAATCAAAACAAAAAGGTGATGCAAGTACAGTCTGATGATTTCATGTTTGGGGCTTGAATTAGGTACTACGGTTCTCAAGAATTCATTCGTTCACACTGACATTGAACTGCTGATTATGTGGAATATACATTTCCCTGTGGCTGTGGTTTAATTATTTTTCTAAATATAAATAAAGCATAGTTCATTATCTTGTTAAATTACATCAGGGATGCACCGATCCGATCCTGGTATCAGATATCGGCCAGATATTGACTCCAAAAGCTAGATCGGATATTGGTGACAAAGGGCCAATATATAGTGCAGATCCATATGGCAGATCTATTCATCTCAGTTCTATGCTTTTCTGTGTTTACAACAGCCATGTGTGTCTCCTACGTCATCAGCACCGGTCGGTCTGGGCATTTTTTATTTTCTGATTTGAAGCAGTTTTTTATACAGAATATTTAATTCCTCTTATCCACTGCTGAGGTTTACAGTTGAATTGTAATATCTGTTGGTAATGAAGATTAACTCACCAAACTGCTGGTACATATTTATAACCTCTTGAATAATGATACTGTCAGTTTAAAAATGTTAATTTTATTTTGGTTTACAAAGTCAGAAAAGCCTGAAGTTGCCAAAACATGATTCTGTTATTAAGGAATGGAGATTGTTAAATCAATACCGGGATCGGATCGGCTAGTATCGGTATCGGCAGATATCAATCCCAGGAATCGATATCGGTATCGGGACCTAAAAAGTAGGATTGGTGCATCTCTTAATAACATAAATGACTGGTAATCTTAAAATAATGGCAGCAAAAAAAAAAAAAGTTTCTCAATGAAGGTTCACATTTGTTTGTGTACAGTTTATGCATTTTACTTATTCACCACCTTTACATTCATTATTAATATTAACTAATTATGATCAAAATAGTTAAACATCAGCAGAAGCTTCAAGTGACAGTCAAACATATTTTGTTCATAAAACACGTTGCAATGATTAAGAAACTTTAATCATCGCCTTAAAGGAACCAAGTCCCTCTCTGCATATGCAGTTAAACTTTCAATATGTCACAGTAATTGATTAAAACACTCTTAAATTCTTATCTTTGTCGTTTGTTGCTGTCTTCATATTGATGAAGTAAGGTACTGTATGCTTCTGGTTTACTCTGAGCGAGTGGATGAAGCATGTTTCCATATGAGGACTGCTGCTGAGGTTCATGTGCCAGTGTTTGGGTTGAGCGTGTAAAGAAGGGTGTAAATGTGTACATCTGTGACGGATATAGCAGTTAGCTCTCTCTGCGTGTGTGTGCGTGTGTGTGTGTGTGTGTGTGTGTTTCTCACGGCTGGCACAGGCAGCAGTGTCTGAACTGTGGACTCCCATAGAGATGATGGTAGAAGTATGTGTTTAGTCACTTAACGTAACTGCTCATTTGTGGCTCACACTAGCTCTGTCCCTGCTTGTTATCTCTGGATGTGTGTTTCTGCATGTGTGTGCATGAGTGAGAGTGTGTGTGTGTTTGTGTGTGTGTGAGAGAGAGAAGGATGCAGGGAGTGTAGAGGGAGTAAGGGTTGTGTTGGGTTTGTGTGCATAGATACTGTGTGACAGTACAGCCATGAGGAGCAGGTACACAGTGTGTGCATCAAACAGACCCTCTTATTAGAGCTGCAGATGATTTACGCTTTAATCAATACTTTCTCAGCCTCTAAATAACACACATGATTTCTAATGAATACAGGCTTTGTTGTTTTTTCTTCCCGCAACAGAGTTACTATTTCAATCATGCATATGTTATTAGCACTTTTCAGTGTAAATAATTGCACCTTCATACATATTTTGAGTACATAGAACCCACACATATTAGAACAGATTTCATAGTCAACAATCTAATACAGATGTATACAGTGTTGTATAATCTCTATTCTATTTCTGCAGTAAATCATTACAAAGTTTTTGTTTTTTATTAAGCTAATAGAAATCAAGATTATGATGGGTAGGAAAATAAGCACCACTTGATAAAAAAAATCAGTTACTATTAAATGCTACTTATATAAAGTTTTAAAGACATAACTTGATAAATTAGATGATTATTATAAAATAATTATGCTAACCTTGTTACACTGCTGTAATATTGAACAATAAGGTATGCATTTTAGTATGAATGCAGCTTTTTATCGTAGCATTCATCGACATTCAGGAGTCAATGAATGTACAGATGCTGTTTTATTTCTAATGTGAGTTTGGTTTGTCTCTGTTTGGCATCTGAAAACACTGGCATGTCATACTATCCTAGTCTTCAGCTGTATTGCACTGAAACTGCTGGTCTACATGAAGGCAAATATCTATCAATCAATTAGTCATTTATTATTTATACAGTGCAAAACTACACTAACGGTCAAAAGTTTTAGAACACCCCATTTTTCCCACTTTTTGTATTGAAATCCACGCAGTTCACATCCATTGATTAGCTTTAAATGGTACAAAAGTAAGTGGTGAACCGCCAGAGGTAAAAAGAGAAAGGGTAAGATTACCCAAAACTGAAAAAATAATGTACATTTCAGAATTATATGAAAAGGCCTTTTTCAGGGAACAAGAATGGGTTGCTGTTCTGCAGCAATTGAGGTTAGTCAATCCTTGAAAGTTGGTGCTACCAATTCTTACAGGTGTCCCTACTTTCCTTGATTGGAACACACTGTGGTACCATACCTTCCTGAGCAATATTCGAACAGTCTTGTACTCCAGAAAGTAATGTGTTGCTTAATAAATGGCAAGAAAAGGTGCCAAAGGAGGCTACTTTGATGAGTCAAAAGTTTAGACTACATTTTGGTTTATGAATTGATTCCATGATTCATTTTTGAAATTCAATTGTTTATTTGTTCAATGTTTTCATTTCAGAGCACAATAAGACATTGAACTGCACAATTTTCAATAAAAAACTAGAAAGATTGGGGTGTTCTAAAACTTTTGACCAGTAGTGTATAACAAAAGACATCCCAGGGCACTTAAATGAAGCACAGATCTCTTTCGACCATACTATGTTATGTTATTTAAAAAGATCCGATATCTGGCAACAGTGGCAGGGAGAAACCTGGAGCAGAACCAGATTGTTAAAGATCCCTTATGGTGCTGCTAGATGCTAGGATGATGCCACCTGGGACAGTTTTATCATCATTAATCAGGTAGAAGTCCATTAAGTGTTTGCAACAGAGCACAGTAACTTCACTTTAGTTGCAAAACATTTATGTTCATCCTAGTCTTTGAAGTCTGAAGGCATGCTTTGAGATTAGCTAACTGATTGTTAACATACAGCTTGATTGAGAACTATAACTGACTGTCATCTGCATAACAGTGATTCCCATTTCCTACTTGTAGCATAGGGTGAACAGAATTGGTCCAAGAGGAGAATTTATATGCTCAATCCCAAACTCACGGACACACTCACAGACTTAGAGTTGCATTCCTGGTAAGTGTGTGAGTGTTTAGTGCTGTCCTACTGTTCGCAAGCTTTCTGTTATGGACTAAGTAATGCCAAATTATGCATTTTCTGAGTCCCCATTTCGCATACACTACTTAACTGTTGAATCTACCCAGAGATCATTGCAAACTTGTTGACATCAAGGAAGTAAATTTTCCACCCCCAACTGAATGCAACAAATGATGTATATTGAAGTAGTATTTAAACGAGTTTGAAAAAGAAAACTAAATCTGTACAAAGCGAGCTTAAATGAAGTTCATTTGTGAGTTGCAACACATGTAGTTTAATTACTTGTGTTATTATACGTTGGTCAGGTTTAATGTAGTTCACAAAAACGGGTGCCAGTTTTGCTCATTTGGTAGAGCAGGTGGCCCGTATACACAGGCTATGATCCTGAACTTTTAGAGACACAGATACGATTTTTACATGCTTTTATCTCCTCACTCCTGGACTATTGTAACAGTCTTTTTAGCTGCCTGCACAACAAATCCCTTTATCATCTCCAGACTGTTCAGAACTCAGCTGCCAGGGTTTTAACCAGAACCAAAAAATTCGACCACATCTCTCCGGTTATAGCTTCCTTGCACTGGCTCTCTGTATGTTTTAGAATTGATTTTAAGATTTTACTGATTACTTTTAAAGCTCTGCATGGTCTTGCTCCGAGCTATACAGCAGACCTTTTAATACCCTATGAGCAAACATGTTCATTGACATCCTCAGGCAGAGGTTTACTGTGCATTCCAAATACTGAAATGAAAACAAAAGGGGACAGAGCGTTCGCAGTGAGGGGTCCAACGCTCTGGAACCATCTGCCCAAGTAGATCAGGTCTGCTGAATCAGTGAGCTCTTTTAAATCCTTTCTTAAAACATACTTTTATCGCAGAGCCTTCCTGGATTTTATCTGAATTTTATTTGAATTTTATTTTATTTTAACCGTCTTAAGAAATATGTTTTAAAATAATTTTATTCCTTTAGAGTTCTTTTAGGGGAATTGTATGTCTTTTAAAATATGTTTTATTTCTTTATCTTGACTCGTTTTTTTTTTTTTATCTGCCCGTCTTATTTTGTTGCCCATGTAAAGCACTTTGTAACCCTGTTTTGAAAGGTGCTCTACAAATAAAATTATTATTATACTTATTATACTTATTATTGCTGTCCCTGAAAAACGAACATAACATGAGGGTTAAAACACCTCAAGCCTGTGTGCACTCACATTCACACTCCATGCCTGATGTCAGTAAAGTCTGTAAGGTTCAGTGCTTAGGCTTTAGAGTGGACATTTGGATTTGGCATAGTTAACATGTAACTGAGATTGATTCAATAAATAGGAATCCAGTTAACTCACTGTGACTCCTGTTAGGTCAATATAAAGTCATTGTATGATGAATACCTTCTCTGTGTGGATAATTCAACACCAAAAGGAGATGTTGAAACATGCAAGTGAAACACAAAACTTCTAAATAGTAAAAGAGGATATCACAAATCTGTTGATTCACAGGTTCAGCTCGGTTCAGCTCAAAGTTTCGTGCTCAACAAAGCTCCTAAAATAATGTCACATTGCTATTTACGTACTTCAGCACATAGTATATCAGAAACTGTTTTCAGCCCAGTTGTACATCCAGCATTGTGGGTGCTTCACTGACTCGTTCAGTTCCACTGGTGACTCAGAATTTTCAGTTCACTCTGAAGATTTGTTGGTAAAGTCTTGTTTGTATGTGTACTACACACCTGAGTGAGCGAGTGTCACTCAGAGGTGGACTAAATTGTTTTTTTCTGTCCTTTCTTTCCTGATGTTTAAAGTGTATGGTCTGGTTGGGTCACATTGTGGTTTCATGAATATATTAATTGTATCATTTTCTACATTATTGGCTGTGCAATATATTATCACTGATTTAACTATATCTCTCAAACTGCTGCTGATGAATGGACCAAATACAAATGAAAACACATTGTATCTTAAATCATTCACATTGTGTGTGATACTGATGCTTTCCTTAAACTCTTCTTCATTTTTTGAAAGTATTATTTCAATTTCCTGTTGTTTCTAAATCAATCCTATTTTATGTTTTTATGGTAATTGTACAGCACTTTGATCAACCTTTGTTGTTTTTAAATCCTCTTCATAATTAAGTTAGGAGTGGATTGGATTAGGTTAGTGTCTGTGTCCGTGTGTGGGTGTTGGTGTGTGTGTACCTTGGCTTGTGTATATGAGGGAAACTGAACATGACAGAGCGAGAGAGATGAATTTAACATGTGAGGCAAGATAACTGAAGATGACACCAAATCAAATTAGAGGAGCCGTCGACTAAACAATAAAGACAGGTCACAAACTCTCAGACAGAGCAGTGGAGGAGACACCTGCACCTCTGGGATGCTGGACCTTAAGACCTTTACTGTAAACTTAATATAGTCAGAAATCTCACACTTTTGTGAAAATCTTCAACCTAAGCATAGGCTTGTCTTGTATCTAGTCTAAGCTAATTTTATGCATGTTGCACGGAGCTAAAGAGTCTTTGGTTTCTGAGTTCAGCCACTGTTTTGGTTTCCATGACAGCTACTACATGTCATACGTGCTTCCTTACAAGGACAGACATCTGCAAGCACTACAGCTCTGCAGTAATGAAGCGCTCACATTCACAGGCGCACTTAGTAAATTGAACCACACAGATAGAGACAAGAGAATCCAGAGGGTTAGAAGAGGGGATATATAAGTTTTATATGTTCTGTTTCTATTGTGTGTGTTCATGTTGTGTGGAGTCAGGAATGTGTGGGCGTGACTGGAATGAGATTTAACATTCATCCTCTGTTTGCAGCTTTCAGGTTGCAAATTTCTCTATTGTGCCAGTCACCTGAATGCACAAGGCTCAATTAATCAACGTCAAGGGAAGCTGTGAAGGTTTTCAAAGTATTACAAAAACCTCTTTATAACCTTAGCAGAGAGATGAGCTGACAGTTACATGGCGACACCGCACAAGCTGTGTTGTATTGTAGACCACTGCATTCAGAATTCATGAGACTTCTCTGAGAAACGTTTCTCTTTCTTTGACGGCTGCAGCTTTTTAAATCGTCTTCATCATACAACTACATCGCCATTCAACCCCTGCGTCAATGGTGAAACTTTGGGGCAAATCTACATCAGTGAGCTTATGCAACACACACTCAGTGTCGTGTTTTCTTGCTTTGTGAAGACATTCACTCGGCAGTGTGGGTATACCTGAGATGACCTGCACTTGAAGTGTTTTCCTTGGCAGAGTGACATCCACATCCTCGCACAACTCCTGACCGCCTACACAGTACCTCACACACACACACACATGCACACATGCACATATATATAAACTTGTGTGTACGCTGCACACAAAGACATTTGTATGCTGTAGATACAAACACGAGTCCAGCTGCATGGAGTTATAAAGATCAGATGTGTGAGTTATTGTGTATTTTACAGAATATGTTATGTCTGTTTTATTGTTGGATTTAATCTGCAGGCTGATATTTGAACAATGAAAGCAACGTGGAGACATGTGGGAGAACTTCCGAATGAAATTATAAATAAACTGTGATAAAATGTGTAATTATTATACGTAAGATCAGCTGGTGATGCAGCAGACCTTATTTAAAGATTTACAAGATAAACACAAACCCACATGCGTCACACACTCAAACAGGCATCAAGACTGCACACTGAAGAACACGTATTTAGTGTGCAAACCTGCAGGAGTGGGCGGTGAAGAAGCACTAAATGTTGGCTGCCCTAACCCCCCTGGCTCGGCTACGTGGCACTGACTGATCTGTACAGACAGGGGAAGTAAAGGGAGTCACAGAGGGATGGAGATGGAGGAAGCATGAGGGAGGAGGTGTATCAGGAGAGAGATGTGGGAAGTGGTGTAGAGTCCACTGTATGTGTGCTCATATTATAGGCAGAATCTGATTTTCCAGTAGTAATCTGCTTTCAAACTGTCCCCGAGGTGATAACTGAACTCATGTGTCAGCTGCTGATGTCACACTGTGCTGCAGGTTACATACATTGATTGTGCATGGATTCTCTATGCTATAGTTATGTACAGTGTATGGATTTCACGGACATCTCTATTATTGCTTTGTGTTTGTTCTACATGTAAGCGCAGCGGTCACACAGATATCAAACATGCACGATGTCACTGTGACTCATGTGACTGTGGGCTCGCCATCACATGCTGGCTTTTCATACACTGACATGTAGTGACACTCAGGTGGTCACGCAATCAGCAGGAAAGCCAGCACATTATATTTATTAGAAGTGAATTTCAAAATGTACCAGACAGCCAATAGTTAGATGTTTAATCAGAAAAATATAATTGGATGTTAGTCTTTGGACCTAAAATGGATGAACTGTTTTAGTAATTTTCTAATAAAGACTAGCAAAATTCTCTGGTTGAATCAACTCTATTATTGATATTTCTAGATTTTCAAATATGTTCAAGTTTTGAAATACACCTCCTCATAAATCTGGGGTCATAACGTTGGGCTTTGGCAAACTGAAGAGGACATTTTTTATTATTATAATGATATTTTTATTTCTTACAGTCAAAGCAAATCAGTTGTGCTCAGTTATTGTTATTATTATTTTTACATTTTAAGCAAATAAAGGAAATAAAGACACAAAAAGTAATATAAATTATAATGGAATTGGAATTCACAGTTTGAAAATAAATAAGTCAAAAATCCCAAAATAATAGCAATAATAAGAATATTAAATAAAGAGGATAAGAGCAAAAAAAAAAATGTGTAATCTAACTTTTCAGTGAAAATGAAAGAGAAAGCAAACAACTATAACAACAATAAAATACAAAACAAAAGAAAAATGAGAAAAAGTGGCCTTTTTAAAAAAAAATTTAATCTGTCATAATAATCTTAATGTCATCCTCTATGACAGAAATTTGCCGAATTGAACATCTTCACTCAGAACAACAGATTAAATTGAATTAAATTGAACTAAACCCATCGGTACTCATCCGTAAGTGGAGTAATTTGAGACTATTGTGAAATGTCTGCGTTTTCCAATGCCTTAGTATCAAGCAATGTTATTAATCCCCTCGTTCCCATTATGACGGATCAATCATAGCTAATCTCCAATCCTATGTCCTGATTGGTTAAGGGGCGGCCCCTTCTACGTCCTCTGATTCGTTATGAGTCCAGCACATAGACTGTATAAATAATGGATGTAGTATCCGTGAAATCACCCATATGTTCCTAAGCGCTGTTTTGAAGCCAATCAACGGCGGTGGCAGCCATATTGGAAATGTGGAACTCAACCAGGCATAGTGTGGCGTAAAGAGGCAAAGTTTGAGCCTCCTAGCCAACAGCTATGTGTTCCTGTCTTGGAGTCAAGTCAGTCATGTCCTTATTTGGGCAAAAACTTGTAATCTTAATATCTTCTGAACCGCGTAATAAAAAAAATTCACCTCCACAGAGAAATTAGCTACCTAGAGCAAAGCCGTTTTTTGTACCAGGCTGTAAACATGTTTATTAATGCTGCAAAGATTGTCTTTTTTGAACTGGTGTGTTTGGGGCAACCGGTGTTTTTGCAGCCAGCCTCAAGCGGATTCTCGATGAATTGCAGTTTATTTTATTTATTAGTTTATTTGACAGGGGCCATGCAAAACAAAAACTGTCAAGCCAGAGTTAGCTATAAGCTAATTTTCATCTGTGGTCCCTGGGCAGGAAGATGTTAACAAATGTACAATACAAACGAAAAAAACATACTAGCATTTAAAACAATACATAGACTACTCAACACAGTCCATCACTAATAACAACACATTTAAAATTGCATTTCATTGTCTCTGATTTGATGCATTCAGATGATCACATGATTGTTTTTCCTTGAGCCATAATTTCAGTTTACTTTTAAAAACACTGAGGCTTGTACAGTCTCTAATGTGAGTCGGGATTGAGTTCCATTTTCCTGCTGCTCTGACTGAAAATGCAGACTGTCCAAATGCAGTCTTCCTACGTTTAGCTGAACAGTCTCCTCTTGCTGATGCCCTGGTCTCCCTAAGATTGTTCCTGCAGAGTAACACACATTGTTTAAGTGGTGGTGGGGCCTGAGCATTAATTAATTTATACATCAGACACATATCTACATAACAAAAAAAACTGTCAAGGGTCATTAAGTTATATTTCGTAATGATTTTACAGTGGTGGTACTTCCTTGGTTTTTTATCTAGAGTTTTCAGTGACTGTTTGTAGAGGGTGTATAATGGTTTTAGAGTGGTTGCTCCAGCCTGAGACCAGCTCGTGGCACAATAAGATAAATGAGAAAAAATCATTGAGTGCATGTATAGTAGTATATAACACTTCTGCATGGGCTTCATAGTTTGAGACTGAAGGTTGCCGCTTGGTCCGGTACTATCATGACTGCACATGACGATCTGTGTTGGGGGGCTAAGAAGAAATCTGGTTGGGAGGGATAGTGTTGACATTTGAAGTCCCTCTCTCTGAACAGATGTTTACTCTGTGACTACCAACAGCAGCGTTAAACATGTTAAAAAAAAAAACCCTGACTTGCTCTTTTTTTAAAATATGGACCAACATTTTAAAATATTATTTATAAAAAACAAAGAAATGTAATGTGTGGATTTTAGGCAAGGCAGAATCAAAGTTTATACTGTTTCGTGTTGTCTTTACGTTAAAGCTGCTGTGAGGAACTTTTGATTTATATCAATTTTGGCGCCCCATTGTGGACAAAGTGATACCCCTTATCTTTTGTTCTGCACATTCAAAAGTAGTGTTTTCAACAAAAACCTCACCCTGCTGTCTTTTAACAGCCAGATGTATCACTCAATGTGATTATTTGCCATGAAAACAGCCGAAAAAGGATGTTTCTAAAGTCAAATGTCAATCATGTGGTCTGACACCTACCCCCACTGAGTGGTTTAAGGCATTAAAAATGACAACAGCGAAGGTATCAGTGTTGTTGTTTATGGTTTTGTTTGCTTTTTGAAGGTCATAAAGAGGCATCAGTGTTGGTTTCAGTCTGTTTCTCAGCTGGTGAAAAAATCTTCATAGTGCCTTTAAGCTAGGCTAACAAACTCCAGATTCTATAGCTCTATTCGATAACACAGGCTACAGAAACTAGAGGAGTGTTTTATTCTAGTTGCTCCGAAAAAAGGTGACTAAGGTTATTTCACAAAATGTGCAAATAATATGTAAAATTTGGTGTTCTAAATGAGTTTTTCTGCTTGTTGTTACCGAGTGAGCCCACTGAAAGTGACCAGTTCTCACAGAGTCACGTCACACACCTCTACTGGTCTTGTATTTAGGATTCTTTTCAATCAAACCAGCACCCCACAATTTTTATTTTCTAAACATGATGGATTTTTGGGTTATTCGTTTCCAAATCAAGCGTCACAGAAAAAAAAGGTTTGTGGTTTAATCAGCAGATTGGTTCACATCTTCAAGCAACTTTATTGACTTTACTTAATGTTTTAGGGTGGGTTATAGAAATATTTCACTCCTTTTTAAATTGACAATTAAAAAAATAAAAGAAGCGCACTCCATGACTTCACATGTCACAGAGAAAACATTTGTTCAAAGCATCTTTGTAAACATGATGGAAACACATTACACAGTATAACTTGGCTTTTTAATAATATACACATTTTGTCACATCATATAAAATGTCACCAAGACGGAGACATCATCTTGTACGTCCTTCCTGCAAGTAAAATGGTACAGATGAGATTTTTTCTCATAAAACCAACACTTGATTCATCACTGTTTTAAAAGCTTATAAAATGAGCAGTTTTGATGTAATCTTTATGCTGCTGCCTTAATAACGATCCTCTGGACTTCTTTATAGTTGTAGTCACATAATTAAATGTTCATGTACATTGGAGTGAAAACATTTAGGAGCTGTGATTAGATTTGTGTTTCCGGTCTTTCAGGGGGAGTCTGCAATTTAAGATTGACTTTATTTAGATAATAAATGATACTGTACGAACAATGGCACTCTAATTGCAGCACAGGCTGTTTTATTGTCTTTTTATGACTCCCTTTCGTCAGTGTATTACTCTGCACTAAATTTAATTTGGTATCTTCTATGTGTAGTCTGGATGAGCCTCCTTTTCACTGTGCATAGGCTCATCTGAAATCTGTTTTTCTGCTGCTGTCCACATGCCTCCGTTATAAAGAGAGTTCATGTAGAGGAGTACATGGCTCAGTGAGTTAGCTCCCTTTGTCATATGGTGATCTGAACTCTGTGCGTGTGAGAAATGGACCCTTAGTTTATGATGAGCACCTAGCATGCATTTTAGGACATAAACATTTGTCTGTATGCATGAGTGCCTGATGTATCATGTGTTGTATATGCCTACTTAAGAGATATGCAGAAAGTGGCCATATGGGCTGCTTTTAATGTGCACATACTGTATGAGAGAAGGAGACATGCTATATTGAGGTTCTTTACAGCACAAATAAACTATGATGACTCAGAGATATATTTATGGTCATCCCCAAAGGCCTCTCTCTCTCTCTCTCTCTCTCTCTCTCTCTCTCTCTCTCTCTCTCTCTCTCTCTCTCTCTCTCTCTCTCTCTCTCTCTCTCGCTTCCTGCTCACAGTTTAACGTGCTGATTGAATAAATTGCTGATTAATTTAGAGGGAATGGTTATCATTTGCTATTACATTCAACATGCTTTTCCAAACCAGGAAGTGGCAATTTGCATAAATTTAATGTGACTTGGGAAGCTTAAAGCGTTCTGACACCACATGACATGCTGGTTTTACGGTCTCTTAACAATCCAATTACTTCTGGATAACACAGGTGGAAATATTATGTTAAATATCCTCATTTTGAATTTAATTTCCCTGAATCGTGCTTATACAAAGGTGTGCTAAATATACCTATTTCTATTTTAATGTGTTAACCAGCTAATTGAAGCTATGTTTATCCGTACATGTTCTGTATTGCAGTTTTCTTTCGCTCCTTTGGTCTGTTAACGCCTCTAAAACTGTTTACTGTCCCCTTTCTTCCACCGGATGAATCGCTCTGTTCTCCCTGCTCCCTGTGGCCCCAGCTTGCACTGTCATAGAAGCAGCAGCCGTGAGCTTAACTCAACCTTTTACTTCACTAACAAAGAGTCCCATGTCTCTTATTGTGGGCTAAGTGCTTCTCACAATCTGCAGTAAACTGCTGGGAAAACAAGCCCCCCGGCGCACAGTGCTTCTGTATTTATGGTGTCCAAAGAAACCACAGAGCAGCGAATAAAGACTCCCTCAGGCTGAAGAGGTTATTATGTATATGATGATATATATTGTGTGTGGCTTTAAGCAATTTTGTCTGTTTTAAAGGATCTGAAGGGTGCCCTATGTGGATAGTTAAAGGACTCTTATTAACTGACAGTAATCATAGCAGCTTGTGTGCAGAGTTAACATGATGTCAGTGAACAAGGCATCGCTCTGGTTTCATATCTCCAGGGAGGTCCCAGGACTGTCCCAAACAGCTGAGTCACCCTGTGATGTGTTGACCTCTAGCACCTAACACATCTCATGCACTAACACGCACACAGCACCTTCATCCAGCTGCGTTCCTCTGTTCTCCACATAGCTCCCGATCAACTTCAACCTAAAGGCTTCATATTCCCACGATCTGCTCGTCTTTGAAACGACCGGAAAAGAGCACAATCCTGCGTTACATCACTGGTTCTAATCTCTACGTACCCTCTAAAATCATATCAGTCAAAGTGTGTTTGTCCCTTTTTTAACCTCTCTTTGAGACATTCATGCATCAGTGAGTAAGAAATCTCGGACTGGTGGTTCAGCCCGTGTAGAGCTGAGACACCTTTTACTCAAATATCACTTTTATAGAGTAATTTACAAAAATGATAACAAAAGGCGTTTGGCTTTGATCCTCCACTGATCTCTCAGTGATGTGTTCAGATGCACAATGTGCAATCAGAGCTTAACGGTCCCTGATCGTTTTAGTCTGAATTTGAGATTTTCACACTGTCCTGGTTTTTATGGTTCTGTGAATATTTGCCCAGGCATTTTTTTGAGAGAGTGAGAACCAAATTAGATCAGACTGAGGTGATGGCACGGATATGTTTTCATCTGCATTGGTATATCTTTCTTTATAAGGCCATACTACAGGAGCTGCCGTCTTATTTGTGCTCCTTATTGATTCCTACAGTTGGCTGTCATCTTCGGTTACATGGACAAATTCTTTTTGTCATTCCTCTGACTCGCTCTGTCTTTGGTAAAAGTGCTTTTAATGTCTTGGTTCCCTCATCTTGGTTTGAGCTTCAAGGTCACCTGAAACTGGATTCTTTAATTAAATTGGAGGATTTTAAAACTAGGATAAAGGATCATCTGATCAGCTTGTGCACATGTTTTAGAGCTTAACACTGCTAATTTATAAATCAATGTAATGTTACTTGTCACTATATGTTTTGTCCTGTTCTATTTGTGAAACTTTTTATGCCGCTGTCTTGGCGAGGACTCCCTTGTAAAAGAGACTTTGTATCTCAATGGGACTATTTCTGGGAAAATAAAAGTAAAATGAAAAAACATTAAAAGAAATCTGCTCTGGAAAAACAGGGTTGTGTTATATTTAGAGAGACAGGGTTAACTTATTGCGTGGCAATACTTGAAAAAAAAAAGACATGTTATAGTCCAAATAACAGACTGTTAAATCATCAAGTATTCCAGTGCGGTGCAAACTTGAGCAGCTTCTTGTTGTGAAAATGTTCTCTCTGCAACATTATTTATTTACAAACAATACAACATTTGGGGGTTGTGAAATATTTCTTCTTTGCCTATGTTTGTGAAAAAGGCCACACAGCCTGGGGGCGGCAGTAGCTCAGTCCATAGGGACCCAACTTGGAAACCGAAGGGTTGCCAGTTCGCGTCCCAGTATGGACGAAGCTTGGCACGTGGACTGGTGGCTGGAGAGGCGCTGGTTCACTTGCCTGGGCACTGCCAAGGTGCCCTTGAGCAAGGCACTGAACCCCCAACTGCTTGGGGTGTGCTGGTTGATGGCAGCATCCTCACTCTGACATCTCTCCATGTGCATGTCCACTGCATGTGTGTGCATTGTATGTATATAAAACAAAAAACTGCGTGTAGCATGACCGAAAAATAACACCAGTGAAAAAATTTAATTTCCCCCTGGGGATTAATAAAGTACGGTCTTCTTCTTCTTCTAAACCATGGATGGTACACAGAGTATCAGTTCAGATTACGTAGGCAACAACATTATCCTTGTTAACTCGCATTCATTTCATTCATTTTAATACAAGGAAAAAAGATGTAAATGTAATTTTTCCAATGGTATTTTTTTGTTATTTTGGAATTTCCATTGGATGTGACAGCTGGAGAGAGAAAGGAAATATAGGGAGTATAGAGATTGGGAGTGATTTGCAGCAAAGGGTGGTGTCTGAGAGTCGAACACACAACAGCTGATACAGAAACTGGAGCTTCTGTACAGGGACACACACATTACTCACTGGACTAAACAGGCTCTTTGATATTTCTTAACTATAGGGTAGCTATTCAGATATAATGAGGTTTAGTGCAATAGCAGATAATTTGATGAAAGAACTTCCATTCTGAGATAACTTGTAATGTTTGTAACTGTATCTGTATAGTTAAAACATCTGTGGTTTAAAAAAAATTAAGGCCTGTGTCCTGTAACGGCTTTTTTGTGCTAGTAGCACACACAGTTCAGCGTTTCCAGCACCGAGCGTCCTACAAATGCCCATGGCGTTAGCTGAATCTTTAAGGAGAAGAAACAAACCACACTTCTTTTTTTCAAGTTACAATTTCCAGGTTGAGAACAGCTGCTAATTCTACAACCTGATTCCTATTTTGTCTTTGTAGAATACCATTAAATAAAACACATGTAAAGTATACAAAACATTTCAATACAGCCTAATGTTTTTTTTAGGTGAGAAGCAGTCTGAAATTGAGGGCGATGCACTGCCATCATTAAAAACGGTCTTAGTGGACACAGGCCCTTAAGCTGTACATGTGCTAAAGTCTGGAGTATAACCCAGTAAGATACTGAACTAACTTCCTCTTCTGCCTCCTGTGTTTTAATGAGAGCTTCTCTGTCTCCTCTCCACTACTGCAGTGCTGGATTAAATATCACATCAGATTCATTTTTGCCATATTTAACCCTTGTGTATCTTTTTCTGTGCCTGTGTTTGTTCTCCAACAAAAATACTGTATAATGTACGTCACAAGTTCCTAATTTAAATTCATGCTTCTCTTTTTTCTCTACCTGTCTGCAGGAAACAGTTGAGTATGCCTTCCTCATCATTTTCACAATCGAGACCTTTCTGAAGATCATTGCTTATGGTTTGGTGATGCACCAGAACGCATACGTGCGCAACGGTTGGAACATGCTGGATTTCGTCATTGTCGTCATTGGGTGAGTGCTCGGGTCCATTTACTTTTAATTGGTTTATTTTACTGATACAGAAAGTATTAGATCAAACTAATTACAGTAATACCAGCTGATCCCAGCATGCCGAGAGGTTTTGTCATTGTACTCTGTGCTTTGGATTCTCACTTTGACGTCAGTGTAACAGTTTACAGTGTTTCTGTGAGAATCAGTCAGAGTAAAAGTTAAAGTTGCTTAAGCCTCTGCTCTGAGCGACCAAGTGCTAATAGAGACCCTCATACACCCACAGTATATGACCCAGAAAAGACAGAGAGAATAAATCAGAGCTTTACCACCGCTGGAATGAGTCACCATCTCTCCATACTTCATCTCTTCTCCAACACTCCCTCCCATATTTTTCTTCCTCTTCTCTCACTGACTTGTCTTTCGCTCACTCTCTTTCATCTGGCTCTGCAGCTTTCTTCTAATTCCCCCCCTTTCCCTTTTGATTTCTCTCAAATCGTACACTTCCTGCTTCACCTCCTCCTCCCCACCTCTCTCTGCCCCTTTTCCTGTCTCCTGCACGCTCTCCTCTTGTTATCTTCATCCTTATCACAGCTTCTCTTTTTTTCTCTCTCTCCTCTACTGTTCTTCCTCTCCCCCGTCTTTCTCTCCTCTCATACATACAGTCCAGTGGGTAGCTGGGTCAGATTTGTGTGTTTGCAGCATGCAGGCTTGTTCTGCCATGCAGTCAACTGCAAAGGCTGTTCCTGCTCTAAAGAGCTACTGTTGCTGCCCAAACAGCTAAAGGATATCGCGTCAGAGGTCAAGGTTCAGTCCACTCAACAACAGAGCTATATTTATATATTTATATTTTGAGATGATCACAGGCACTTCAAAGATTGAATAAAGGTTAGAGAAAGATCATAGGTGAATGACGATTTAGCTGTGCTTTATAGATGGATTAATATTTTCTTTTTTAGTCTTAATAATAAATATCTTATTCTTAAAAGAAATAGTGTTAAAGCAAAACTCTTTTCTTATATTTGGAGAGAATGAGAACAAAAAAAAGCGTGGATGTTTTTCTTAAATGGATATAGAGGATCATTGTGTGATTGTGCGAAATTAGATTTGAAAAAAGGAATCAGTCATGTTATTTAAATGAAAAAGTAGTGAGGGAGATCAAAATGTTTAAGTTTAAAGATAAGCTTTTTATTATTTTTATGATCATTCAAATGAGTTATAGCTCTTAAATAGACACAATGTGTTATTTGAATGCATTAATATTATGTACTGCACTAACTGCACTATTATGTGTTAAGATTTTAACAATGAATTAAAATTGATTAAATGACCATTTGTATTCAAAAGTGTAAATAGAATCAAAATGACTAAGTTTAAACCCCAGTCTGCACATTTTAGCATCTTTCAGGTCACTTTTTTGGTTTAAGGCTCACATATTGAGTTCACTTTTACCACCCTGCTAAATGCAGTTTTTTGTGCTGCATTAAGAAGCTAATAGGCAATACACTCCCTTTAGCAGTTTTTAAAGATCAAAACAGAGTCATAAACATTTAAGATGTTGTCTTTTCACCATTTTTAAGTAAATATAGAATTTGGAAACCATGACATACTTTTTTTAATCAACATTTTACGCAGTGTTCAAACTTTTGGGAACTGGGGTTTTAGGTTAGCATGATGTTCAATCTTCTTAAACACAGTGGTGTTTTACAGATAGATCACATAAACATTGAGGGTCACATTGATGTTAACCAGCTCAACTGGTAAAGAATTGACATGTCATTCCAGAGAAAGCTGTATTCCTCAGGTAGATTCAGTGAAGAAGGGTCAATGTGTGAAGTATGGTTTCCTTTGGAACATGGCTGGGTGAGTAATGAAACCCCAGTGGCAGGCGGTCAGCCTTACAGCTGTGACTCAGTCTAACATAAGTCTGAGCAGACGGCGCTTATAGGCCCTCAGAGCTCCCTGCAGCCACTATTGGCAGCTTCATTCTCTGCTTTGAGTCCACAGCTCTGATGTGATGTGCGGGGAAGGTTTCGCCTCTTGGCTAGGTGAAGAATGTCTAAGTGACTGTGATGAAGGCTCCTCTGTCCTCATGTTGAGAGATTTGGTCACTGCTGCTTTCACTTTTTCTCTACAGTAGGCAACACCTCTGGTGCTACTTTTATTTCACAAGCAGATGCTGCTGGATGCATCCTCAGCATCGCCCCTGACTTTTTACTGATAAGAAATAAGCAATCGTTACTTTGTCAGGGCCTACAAGATAATATGCCATCTATTTTATTAAAGATGCAATGTATTAAATATATTCATGACTCTTTGTGTGTTGTGTCCTGTTTCTGTTAGCGGGTGCAGTAAGTGGCTCTAAAGCAAACTCATGATACACAATGCATTAAAGTTTCTCATAGAAATCACACTTTATGATCAGAAACAATAAAGACCATTGCTCCTATCTAGAAAAGATTTCTAGGTTGATAAATATACATATAAAAAAAAATGTTTCTCTATTTAATGGAAATATTAAATCTAAAAGGGCATTTGAATCCACCAAAGCCAACAGTGCAGCCTCCATTAATACGCATTTCTGAATGTACAGCCAATATGTGTGGATTTATTCCCAAAATGAAAGAATTATGTCAAATGTCCAAAAAGTTGCAATAATTCACAAATTATTACTTATTTCTAAGTAACTTGAACAACGTTTTTAATTCAGACTAACAGACTAGTCTAGAGATTAAAAAAAAAAGACTTGAAAACAATCAAAATTGAGCACAATAATTTATTTAACGCAACTAAGTACTATGTCAAATTGATTTGCCGGGGCTAACGTCAGCAAAGCTACCACCAGCCTTCGGTGCTCCCTGTAGGTTAATGTCAACATGCCTATGCTGGTCATACATTGCTCCTGTTGAGTGTTTTTACACCACATTATACAGACACAGCCTGCATAAAACTAAAGGCAAAGTACAAAATACATTTAAACACCACCAAACTGTGTCACGCTACGAGAGGCCATCAGTCGTATGTGCTTGTTTACATCTGATCCACATTTAGTGTATATTCATGAATCAGAACAGATAAGGTCTGAAACTGAATTGATCTCTTTATCAACCTGTTTTAAAACTGAGTTGCAACTTTCAGGAATGTCAGGCCAGTAGTTTTCATAAAGCTTGAAACTGAAACTATAACCCTTTCCAACCATGCACTCCTGAAAAATTCTTGAAATTTTCAAGACAGTCTGCCTTTAAAATGTCCCAAAGTTGCTTATTCACAGATGTCCCTCCTGCAAGAAGTTTTCATACAGGAGGGTAGAAATGGTCTCAAGAGGCAGGACATGACTTATAAAAGGACCCTGCAGTGGTCGATGTACTTTTAGGAAGATATCAAAGATGGCAGGCATAGCAGTGACTACAATAATGATTACAGTTGTTTGCCTCGATGTCAATGCTTCATGTAATTGAGCACCTTCACAGCATAGACTAGCAGAAAAGAGTAAGATGCAGTTTCTTTATGTGAAAGAAGATTGTGCATCAGCTGCATGTTACAAACACCATCATCCCCAGCAACTTGTACCTGGTGAATGTTTCACTTGTACCTGCAATGTTTGCTCATCTGCTCACTCTCAGTTCTTGTGGAAATTTTATTTTGTTGCTGGCGGGAAAAAATCTGGTTAAAGTCGGGCTGAAAATGAGGTTGTTTGTGTACACATATACATGCAGCTAATTAATTAGGGGTTAAGTGCCTTGAAAATTAACTAAATAGTTGATTTTGGACTTAGTTGTCATTGAAATTTCTTTTGACTGACTAATCAACCAATCAACAAAACATTTCAGCGACTGAGACTATTAAAATCGCCTTGAATGTCTGTTTCACAATATATCAGATACAAGTACATTGCAGGGTGTTGTACTAAGTCCCTTTGACAGACTATCAGACTGAGGTTCTCTGTTTGTGTTCTAACAGACTCTTCAGTGTTGTCTTGGAGCTTTTGACCAAAGAAGAGAAAGTAGAGCTAGAGGGAGAAGATATCCATCTGTCGATGCACGGCCATGGAGGGAAAGCAGGTGGATTTGATGTTAAAGCCCTAAGAGCCTTCCGTGTGCTGCGACCCCTGCGGCTGGTCTCAGGAGTACCCAGTAAGTGCTGAAACTTCATATACAAACACGCAGTCAACTCAATACTATACAAATATTTAAGCTGGTACAGCACTTTCTAGATATTTTAGAGTTTATTCAGTCATATTGGACTCTGTAAATTGCAGCTTGAAGAGCTACACATAAGGGAGCCAGATTGTCTCTGTACCATCCCCCAGGACTGTTTTTCAAAAAACATCTGTCAACAGCAACATTAGCACCCTAGAGACATGAGCCCTGGATGTAATGAAAATATGCAACAAAAACAAGCTCAGCGTAAACACATTGGCACATTTGTGAACTATTTTGTTTTACATGGCTTGAAATGTATACTGGAATCACTGTTTTCTGGTGGTTGTTTTTTTGCTACTGCGTAATTACCCCACACTGCACACATACTGTAACATCTGTTGTTTATTAGGTTAAAAGGTTACTAATTACATCATCAACCTTTTGCAGTGTGAATCATCATGACTTGACAGGAAGTGTCTATATTAACCATGTATTACTCCACTGCATTTTTAGCTGCTCTAAGACATTTAATTTACACATCAGGGTCTAGCAGGATTAATTGATAACTGTGAAGTTACATTTTTCCAAAGGTGCAGAGATAGAGACTGTAAGCAACTGATATATGTAGCTGAGTTTTTTCTATGCACTTTTAACGAGTACATGTAACTAAGCTGATTTTTCTTCCTTGCCCAGGTTTACAGGTGGTGTTGAACTCCATCATTAAAGCCATGGTCCCTCTTCTCCACATTGCCCTCCTGGTCTTGTTTGTCATAATCATCTATGCTATTATCGGCCTGGAGCTTTTCATCGGTAAAATGCATGCAACCTGCTATCTTCCTGGCTCAGGTACGTCCTCTTCGTTATCTTCTTTATATAAAAAGTTAAGCTGACTTTCTGTTCTGTTCAATTAAACACAGGATTATGAAGCTCTGATATTTCATCTAAATTACTCAGCTTTAAGGGTAAGGGTGTCTAATGTTTTACCAGACAAAATGTGTGTCAGATTTATTTTAGTTTTAAATATTTTACACAAATTGTACTGTAATCATTCACATTGAAATAAGATTTAAATGGTGACCGTGTATTTCCTGACATACTCTCGACATTTATTGGCACTATTGTCTATGTGGGGATTTAAATTCAACTCTCTAACATGGCAAGTTTATCAGTCAGTGGTCACAATCTTGAATCACCTTTAATGAATTTAACAGTATGAGTTCAATCTTAACCTTGATGCTACAGTTGGCAGGATTATTCCACAAGAATTTAAGTTACAATAACAAATGCTGATCATCGCATGTTACTACTAAAATGTTCCCCTAAAGAGATGTGTGACTGATCTCTGTCTGAGTGCCCGTCCCTTTGAACAACAGAACCAATCAGGGTTAGCTTGCACTAGCCAATCACAGTGACTGTGTACAAACTATCATCTTGCCTCTACATGACTTGTGTCGGCACCTCTGTTCAACAGACTGTTGAAGTTATTCAGAACATTTGAAGGATCAATCCCTCCGTTCAGCCATTAAAAAGAGCTACAACCAAACAACTAAGTCTTCAAGTCTAAGCTAATTTCACTCCGACTGGCTTAAAACAAAATGCTAAAAAGTTAAAACATTGCATCCCCCCATCCCAAAACCCCACTTTGTGCAGTCCACACTGCCAACACCTAGTTGAATAGGAGGCGTTCAAGTGCGCATGTTCATGGGAGCATCATCCTCAACCAGGAAGTGGACATCAAAGAGAACAATGATAAGAAAGCAAATTAATCAAACAAATATTTGAAGGATAACTTGCTAAATGAAGAACTTTTATGTGTCAACTTAAGAGGGTTGTTGTTTGAAATCACTAAATTACAAACAAATATTTGACTAAATAACCAATGAAGGAGTTTTCACATGACTTTTCAAGGAAGGAGTGCTGTAAGTGTAAGCTAACATGTTCCTCTGTATACAGTAGCTAAGCTTGCTGAATGCAGACTGTGCAATAAAAAGCTGTTTTTATGAGCTGATTGTTTGAATGATTTCTGTACGATTAAAGAGTGTTCATGATTGAAATTAATTCTTAGTTTAGAAATAACATGACACATTCTGATGCTTTCTTCCTCTCTCTGTAGATGGGCTTGCAGAGGAGGAGCCAGCTCCATGTGCGATCTCAGGGCACGGGCGCCAATGCCCCATCAACGGCAGTGAGTGCAGGGAAGGCTGGCAAGGTCCCAACGGTGGCATCACCAACTTTGACAACTTCCTCTTTGCCATGCTGACGGTGTTTCAGTGCATCACCATGGAGGGCTGGACTGACGTGCTGTACTGGGTGAGACTCTCGCTCTGCCCTCCCTCTTCTGTATCTTGTGACTGTCACTCGCCTGCAGCTGAAGTGCCTCCTCAGATCAGACATGAAGCTGCTGATTACGTCTTAAGGCAGCTATTCCTCCTCTGATATGATTGCTTTACTTAAGAATGGACACTTCTATTCTTTCTATGAGATTTCTTCATCTGAAGAAAACAAACTTTTGTCTAACCTTTGTTCTGCTCTTCCTTCCTGACAGTTTCTACCTCTAACAGTCTATCTCACTGTTCTCTGTCTCTCCTCTTCCTCTCGTCCTTCCTCTGTGGTAACGCTTGTTCCTCCAGATGAACGACGCTATGGGCTTTGAGCTTCCATGGGTGTACTTTGTCAGTCTTGTGATCTTCGGCTCCTTTTTCGTGCTTAACCTGGTTTTGGGTGTGTTGAGCGGGTAAGCACCTTCCTCTCTTTGCTGACAGAGACCCTCTGCTTGGTTTCAGGCCAGAGGTTCTCTGTTCTTCTTGTTTGTGTCTCTGTCTAACAACCGGCTCTTATCGGCTCCTGTAGGTCAATGATGCCATCGGATGGGAAACACCTTGGATTTATTTTGTTAGCCTGATTATACTGGGTTCTTTTTTCGTGTTGAACCTTGTGTTAGGTGTACTAAGTGGGTAAGAGGCAACTTGTGCAGTGGTTTTGGTGTGCAGTGTTAAAGCATGTTTGCAGTGTTTTTTGACCATTTTTGGGAATTAGCCCATAAATGAGCCTGTGAGTATATTCAATAATGCAGATCTTTGGGATGTAAGCTGCTCTGATGGAAAAATCCCAAATCTAAAAAAGGGGTAAAAAAAAAAAAAAAAAAGAGAGAGATTCGGTTCAATTCTGTTTCCTTCCTTTTTTTTTTTTTAGGACCAAAGTTTTATTATTTATCCTATTTTTACAACATCACAACACACAACACAATAGTCCCTCCAATTCCAAGGTTGGTAACACCTCCATGGCAACAGATTCTTATTGGCTGGACAAATTAACCTGAAACTGAATTTTCATTTCAACTCAACTCAACTCAACTTTATTTATAAAGCACTTTAAAAACGTCCACAGCCGAAACAGAGTGCTGTACATAAATAGACAAACAACGCAGGCATAAAACAATTAAAATAGAGGATAATAAAACAATAAAAACAATAAAAACAATAGGACAATAAAAACAATAAATAAAAACAAACCATAAAACACTAAAACAGGAGCAGAGTCTCATGCGGGGTTGAAAGCCAAGGAATAAAAATGGGTTTTTAGATGAGTTTTAAAAATGGACAGTGAGGAGGCTTGTCTAATTTCAGTGTGAAGTTATTATTAAGATTAAACATTAGCTTGCTTTTTTGTTAATTGTAACAACTCACATTAAAGGGAAAATGAGAGAGGGAAAGGGTGAACAGGACTCCTGCAGAAATCTTTATATGAACATTTTGTTCATTATTCAGCTCTTCTCCTCCTTCTTGAAGCTTTTCAGTCTTCACACCTTTAAACAAACAAAAATTAAGCAAATGATACGACTTTTAACATTGTTGGTCTCACACACTGACTATGGTTTGGATTTACTTCGTATCAATCGGCAACTTAGAGGTGCTCTCATCTGCTCCACTTCCAGTGCCTGGATTGCAGGACAGGATCTTACTCCACTTTTCCCTACCAGAGATGGTTTGTGCCCAGTAGCTTCCCAGGCTGCGGTCATCCTGGTGGCACTTTTGCCCGTGAGAATTAATCATTACTGTTATTGTGTTTCAACCAATCAGAATCAAGTATTTGAAACAGCGGTGTAATCCTCATGTAACTCGATTGGCTTATTTGAGTCAGGGCCTCTTTGTAGACGCATATTTCTTCCCAGACATTCTCTCTACTGATGCCTGCCGGCGTCAAGCTATTACGCCCTTTTCACGACAACTGCAAAGTGAGCGTTTCCTCCTCCACCCCTCGTCAACCCTCCCAGCTGCTCACTCCTGAGAGAGAAATTAATCTTATTCCTCGCCCTTCACTCCCTCTGCGCTCCTAAGCTCCCTCAAACCCCACTTTGCTTTCCCAGCTCTGTGGAGTGGGGGTGGGGAGTTACAGTAGAATGAACTGTGGATGGTTGACCGGAAGTTTTGTTTGTTTTTGTTTTTTTATGCCATCAAGGTTAACATTATTATGAGGCCTGTCTGCTGCTTGATTGGCATAATTCATCACTGGAAATCAACTTGCTGAATGCTAAATGACCTTTATGAACCACTTCTTCTTTGACTTTCTCATCACCACAGCGTAAATACAATTTCCCCCTGTGCACTGAGTACTTCTACATCGAGTCCTCTGAATCCCTTGTGATATCTAGCATGGTTTATTCATATAGTCTATGAATTTAGACACAGTGTCTCCTGAAACCTCCTATCTACCTGAATACCCTCTTCTGTATGATGAAGATGCTGAAAGAGAAGCTACTGTACTGATGGGTTCTAATTATAGGGCTGTTGTCTTTGTCTTTCAAAGGTGTACATCTCCCTCCAGTGGCTACGGTTCACTAAAACACACAAGGCATTAAAGGGTGTGATTGAAGTGTGTGAATATGTTATCATAGCAACTTGGGAATAAACAGGATATTGATATGAAGGGTATCTTTGGTTAATGTTGTGAAAAGTGTCCATGTGTTAGAATGTTAAGTCGGGAAGACTTTTCAGTTTTATTTTGTGTGGATTTATTTTTCTTGTTTGTTGTGAAAGTGAATTTATGATAGTGTTTGTATTCTGTAATTCATGCACTCCTGTGTGTTTGCGTGTGTTTGCGTGTTCCGTCCACCTGTGCCTCTGCAAACCCAGAGAGTTCTCCAAGGAGAGAGAGAAGGCCAAAGCTCGCGGAGACTTCCAGAAGCTGCGTGAGAAGCAGCAGCTGGAGGAGGATCTGAAGGGTTACTTGGACTGGATCACTCAGGCCGAGGACATCGACCCCGACAACGAGGACGAGGCCGATGAGGAGAGCAAACGCAACCGTAAGCACCGTCTCCCGCTCCCTCTGTCATGCAGGGTAACACCGCACTGGCATCGCAGACCACACTTTAGTGCAGCAAGCTGATAGAATCTGTTCCTACCACATGGAGAGAAATATCCAGCAGTGTGTGTTATTGTTGGCTTGAGAGGGTTGTGATTTCTGCTGCTATAATTAGGTCTGTGTTTATATAATCAGGGAATGCAAGGGTTTGTACTCTCTAAATCTATAATGTGTCATAGTCAGAGTTTTTTTTTAGGAAAACACAGTAGATTACCTAAAGATAATTGCTCTCTGGAGGGGAAATATTTATCCACTGTTCACTTTCAAAACACAGCAGATGCTTTTGCTTTCATTCCTGTGCAATTTCTGGTGTAGAGTGCTCTGTTTGTAATATTGCCTGAATATGTGGTCAATAATTGTGAGATATATTTAGCTCAGATACAGAAAAAACAAATAGTCTGTCATATACAAAATCACACCCAAGGAGAGAGTGTCAACTTTCTCTACCAGCAATATCATCAGTCGTCCATAACACAGCTTATGGCGACTCCTGCCTGATTTGGCTCTTTGTAAAGTACACTGGGAGTTATAGTAAATCCCTGTATGCAGCAGAAGTAAAATTAGGCAGAAAGCTTAACAGTGGAATTTTCCTTTAATGATGCAAAAGTAGTCAATAAGACTTTCTTGAAACATAAAATCACAAAGACACAGACCTATACAGACAAAGAGGCATGATTTGACCAAACGTTTCAGGTTTTTCACATAAAAAAATGACAGGCTTTGTTTTAACAGTCTAAAGCGCATGGCACAAAGTGAATTAGGGCGTGTCCTGCCACATTTTGCTCCTGAATACTGCTTTATTACATGACAGATTTCACTTTTTCAACTGAACTAGAGCAAACTTAGATCGGCACATTTAACATTTCTCAATTATCTATGCACCTGAACAGGAAGAAAAACACGCACAGGTCACAGTATGAGCTCTGTTGATGCATGGGTTGATGTCAGATCCACTGGAACAAGCTAACTGCACAGCAGGACAAGTGTTTTTCCAAATCAGGAGAGATGCTGTGTATATTTACGCACAAGGCACAGCAGTGTGACTTTATTATAGACAGGATGTAATGATAACTCACCCTTTAGTTGTGTGAGTGTTTGTCTGTCTGTTTCTGCGCTTATTAGAGAAAGTGTGGCTATGGAGAGCCTGGTGTTTGATCTCGGACTCAACTTTCTGGCCCGTGCAGGGCTGAGGTGAAGCAGGTGTGTAAGGAGATAGCGATGAGCATGTCCTCATCTTCTGGCATTACAAGCCCTGTACCTAAAGCAGTATCATGATATAAGTAGACGAGGGGAACAAAGGTTTGCAGTCATTAAGCTCTCTGTCCAATTAAGAAAGTCAGTTTGAATATATCAGCAAATCCACTGATTGAAACACTGATATTTCCTTATGAGTTGGCGCACTGAAGCGTGCCCCTCAGTGTGTAACAAGCAGAGGAATGCATTGTGAACTCACCTATGCATGCAAATGTTTTCTGTCTTAATGATGTGCCCTCTAGAAAGCACGAGGGTACTGAGCCATAGGCTTTGGACCAGGTTTTGTTGGTCTATACAACAGTGGCTCTTTGCATCCCCAAGATAGCAACATGCCACCTGTGCGGCTGACCACATCTCATTTTAGGACCAACACACCTGTAGGCACTAACATGGGCGCAGGTTTGTTTGTTATTTACACAACCTCATCACTGGATGTGAAAATGTATCCTGTGCCAGGTGAAAAATTGTAGTGACACTTGCTCCATGCCACAGTGCTTTGTGCCAGGTTGAAGATAGGGCAGCTGAGGTGTTTATAACCAGAGCTCCACTGACTGCTTTTATCTTCGTGCCCAATGTATGTCACTGATAAAAGTGAAGCACGCTGCGGTTACCACTGGAGTTTATCTGGGAAGGGAAAAGGGGAAAAAAAATTATATTACTGGAGCAGTAGAAAAACTCTTAATCCAAATCCTCTTTATATAAGCAGCACACACGATGCAGAACAGAGAAACTGCCACTGATTCACTTTATAGTTTGAGCGTAAGGTCTTGAATGTTTACCCTCTGTTTGCTCCCTTCATTTTAATGTAATCTGTCCATTTACTGTTACCTCTCCCACTTGTTTTTTCCTTAAATATACATACATGTTATCTCCCTAACCCTGATCCTTACAGCATACCTTAACTATAAAGTCTGAAGCTGTAGAGGTTCTGTGTTCTGAGCAGGCAGGTCCATGCTGCTTTCCTCCAACATCCATCCTGGCTTTTGGTGTCTGTCGATGATACACGAGCCCCTACTAACATGTTGGTATGCACATGCTTTATTTTGCAGTGTAACATGTTAGTATAGGGCCTGGTCACCTGCAGGTTCTTCCAGTGACTAACAGCTCTCCATGTTGTTCTTCTGCCCTCCTCAGTGTCTGCAGCCTGTGGCTCCTGCTGCTCTTGTCATTGTTGGATATTGATATTTTGAATACTGTTGTTGTCCTGTGGTGCTTGTCTGCTCTGACCCATTTTGATAGCTGCCCATTCTCGCCCTCCCCCTCCCCCGTGTCCCCTCTGCCGTGCCGTTGTGTCTGAATGCATGGACTTGCATGCATTACACATGAAAGGGGTGACTCTGGCTGACCTTACTGAGAAGAAGAAAGGAAGGTTTGGGTGGTTCAGCCAGTCGTCCGACACTCATGGTAAATCCTGTGCTTTCCCTCCACTGTTCTCTAGCTTTTGTGTGTGTGAATGTGTGTACGTGTGTTTGATTGTTTGTGTGTGTATTTGTGTGTGTGTGTGTGACTGCATCTGTGTTTGATGCTAATCCAAACTAAATATATGTCAGCATTTTATCAAAAATCAGATCAAACTTCCCTCTTCCTTGCTTTTTTTAAACAAAAATAAGAATGTAAATAATTGAGCTTTTTCCAATCATTGTAACGAACATTATTAGAAACAGGCCGTGTGACAGGATATGATTTAACACAATATAATCAGCAACTTCATACACAGAACATTTAGTACATATAATATCATGGATACGAGAGATAACCCAAAAACAAAATGCAAGTGTCAGCTGTTTCTAAGAGCACCACCCTCTCCCAAGAATCAATACAGAATCAATATTCTCTACTTCATCAATACCTAATTTCTTTGTTGAATATTCCTTGACTTCATTTTTCTGTAAAACAGAATTAACCCAAAAATTAAGAATCATTGGCCTTTAAATTCTTTGGAGCATCCTAAATGATTTCTGAGTGATTATGTATGTGTGTGTGTGTGTGTGAGTTGATGTGTTCAGCCTTATGTAATACCTCATCACTCTGTGCTTTACTATTGTGTTTAACCTGTTGTGTCAGAGCATCACAGCCTTTTTTTTTTTCAGTTTTATCCTTTTTCCTCCTCTTTTTTTTCTGCCGGTTCTAAAAATATAAATCCTTTACCCAACCTTATATGGAATAGAAATACAGCCGCATTTGATAGCAGACATGCCCTGTTTCCTTTCCATGTCCCATTTCAAAAGCAGTGGCTCAGTGTGAATATAGGAAACAGGGCTAAACCCAGATCACTACTCTAGCAGTCAGCACTATTTTCAGAGCTAAGAGCTGTCCGACCAATCAGGAATCAAAGCCAACACGTCTACATAAGCTAAGCTAAGCAGCACACAGCGCGCTGCCTCATACGAGCTAAAGCAGTGAGACTTTTCACACAGTTAATCATCATGTGTCTGCAAACGCAGTCTCTGCAGAGCTCTGAGTGTAGCATTTCAGAGACAGCTTTCAGAGCCCTGTTCCCCTCTTCCCTCTGCTCCTCATTGTCTGCATCAGTCAGCCCTCGTGGAGCAGCTGTCCACTCGCCTGTCCCATGTCAGCTCCCTTTCAGCACTCGGTAAATGATACTAATGATGACAGTGATGCACAGCCACAGCGCTTAGCTCTTTTCCAATGAGGTTGCAAGTTTTTTAGCTGCAGCTTGGCTTTGAAGATGAGGAACACAAGGATTTTCTATTTTTAAAATTCACCATCCAATAATTGGGATGCAGATAGATCAGATACATTGTTAGTGTCTAATTATTTTTATCTGTGCTTGTCTGTGAAGTATGTTCTTTTAGTGCTCCCACTGGGATGCACTGCACCGTGCTCCATGTGAAGGAGCTCCTGACATGTGATTGTTTTCTGCTTGGTTTATGCTGCTGCAGCGAGCGTTCCAGCCAGTGAAACAGAATCTGTGAACACCGAGAATCAAACCGAGGGGGATGAAAAAACACCATGCTGCGGACCTCTGTGGTGAGTACATTGAAATGAACTCTTCATTTAAAAGTGACAACTGTTTGGGATAGATGAATGGTGAAAATGTTGAAGCAAAACAAATCTCACACTCATTTATTTTGTCCACCTACAGTATAATGCCTCCGAGTTTCACAGCCAAACTGTTGTTATTGTTGTTATCTAATCAAAGCCCCTAGCAAACCTCTGCCACAACCGGTGCTTTTAACCTTTCATTTGTATTTCTCTTTCAGTCAAAAAATTTCCAAGTCAAAGTTCAGGTGAGAATTTTTGTGGCTCTTTGTTTCTGCATGGTTCATAAAGTGTCATGCTCATACTGCAGGCTCTGTGTCTGCATTACATTATACAGATTTTTATTTGTAAGTGCTTGGCTTTCATTTTACTGTATTTTAATGAGACTTTACCAGGGATGATAAATCAAAAGCTTTTATTAAGTCAGCATGTACCACAAGGTGTTTTTAAAAAAAAAGCCTAACACAGGGTTTTTCAGCTCATTTACTGCACAGTATGACTTGCAAAATAACAATATTGATGCAGTTCCCCTGTGGCCTTTCTGCCTCACACCCCTGCATTATTATTATCCATGAAAATGAGCGGAAAGATTACCTTGAAAAAACATGGAGTTGATTTATTTATCCTAGAGCTAAGATACTAAGTCATCCTGAGTCGTACCAGTGGTACTCTTTCTAATTATTTCTCTCTCCTCCTGCAGTCGGCGCTGGCGCCGCTGGAACAGGTTCTGCCGCAGGAAGTGCCGGTTGGCCGTCAAATCGGTGCCTTTCTATTGGCTGGTCATCATCCTGGTGTTCCTCAACACTCTCACCATTTCATCAGAGCATTACAACCAGCCTATGTGGCTGACACAAGTGCAGGGTATGAAAAGAACAGACACACATATGCGACAAAATGACTTTTTGAGTGTTTATTTTATTTGTCCAATGTGAAATGACTAGTTTGGAGGAGATTTGAAAGCAGAGTTATCAGAATAAGATAAAAAATTTTGGTTTACATTTCAACCATAAACTGAGAAGGCAGGGTTTTAGTTTTCTCATGCATACTATCACTGGAAAGTTTTTGATGCAGATCCGGGATAAGATGCTGTTTGAATAGATTACAGTTAAAGCTCCCGTGAGAAGTTTCTAACTGGTTATAAGACTGAAATTAATATCTATGTGTCTTTATGAGCTACAAAAGAAAATTTGATCATTAGTGACAAGACTGACTGTTGTCATATGTTCCCACACTGTAGGTGTCAGGTGAAGTCATAACTTGCAAAAACAGCCTTGTTTTTTTCCACAGAAAATGTTCTCAGCTAGTGATTCATGTGACTTTTGAAAAATAGCAGGATAATATTTTTTCTTAAAATAGCTGCACTTAAAAATAAAAAAAATGAAAATAAGCAGGCCAAAATCTGGCATAAAACTGAAAGTTCCCTACAGTAGCTTTAAGTTTTTTGTTGAATGATTTGCATATTACTGAATGAATCATATTCTGTTTGTTTATCAAAAGTGTATCTTCTGGCAGGGGTTATAGTATTTATATAACAAATGTCTCTTTCTCTTCCACTTCAATAATCTGCATTATTTTGATGTTGAGCCTTTGCTCCTTGCTTTAGATGTGGCCAACAAGGTGCTGCTGGCCCTGTTCACGTGTGAAATGTTGGTGAAGATGTACAGCCTTGGACTTCAGGCCTATTTTGTTTCGCTGTTCAACCGCTTCGACTGCTTCGTGGTTTGTGGAGGTATCACCGAAACTATTCTGGTTGAGCTGGAAATCATGTCTCCCCTCGGTATCTCTGTGTTTCGCTGTGTCCGCCTGCTGAGGATCTTCAAGGTCACACGGTACGACTGTTGTCTTGCTGTGTTTGTGTGTAGATGTGTGTGTGTGTTTAGTGTAAGGGTGGTGTTAAATGAACCACCTGTCTCTTGTTTTCTTTTCTTTTTTTTCTAGTCACTGGCAGTCACTGAGTAACCTCGTGGCATCTCTGCTCAACTCCATGAAGTCCATTGCTTCCCTGCTGCTGCTGCTCTTCCTCTTCATCATCATCTTCTCCCTGCTGGGCATGCAGGTGTTTGGTGGAAAATTCAATTTTGACGAGACCCAGACCAAGAGGAGTACCTTTGACAACTTCCCCCAGGCTCTTCTGACTGTGTTTCAGGTATTTAAGTCTGATCTGAAGCGCAGAGCTGGGCATCATGGTCACTCCCGTCTGAGTAAAAGCACCTAAACATGCAGTATTTTATTCATTGGGTGGAAAATACATTGGAAAAGGAATGTCTTTGTACAAGATGTTATTCAGAATAATACATGCACAAACAGTTTGATAAAAGGATATTGATAAGAGGTTTTAAACACTGTCAAGGACCGAAGAGAGGAGCTACAGTAACTCTATTAGCTTGTTGAAGAAAGGAAATTAGATCATTTAGAAAAAATGCCACTATAACAAAGTTAATCCACCAGAGAGCACTAATATTTTGTATGACTCCCCCCTACCACAGCTATGGTTAAAGACATCATGTTTCAGGTTGTTTATACATCTCTCTGTCCATCTGTACCATTCTTATGAGCCCATGTCTGAGTAACAATGAGAGGTAACATTCTGAAATGTGTCACAATGTCCACGTAAACTTGAGGGATGGACTCATTATGATTTCAAATCCAGTTGTAGGTGTCTTGTAGAATAAAATTATAACCTGTTGACATGTTTTATGCAAAAGGTCAAAGGTTAGCTTGTTTGTGACAAAATAATGTCCTGAAAAAAAACAATAAAAAAACAAGTGACAACCTGCCATGAAAAATGAAGCCAATGTGACAGTGCAAATAACTGCAGATCCTCAAGCGTCCACTTGAGGCTGGCTGCAAAAGCCAAAGAAACCCCTTAATGTCTCATGTTAAAATGCTAATTTTTATGGCAAAATTGAACATGTTTACAGCCTGGTTATATATAACCATTCAGGTCTGAATAGCTCATTCGTAACTCATTGGGGACACAGTTATGACACATTCATTAATACAAAGGGTACGAGTTACACGTATCTGAATTATTAGAGGTATCACTGAGTTGACCTGGAGATGGGCGCAATGTAGCTGTGTGCTAGGGGGCTTGAAGCCTTTGATCCACCTCTTTGCCTGTTGCAAGGATGATCGAAAGTAAGGCTGAGTCAGCATCTTTAACAACACCCGCCATCATCCTGCCATCGTCCTGCCATCGACCGGCCATCATCCGGCCATTGTTTGGCCATCATCTCCCCTCCAAAAATCAGTGGGTGATATCACAGAGACTATGTTCATGTTTACACAGTCCTGCTCATAACTCAAGTGCTCTTTTACTATTTTTGATAGAATTCATATAGATGTCTCATGGAATAATATAATGAGGTATTGACCATAGACTGTATAAAATCTGGACATAGTATCCGTGATGTCACCCGTCTGTTCCTGAGCGCAGTTTTGAAGCTAATCGACGGTGGCAGCCATATTGGAAATGCAGAACTCAACCAGGCAGAGTGTGACGTAATGGGGCGGAGTTTGAGCCTCTGAGCCAATTGCTATGTGTTCCCGTCCGGGAGTCAAGTCAGTCATGTCCTTATTTGGGCAATAACTGGTAATCTTAATATCTTCTGAACGGTCGCATTAGAAAAAAATTCAACCCCCGTACAGTGTGTGCCGATAGAGAGATTAGCTTCGTAGGGCCAAGCCGTTTTTTGAACCAGGCTGTTAACATGTTTATTAATGCTGCAAAGATCGTCCTTTTTTGAATTGGTGCGTATGTGGTTTCCGGTGTTTCTGCAGCCAGCCTCAAGCAGATTCTAGATGAACTGCAGTTTATAACACTTCAGCCTGGGCTTCATAGTTTGAGACCGGAGGTTGCCGCTTGGTATTGACATGTTTCTATACCTAAAGTTCAAAGGTCAACTTGACTTTGACATCATAATGTCCTTAGAAAGAACACGTCATGCCCTGTGAGCACATTACCTCAGGTATCTGGATGGAAAACTTGAAATATGGCAAAAATGAGCTTACATCTGGCTGATGCTTGTGATGTGACATCTTTTATCACATCTGCTTGTTAATTTAGTTAGTCCTCTGAGAAAACAAGGCCCTCCACATAGATTGTGATGCTTCCTCAGGCCTGCTCATGCTAGTTTCGCAAAAATGTGTTCAAGGGGGCTTTTTCCTTTTAGTTATTTCGAATATGCCAGTATTACTCCTATTTTGTCACAGTTCTAAAATTGTTGCGTGGGTAATGTGTTTTTTATTGAATCCTTTAAAATCTTAAATACTGATTTGAGCATCAGAGGTAATTTTGTAAAGTATTTTAGGGTAGAAATAATAATAATCCCAAAGCCAAACCTGAATATGTAGTTCTTAGTATGCAATATGATATAATGCAATATGCTGAGGTTCTTCTTTGAGCAACTTTCTCTGAATATTATATCCTAGTCTTTATCAATGTTTCTTCTGGCCACTCAACCAGCACTAAGCTTACATCAAAAGGTTTTATCAACCATCCTTCTCTCATTTGTCGAGATTACACCCAGTCGATGCCTCTCTCGCAAATTCAACACCCTGATCAATTTCAGATCCTGACTGGTGAAGACTGGAACGCTGTCATGTATGACGGGATCATGGCGTATGGAGGGCCTTCCTCTTCTGGGATGATTGTGTGCTTTTACTTCATCATCCTCTTCATCTGCGGAAACTGTATCCTCTGTCAAAGACACAAATAACATTCAAGACTGTTCAAATAGAAAACACAAGAGATCATGTTATCTTTATGAATATGAAGTACTTTCAGAGAAAGAGAGGGAGAGAGAGAGAGAGGGTTTTCTTTAACTGAACACTCAGATATCCTCCTGAATGTCTTCTTGGCTATCGCTGTGGACAACTTGGCAGACGCAGAATCTCTCAACACTGACGAAGGAGACAAGAAAGGGTGACTCTTTGAAAATCATCATTTGGAATGGTTTCTTTAGATGTGTGTTAAAACTCAACGCATATTTATGACAATATCTGATCATTACAGGGACAAAAAGGAGGAGGAGAAAGATGAAAAGGTAACTCTAATTATCACATAGTAACTAAACTACATAGTGTTAGGAGTGTAATGCACTGACACACTTTCTCCGTGTCTGTAAGGAGGAAGAGGAGGAAAATGAAGAAGCTGCGGGTGAGGAGGAGGATCCAGAGGTTCCATCAGGGCCCCGGCCGGTCATCTCTGATCTGGTCAAGAAGGAGAAGATCACCCCGATCCCAGAGGGAAGTGCCTTCTTCATTTTCAGCAGCACCAACCCGTATGACACACGCTCACTAATAAAACCCCTCAGACTTCGCACACACTTCTGGACAATAGTGTCACACGGATGTTCTCTCTTTCTGTTGTGTTTCCTTTGTCCTCCAGATTCCGTGTGTTTTGCCACAAACTCATCAATCATCACATATTTACCAACCTCATCCTGGTGTTTATCATGCTCAGCTCTGTCTCACTGGCTGCTGAGGATCCAATCAGAAACTTCTCAGCTCGTAATATTGTAAGTCCTCGATCCTTCACTAGAAATGTATTTATGGCTTCTCACTGATTGTGTAGCAGACAGAAGACTTTGTTATTCTAATAGTTCAACGATAAAGTTTCAGGGTCATATGTGATGGAGAATTTCGTTGTCAAGTCTTGGATGAGGAAATTGCCTTGTTGCCTTAATTACACTGGTGGTTTTGCATGTTTTAGCCCATTTCTTAAAAGTTGCATACTTGACATCACAACCTAGCATTTGGAAAAGCACACACACACATTGGATGGATTGAGGCTGCTTATAGCACTATATGTTAATTGTGCATCATTTACTCCAGCTATCTGCTTTGTCTCAAGTTACGATTCACACTCTCCACTCTCATTCTGACAGACTTCATTATGAAGTCGAGTCTCGACCAGAGTTTTGTCTCACCCCTTGAGGGAGCAAGTGGTTGCAGCACGTACAGATTAAAAAAAACAAAACACTCTTGCATAATGTCCCAGACTGTCCTATACATGCTGAGAAGGTGTTTTCATGTTACAATTTCATTAATCAGACACTTTTTATTTTTTTCCAAAACTAAGTGTTAGTACAACACAAGCAAGGATCTAGACAGGGAGAAACAATGGTACAAGTGCCACATAGGGCTTCAAATTTAACAACTGATTATAATAATAATAGATATCAAAGTAATATTTCAGTCATTTTCTAAAGAGTATTTATTATTTTGGGTCATACACAGGATGAAATGTTGTCATGGACATTGAAAAGTCTGAATGTGCAACTCCTTATGAAAACTGTGGCACAGTTACCAACATGCCTTGGTAAAAGTTTCATCCTGGTAGCACGTTTGTGAATTGCACGATGGCTCATTTAAATGTGCACAACAGGACAGGAGCATGGACACACTATGTGCTGAGCAATGTAGTTAGGATAAGATACAATACTATACTATACTATACGATACGATACGATACGATATGATACGATACGATGTACTATATTGTCTCCATAGGGAAATTTGTCTTTGACATCAGTGCTGCACATGGTACCTGCTCCTTCAAAAATCACAACAATGACACAAGAACACATAAATAAATAAGAAAAAAATACAATAAATAGTACACAGTCATACAACACACAGCATTCTCTTAAAGAGAGAGCACCATAACACTGTCCCAACCGTAACAGGCTATTTACTATTTACAATTCTAATAGAGATAGGCACAAAGGAGTTCTTAAAAAGTTCAGGGCACATTTCACACTAAGCACATGCTTTATAAATTAGACGGTGCCTTTTAGTTTAACTTTCTTAAGTTTATCATGTGCCAAAAGCTGTGCAATTCTTTTCCCCATCTGTCCGTTATTGCCGTCACTGCCCTTAATTTATCTCTGCTATGCTAGGGTTGAATTTAATCCACTGTTTTTGCTCTCCCCTCTGCACCACACAGAGGGCAAAGATTATAAACAAAGAGAAATGTTGAAGTTTTTTGTCTCTTTTCAAAATGTATGCCTCTCTACAATCCTTCACAGCCCATTAGAAAAATATAACTTGATTTTCTTTAAACAAAGCAAAGGCAAAGCTACATCTGACAGACCTCGAGGGTTAAAGTTTATTGTCTAAACACAACGTACAAAGTTGACCTCTAGTGATCCTGAGAACGCTGTATTGTCCCAGCATTCATGATTCAGGGTGGTCGAGTTCTCAGAAGCAATGTCTTAAATCAAAGATGCCACCAAGTTGTCATTGCCCTTGTGAAAACATACTTTGTCCCTCTAAGCTATTTCTCAAGGCGCTGTAGCTTATGAATGCCTTCGCAGCTGATTCATTAATCACAGACGTCCGAGTGTCCTTAAATGCAACATAAAGGAGAGATTTTAAAAATGTAGGGGGCATTTACTTGATGAGAACAAAACTTTTTACTAAACATAATTCTGCCAATGATTTTAGAGGGTTGTACTTTCTGTTGAGTTGGTGTCAGATGTCTGTTTTCTAAAATTAAATGACTCTTGTTACCTGAAAGGTTTGACATTATCTTATATCATTAGGTTAATATTTTATGAGGTAAAATATGCAAAAAACACTGCTCCAGTCCTGTAAAGTACACAGTCAGCAATCTATGTTTGCAATGATTTTAACTGCATTAAGATGATACTGTATATATGATAACTGTGGATTAGCTGATTTATTTTATAGTCCTGTGGCATGTTTTTGCAAATATCAAACTGTGTGGCTGTGTCATATTAACTCTAACGAACTCTTTCCAGAAAACTTTTCAGATTTTCTTTTTTTTTTTTCATTCATCTTGTTTGATATGATGTTTAAAGCTGCACGATGACCTGTCTTTGTTAAACATGTACGTTGCTCTTTGCAGATACTTGGTTACTTTGACTATGCTTTCACGGCTATCTTTACTGTTGAGATCGTGTTGAAGGTAAATGCCCTGTGTCCCCTGTTCGTGCTGTGACTAACCACTCCCAATAATACTCCAAACGTCTCGTTGCCTTCCAGGTCCTAGGCTATGCAGATTATGTCTTCACTAGTATGTTTACATTTGAGATCATATTGAAGGTAACCCCTTAAAATGACAATGAGAGCCTTGCTGCATTTTCTCCTTGTGTGTCACCTGCCACTTCAGTACAACCTGGCTTGTTTGTTTCCTTTCTCTTATTTACTTTTTCTTCATGGCACCTCTTTTAAAAAAAACACAAAAACAAAAAAAAGTGATATTGGATTTGTTACTTTGCACACGCAAACACAAACACAAGATTTGTTCCAATTACACTAATCAAAGAACTCCTGTTGGGGGAAGGAAACATGACATCAGCATTACATTATACTCACATGGGTGTCACGTCATGGGGGCGGTCATGGCTGAAATGAGTTTGATGATGCAAATATGAAAACATGATGCAACCCTTCTGTGCAATGCAACACATTTTAGTGGGCTGTTCAGACATTTTTCAGGCATTGGCTGAAGTTGAGTTTGAGGTCATGTGCAGGGAGATGTTAGAAGACATAAAAGTCAACTCCAGTCAAAGCTAACTCCATGCCTCTCGTACTGACTGCTCTTCAGATTAACCATAAAAGAGGGGGCACAACCAACCATGTTCATGACGAGCATGGTTCAGTCTGCTTTCCCCGACTGAGTGCACAGGAATGTGGAGTCGTATCTGCAGCTTTTTGGGCAAGAACTGGCATAGTCCATCATTTTTTTTAACCACTAAATCTCCAATGCTCCTAGTTAGCATTCTCCCCTCTCAGTCTCTCTGCAGGGCTCCACATTTACGTGCACTCGGAAAATGAATCCTTTACTTTTATTATTTGAAGAAGAGTTATTTTGGCTGGTTTTTCTTCTCTGCCTGCTGAACTCTGAAGTTTTAATAGGGAGCTGCTTTCCCTTATTCTCAACGATTAAAGAACATAATGGAATGTGCTTTAAAATGACGGTCCACATGAATGTGACAGTAAGGCCATTTCATCTTTCCAATCACTATAACTAGAACTCTTGCAGGTAGTAATTATCCTCATGGCAACAAAATGCATGTTTTATTGCCTCATCCCATAGTCGATTGTGAAATGAAAGACTTACTACTACATTCATGTAGGTAAGGGCCGTGGGGGTGGCGACAGTAGAATTAGCCTCCTGTTTCACCGCTCTGAGCTCGCCACCCCGAATCAGAGTGAAATAAAAGAGTGAAGAAGTGTGAGCGTGTGCAAGGTGGAGAGTGAGAAGATGTTTTACTTTTTGACATGTTTGTACAGTTTTGTTTGTATCCTGTGTGTGTGTGTGTGTGTGTGTGTGTGTGTGTGTGTGTGTGAGTGGGTGTGTGGAGAGAGTGAGTGTTACTATGTGTTGATATGCTACCGTACTATTTTGATAAAATCTGTAGTTATTCTTTGTCCTTTTCTCTTCTAACTTCCTCTGTCCTCTCCTCAGATGACGACATATGGCGCCTTTCTCCATAAAGGAGCATTCTGTCGAAATTACTTCAACCTCCTTGACCTGTTGGTTGTGGGAGTTTCCCTCGTCTCCTTTGGCATCCAGTGAGTACAGCGACAAAAAAGGCACTTTTTTTACAGACCACATGATTTTTGGCAGTTTGTGATCAGGAAAAATTAAGCCATAGAAACTAAAAGGCCCATTTGAGCTTTCCTGTCCACATTTCCTTTATAACTCAAAAAACGGGACTGGTATAGAAAGCCAGAGGCAGCATTTTAGGAATAGTCTTTGAGGTTTTAAATGGATTCTTTTGAGACGTGTAAAAGCTCTGGACAATTCAAAAATTCCATAATTGACAATCTGCCTTCAGTGACGGTGCTTTCTTTATATATGTTTTATTACTCAAGTCAAGAAAGTCTTTCCCCCTTTTTCACATACACTCGCTCTCCATCCCTTTTTGTTTTATACAAGTCAGAAGTTTGAAGACAATGCTGTAGTTGATTTTAGTAAACATGAGGACAACTGTGGCATCTTTGTTCCAATTGGTTGTAGTAGCACCTTATTATGTGAATGAAGCTGTAAACTAGGGATGCACCGATCCAATCCTGGTATTGGATATCGGCTAGATTGGACTCAAAAAGCTAGATTGGATATCGGTGACAAAGGGACGATATATAGTGCCAATCCATATGGCAGATCTATTCATCTCAGTTCTATGCTTTTCTGTGTTTAAAATAGCCATTTGCGTCTCCTACGTCATCAGCGCCGGTCAGTCTGTGCATTTCTGCCTGGTGAAGCATGATGGAGCATAACTACGAGGCTCTGCAGTTTAGGTGCATGCTTCTTTTGCGAACAGTTCCACCGGAAACTTGCAACATGTGCAACGGTCATTTTTCGACGGATGACAGTCGCATTGAAAAATATAATGGGAGCTCAAAGGAAGAAGTTTACGTCAGCTGTAGCCTACTACAAAGAAGG
This sequence comes from Notolabrus celidotus, assembly GCF_009762535.1. NCBI lineage: Eukaryota > Metazoa > Chordata > Actinopteri > Labriformes > Labridae > Notolabrus > Notolabrus celidotus. The sequence goes on along the minus strand of NC_048272.1, from coordinate 7,597,951 downwards.
AATAAACCTTCTATTAATGGATTCAAAGTGTGAAAAACTGACAGGTTATTGGATTTAATTGTTCTGGATCCTTGAAATAAAGGGATTCCAGCCTCTGGTTTAGCACTTGGAACTCAGGTACAGTTCACCATCAAGTCATAAAAGCTTGAAGTTGCCTAAACATGTTTCTATCCTCACATTAAGGAATAGAGATTGTTAAATCAATACCAGGATCAGATCGGCTAGTATCAGTATCGGCAGATACCAAAGCCCACGTATTGATATCGGTATCGGGACCTAAAAAGTAGGATTGATGCATGCCTACTGTAAACATGTTGCAGCCCTGTGGGATCCATACACTCATATGAAATGACCAATGTTATAGCTCTGCCCCTGATTGCAATTAATGTTCCCTAACTGCATTCATATACAAGGTCATCCCAACTTGTTGTAGGAATTTTACAAGCATAAACAGAAAAAAAGTCGAGGTGATAGACTCAGCTGTTTGTGTTCAAACATACACCACACCAGTATATAAAGTTGGGACATTTTCAGGAGTTTTGTGCATGTGTGAAAGGAGTTTCAGAGAAACTAAATTTACTGCACACTTATTTTCCTCTGATCAAAAGAGAAATACGTTATAGGGTTCATGAATGGTTTCTTTGCTCAAAAAAAAATACTGGTAAAATGTGTGGGGTTAAGGATATAAACTCACACTACACCCATCTGTCGTTTTCGTTCAGGTCTTCTGCCATCTCAGTGGTGAAGATTCTTAGGGTTCTCCGTGTACTTCGACCCCTGAGGGCCATCAATAGAGCCAAAGGCCTGAAGGTGAGACCTCATCAATCTTGCAGCCTGTCCAAAGAGATAACCAAAGTCTTAGACTGTTCAGCACTGATCCCTCTGTGTGTAACAACTTTCTGTCTCTGCCTCACAGCACGTGGTGCAGTGTGTGTTTGTGGCCATCAGAACGATCGGTAACATAATGATCGTCACCACTCTGCTCCAGTTCATGTTTGCCTGTATAGGGGTGCAGCTGTTTAAGGTCAGCAGTACTGGGCTTAAAAAAAATCAATACTAAACACGATCAGCATGAGATATTGAGTTAATCGTTTTTGAAATATTTATTATTTACAGTATGTTTTGTTTTCTGCTGCAGGGGAAATTCTATCGCTGCACTGATGAAGCCAAGTCCAGCCCGGAAGAGTGCAAGTCAGTTTAAATCTTTTTCATTCTGAACTGCAAAATGACATGCAGTCATCATCCAGTGCATATTTTAACCTTGATGGATCTTGCCATTTTCTCATAGGGGCACCTACATCCTGTATAAAGACGGAGACGTGAATCAGCCAACCATCCACAAAAGAGTGTGGCACAACAGTGACTTTAACTTTGACAACGTGCTCATGGCTATGATGGCTCTGTTCACTGTGTCCACTTTGAAGGCTGGCCTGCGTAAGATTTTAAACTCTTAATCCACATGTCCAAACTTAAAAAAACACACAGATGATTTTTCTTCTTAGAGGAACTAGATCACATACTCTTCCTCTCTTTTGCTCTCTTCAAAGGTTGCTCTACAAGGCCATCGACTCCAACAGGGAAAACCTTGGCCCCATTTACAACTACCGTGTGGAGATCTCCATCTTCTTCATCATCTACATCATCATCATTGCTTTCTTCATGATGAACATCTTTGTAGGTTTCGTTATTGTCACATTTCAGGAACAAGGAGAGAAAGAGTACAAAAACTGTGAGCTGGACAAGAACCAGGTCAGTCTGCAGGTTCATGATTTGCAGGTTTGGAAGCAGCGTGTTTGAATATGTGTGTGTTGGGTTACGAAAAAATAGAGCTCTTCATGAAAACTTAATACGTATTGACATAAAACACTTTCAAAGCCTTTAAAGAAGTGAATTATCTCTTCATAATATACATTTATTCATTAGAAGATTTTAGATTTTGCCAGAGAACTATTGCTCATTTTCCAAATTCACACAGCAGCCATTTTTCTTGTCTCATGCACAGGTTGGAAACCCAAAGCTATCATAAAGCACAGCTGCTTTACAAAAAAATAATCATGTTAACAAACTGTTCCCATTCACTGTGTCTTGATCATTCAGAACCTAGGAAGACAATGCCTAGTGACCATGTTGCCATAATTTTAGCTAACACACCCTGTTAGCCTTAGTACCTTAGTAAATGTTAGCTCAATTCATCACTACCTTGTAATTTATACTTCTCTTTGTATTGCGCCAAACTACAAATGTATCATTAGCTACGTTTTCACAATCTCAAGATATTTCATAACACTATTAAACTGCTACGTTAGCCGAGAAGTGGTCGGATACTAACATGAGCTTTTGTCTAAGGGTAGTTTATATGTTATGAAAAATGTTGTTTTAACAAATGTGTCCCTGAGTTTTCACTTTACATTATCTTTCAGATCCTGAACAAACTAGATGCAGAAAAATATTAACACTTTTCAGATTCCTCATGTTAATATTTTCAAACATGGACACATCCCGTTAGAACAGCAGCATTTGAGATTCATACCTTGACTGTAAGAAAATGGTTGCTGTGTAAACATGATTAATTTGGGTATTAGGTTAAACGAAAATAGTCTAAGTTGGACTCAAATGAAAGTATTTGATGTGTTCTGAAATTAACTTTCAAACACATTTTGTTTATTTCTGTGCAGCGTCAGTGTGTGGAGTATGCTCTGAAGGCACGCCCACTAAGGAGGTACATCCCCAAGAACCCATACCAGTACAAATTCTGGTATGTGGTTAACTCCACAGGGTTTGAGTACATCATGTTTGTGCTCATCATGCTCAACACGCTATGTCTGGCTGTACAGGTAAGCTGTCACACTAAATCTATTATAGGCAAACCAGCCAGCTCCAAAACAAAGTCAGTGTCTGTTTACGAGAATAAGATCAAGTGAGCATGAAATACACATTTACAGGTTGAAGGTACATTTGCATTTGTGAAGGTTTAGTTAGTATGAAAGGTCATCAAATAATTATGATGTGATATTTTGGATGATAAGTGAATATTAAGGTAATTCTAAACATGTCTCTATCTTGCTGTCTATGAATGAAAATTGTATGTGGTGTTTTTTAAACACATTGTGTTGGTTAATTTGAGTCCACCGTGTAAAGTATCAAACAACTGTGTAATATAGATAAACACTTTCATCAGATGAGATGAATTAGTTAATAAAATTGTTTCATTTCAGTTAATGTGTACCTGCCAAACTGCTGTAATTACATTAGAAGTGCAGTTTTACAGAAAATGTTGCATATGAATGAGATGACTTTGGCACTCTCTTGTGGAAACATCAGAAATTACATGGTGGAAGTATGTAATGTTATCTGCCACAAGGACAAAGAAACAAATGGACTGGTGTAAGCGATGACACCATCAATTTAGACCCATATTTGTTTCGAATTCTTCACACATAACCTTTATTAAAAAGATACTTTAATCACAAACAAATAGTCTACCTTTAGACTGTTAGACAGGGCTATTCAATTAAATATTTGGTCAGGCTGGATTTTCAGACTAAGGACATGAGCTGGGCCGGACATTTTTAGCAGACAGTGAGCAAAGTTAACCATTTACAAGAAAAACAAATAGATAAGCTAACAAACACACTGGATGTTTATTAAAGTATTGCCACATCCAAAAGGGCATAAACACAATAAAAGAGCACTTAAACTAAACCTATGCTGAAAAACTGCTTCTTTCGGGCCACTTGAGGGTTGCTTTCAGGCCGCATGTGGACCACGGGCTTCTAATTGAATAGGGTTGCTGTAAGAGATGCATTTGTATTGTTTGTTGTTTTAAGGAATTGCCCTGTAAGGACATTTTTTCAGCAGAAACTCCCTTTTTCATCAGTTTTTCTTAACCTGTCACTCTTTTTCTTTCTCGCTGCAGCACTACGGCCAGTCAGCTCTCTTTAACTATGTGATGGACATTTTAAATATGGTCTTCACTGCTGTCTTCACTGTGGAAATGGTTCTCAAACTCATTGCTTTCAAACCCAGGGTGAGTCTCTGTGCAAATGTTTCCCTAGACAAAGCACTTTGAATAGAGCCTAAACACATAACTCACACAGATATAGAGATGTTTTTACAGGAAAGCAGCTCTTCTAACAGCCACATAGATGTCTTACTAATACAGATTTACTGATTGAATCTCAATGATTAAATACATTCTTTGAGAACACTGCTGAAAGTTCAATTCAAGGATGAATTGGACTCTCCATTTCATCTCTTAAAAATACGGCACCAGTCTTCTTAGCTAAGCATAAGGGGGGTAACTAAGGTAAACAGCTAGCTTGGCTCTATCAAAGTTAAAAATGACTTTCTGGAAAGTGAACTTAAATAGCACAGGTAGGTGGATATTATTCCTCCAGGCCAAGAAACAGGCCTTTGAATAACCCCTGCGAAAGCACCATGTGCAGTTTTTATGTTTTATGCCAGACCAGCTGCCTCAGCTAGCTTCTAGTTTTTAAGCTAACAAAAGCTAAACACCTCCTGGCAGTAGCTGCATATTTTACCCACTGATACAAATCATCTTGTCTAATTTTTGCCAAGATCGCAAGTGTTTCAAAGTGTTAAACTATTGTTAAAATGTTAAAGAACGGAGTAGAACCCATGAACCTTTGACAACCCAGTGAATAAGTGATTTTGTTTTTCATTTTCCCCTCAACCTCGCGGCCCCTGCCAAACAGCTCTGTGTTGAGAAGAAGGACAGGATTCTAGTAAGAGACAGAGTGTGGGGTGCTGTGCTGACTTTCTGCCTTTTTAACTCAAATAGTGCTCACTGTTTGTCGAGTTCTTGGCAGCAGTATTTTTCTATGTAGCATCAGTATTTTAACATCAGTTTGGTGCTCGTTGCCCTGCAGCTCAGCTACTATTTGTGTGTACTTATCACATCCAACTTGCCCCCCCCCCCACTCACTCCACCTCACTCAGGGATATTTTGGGGATGCCTGGAATGTGTTCGACGCCCTGGTTGTGATTGGCAGCATAGTAGACATTGTTCTCAGTGAGATCGATGTAAGTAAGCTCAGCTACAGCGCCCCCTGATTAACTCTGACCCCTCTCTGTTCGGGCCACCTCTTCTCACACTGCAGCTTTTCTTGGCAGGACTCAGACTTCTGATTTTTATCTGATCACTTTTAATACTTGTCTCCTTTCTTTTCTCTCTTTTTGTCCTCACCTGACCCTGCCATTACATGTCACATTTCTTCTTTACTTCTTTACCTTTTTGGTCACTTATCTTTCCTCTCCTTCTCTTCATCGTCTCTCTCTTTTATTCCCATCTTTGCCTTTGTGTGTAAAACCATGCATTAACAGCACTATTTCGCTGATGCTTGGAACACATTTGATGCCTTAATTGTTGTTGGTAGCGTCGTCGATATCGCTATCACTGAAGTGAATGTAAGTATCCATTTATTTCTGCCTCCTGAGTTGAACTGGAGCCTTGCAGGAAAGCCATGTGACAAGTTTTTTTAATATGCTAATAAAATGTAAAAAAAAAAAATTGGTTGCTTAAAAGAAACTAATGACTTCTTCATTCTCTTGACAATTAGAGAGCAGATCTGTTGGAAAGGGAAAGCTTCTTCCTTATTTTTTTACTTTTTGATACCCATCCAAACACACCTCTAGCACCTCGAGCTTCCACGTCCTAATCTTCTGAACTAACTAACCTTCCTTAACCCTCCTGTTATGTTGTGGGTTCAAATTGACCCTTTTTAAAAAGTATATATTTTTTATTTTTGTTATAGGACAGCTGAAGAGAGAGATAGGAAATGTGGGGAGTAGAGAGTGGGGGAAGACATGCAGGAAATGGTCGACCGGCCGGGAATCGAACCGGCGACCCCTGCGACGAGGACTGTAGCCTCTGTATGTGGGGTGCTTAGACCACTAGGCCACCAGCGCCCAAAATTGACCCTTTTTAAGGTTAAAAAAAATAATGTTAAAAGTATTTTTTCGGTGTGAAACATCTTTGCATGCTTAATAGGTGAAATCAACAAATAAAATCAAAATGGTTCATTTCACATTTTAGGCAATATATGCCTTCTCAACCAGGTAAAAACAGCCTAAACATCTGGGCAGCATGTGACAGAAGAGGTGTCTCGTGTTCATTTATCAACATCACTTTCAAAATTCAAAATAAAATAAAACATCTATTGTATTTATATTTAGGTCTTTACAATGTACATTTAAAAAAGTTTTAACAAGAAAGTTCATTAAAAACAAGTGAGATATCCTCATTGAAGCATGATCTGTGAGGATTAAAGAACACAATTGCACCTAATATTGATTTAAATGGTTAGTAATGGAGTTAATAATGAGATTAAAAACATGTTTATTGGGATTCTTTTGGGGTTATGACATTTTTGGATAATTAAATACCCAGGAACGTTACAGCTCTTCCTGAGAAACGAACATGATAGGAGGGTTAATTGAATGATATCTATCAAGCTAAAGAAATCGAGAAAAACATTCCTAGTTGTGTAAGCGTTATTGGCTTAGTCTGTAAGGCTTCAGTTTCATCCTCATTCATGTCTTCTTCTTATTATTAGTGCTGCACTCTGGTTCAGTCAAACAGTCTGTGTTGGTCGATTTTTGCTTCTGCTCTTTGTGTCTCTGTGGATGTGTTTGAGTATTGTTTGTTGCAGGAATGATGCCAATCTTTCTGATATAAACTGCTGATTGTTTAACCCTTGACTATTACAGTGACAACATACAAGTCAGAAACAGGAGTCTGTCACAGTCTGTGTGACCCCAAGGCTTTTATTTGGTGCACAGCAGGATGATTTATGATGTGGTTGTCTAATGTTTTACTCTTGTTCATTTTGTTTCCATAGAAACTTGTAGAGGCAAGTATTGGAATGAACCAAAAAAATGTTTTCTGTGTGTAAACTGTTTCGAACAACAACTTTATCTTTGGGACCCCTATAATATTTTATTGAGGAAAAAATAGGCTTTAGAAATGACATCACAGTAGATAAAGATGATTTATTGAATTAGGGTTAATTGAAAGCTCTTGATTAAGTTACAACTTCTCTGAACCAACTACCACAATCTCTTTATGGAATTAATTTACACACTAACACCTACAAACAAAACACGTTTTGGTCAGCTGAGATGTGCTGAGCTTTGAGTTCAGCTGACTCAAAAGGTCTAATGATGGTTGGATTTGTATTCAAATATAAGAAATGAAAAACAAGGAAGGCTATGAGACCAAATTACCACTCTTTTCGGGATACGTATGGTTATGGTGGTGCTTGTTAGAGGTGCAGTGCAGCAAAGACTCCCTGCTCCTGCCCCCCTCTCCTCCTACTCCCCCATCCTGGGTGCTCTATGTCTGAGCTGCAGTGCTGTTTTTCTGGAGATATTTCTCATGTTTTCTGTGTTTTCTCAGTTTCTGTTCTTTAACATGTCTGCATGAGTGTATAAACTTAATTTTAACATATGGTGGTGGTGTGTGCAGATTACTATTCTTATGCATGTGTGTCTTACATGTTTACAGTTTGTACTTTAAGGTGTGCTGTTAGTATGACTGTGTGTGTGTATGTATGTTGGGAACAATGTTGACTTCACAAGGGCTTCCAATAGTTTCTTGTGAGATGCCTTTCATACATCATTGACATTTTTTTGCACGTGGTTGCAGTTTGTGATACACAAAGATCAGATATTAAACTTTTTTCTAAGTAATCAGTTCTAATAGCTGATCTATTTTAGGTTTTCATTGAATCTGCTGATTTTTTTTTGCTACTTGCTTGCTATTACAGTCATGAGCTGTGTGATTGTTAAGCTTTCCAAATGCATGCAGGGAAGTTTCAGCCATGATTCACCTCATTCCCTGACATCCTCTCCATGTCCCGCCTCTCACAGATGATGGCGCTTGGCCGCCCGCTCCATTCCCCTCCGGTCAGTTTTTTCCATAGAGCCTCGTGAAGTTTGCCCTTTCTCTCTTTCCATGCCCCTTGAACTTTACCTCCAGACAGAATGGCCCTGGAGCTCAGAGCTTGGAAGTATATGCCTACACAATATTAAGGACTATTTCCGTGTAAAATTTGTGGAGTCAATCTGTTTGAAGATCTTAAAATTGTGACTTTTTCCCTTAAAGTTGTGTTGGCCACTGCAGCTTTACCGATTGCTGATTCACCGCACATGTATTAGCTGAAACAGATAGTGTGACCTTTATGGAAATAGAAGACTTCTGATGAACCAAAATTTAGCTCAGACTTTTGATGAACTCTTAAATTAGAGTAAAAATTGGAGCATCCTTTCACCGAGCAGTAATAATCAGGTAATAATCTGTGGACTACAAGTTCATAAATGCATCAGATGTCACAAAATCAGCCCTTGTTATTGTATTTTACACTGACGGTGCTTTAATGCAGCAGAGTCTGAGGTTCTTTGATGATCTTGTGTTTGTGTCTCTGTGAGTGATTGTCTCTGTGTTTTGTTCTGTCTTCCTGTAGTGAGCTCTTAAAGCTCAGAATGGAGCTCATATGTAGCGCAGGTGTGTAGACTCCAGTCAGGTGCATGAACACTCCAACAGCGACTCTCACCCTCTTTACACCTCTCTGCCTCTCCTCTTCCTCCTATGTCAGCATATGTCTACCTTTAATTGTCCCTTGCTCTAGTTTCCTCCTCTTCCTCCCTCTCTTCTTTACTGATCTTCATTCTCCTCTTTCTGCACCGGACTGTGAGAGCGCCCTGCTATGGCAGTTATGTTGCAGGGCACTCCTGACATGCATGAGTTGCTGCATTGCTATGAGTTCACTAATGGCCTTCCTTTTCATCCAAAATGTCTTGCGTGTGCGTGCAGTGCTTCCCCAAGCAACATGGCAATGCTGAACGCATGCTCCATCAGCGCTGTGGCCAGGATTACTTAAAGAACCTCCTCAAGCTAATTTTTCTTTTTTTATTATTTCTGCTCATTCTGCACCTCATTTTGATGCTCTGAATATTGTGCAAAGGGATTTGACTGAAGCCATATCTGTCTGGAGTGTCTTTGTTTTCACTGCTGAGCCTTATGATATGGTTCCTTTAATCTCACTTATATTTTTGCATAAAAATCACATCACCATTGAGCATTTAGCTCAACAATCAGCCTTATGAGCCACTTTTCTGTATTTTACCTTTTTTTTTTTTTGCTGAACATAAATAATAACAAGTAACTTAATTTTTATGTCAAGAATTGCAAATTGTGTATGGTTGTGGATTTGTGTGAGCAACTGTGTAGATCAAGTTATTCTATGCTTCATCTACTTTTGGTCATGAATCATTTCAGCCACTGAAAAACACATTGTGATGGGTCTTAATCATTGCAACATGCATCAAACATCTGACATGTTCCATATATGATTCATACAAAATCATGTGTTGATGTGTAATTGCCTGAATCTTAAAGGTGATATGGGAAAAATTGCTGTAAGTTGAGGCTATGTCAGAGGAGTCACAAGTGCTTTACTATGACATGAATTCATAACATTTGATCTGTCTGTCAGGTCGCTTCTCATTAAGCCCAGTATAGACATTTAAACCATGCAATCCATTTAACTTCATCATTAGTGACCATCACAGCAGGGGAGGGATAAAGTTGTGTGCCAGTCTTACATGTTACCCAGTATTTAAGCATTTTCATGTTGTTTGTCAGGAATGTTAAGCTGTAAATCTGTTGTGTGACAGTCCGTTAAAGTGTTAAGATAACGTTTCATGTCTGTCATAACCCAAAGTGTTCATAGACAGTTATACCTGAATGTTTGTCTCTGTGATAGTGACATATTCAGACAGTTTTGTCCAGTCAATTAGAGGAGTAGTGACTCTGTTCTGTCTGCGTCCTGACTGACGTGTGCTAGCATTCTGTGTGATAAAGTGTTTTTTGTTTTTTTTTTCAAATGTAATGTTTAAGTATTGGCCCACTGTGTGTGAGACCTGCGGCTCTGTGCAAGTCATTAATACAGGTCTTTGATTTTAAAGCCAACGGAGACTCCTCAGGTGGATGAACAGGGGGTAAGATCCTCCTCCCCCCACTCCCACCCCTCCCTTCCCCCTCCTCCTTCAGGGCCATGTCACATTTAGATCTGCATTTCTTTCTTTGATTCTTTCTTTGACATTGACCTATGATTTATTGCTTATAACTGTTTCATTATTTCATCATGATAATGTTTCCATTCTTATTCTTTTGTGTGTTTTTCTTTCTTTCTGCATTTGCACATACCTTAAAAAAATAGCTTTCCATTTTCCTAAATGTGTGGAGTTTTTCTAAGGACAGTGTGTCTCTCAAACGTGACGCTGCGTGTGTCGTTAGGTGGGAGCGGTTTCAACGCTGCTCCTCACGTTTGTACTGCTGACACTTGCTACATGGTCTCTGCCCACTTTCTTGTGTGGTGGGGTAGTTGACCCATGGATGACCCCCCCCTGGGATCAGGTCACCCAGCTCTGACTTGAGAACCTCCTGGCCGACCCATTGGGGTTTGGCCCCACTGTGACTACGCATGCAGTGACTCTGGACTGAGGGTGCCATGCTTGTGCAGACGTGTCCTGTCAAGTATGGCAAGGTTTTTTTCTCCAGCATGCTCGCCTCCTTGCTTCCTCCCCAGTAGGTCTGTGCAGTGACAGGGCCCCTGACAGTGCTTTGGACGCAGATTAACAGAAACATATCAGCTGGTGCTACACTGCCTTAAAGTCTATGTTTGATTATGTTTGGAGAAAAAAATCCTAAAATCAGCTTCATATATGCTCAAAGAAGTTGCTTCCACTCGAAAAATAACAGCCTGAGTTCAAATTGAACGCTCTAAACACCCAGTTATCCTTGATCTAAAGATGCAGTGCTGCATCTCAGCCCATATGTATCTGGCCCTATGGTCTCAGGTCAGACCTCTTCATCCTGTAAAGCACAGCCAGGTTCTCTGTGTTCGCCACATACTCTGATTCCCTCCGATTCTCTAACTTTGGTGTACTTATTTATAGAACACAGAGGACAGCGCTCGCATCTCCATCACCTTCTTCCGTTTATTTCGAGTCATGCGATTGGTCAAGCTCCTTAGCAGAGGGGAGGGCATTCGCACCCTGCTTTGGACTTTCATTAAATCGTTCCAGGTGAGTACAAGTACAATCATTTGAACAGTGAATGAGGGAGATATTTAAATTACTCATGTTAATGTTCCTCTTTTCTCTGCTGCATGAAGGCCCTTCCATATGTTGCTCTTCTGATAGCCATGCTGTTCTTCATCTATGCTGTCATCGGCATGCAGGTTAGGAACTAAATGTGCAAGAAAATATTTTCACTCCGTTACCCAAGCTGGTAAGGGTTGCTGTTCAATTTATGTAATAAATGTTCGCGCTTCAGGTGTTTGGGAAGGTGGCTATGGTGGACGGCACCCACATCAACAGAAACAACAACTTCCAGACCTTCCCTCAGGCCGTGCTACTTCTCTTCAGGTGTGAAGGAGTTGTCAGGAAACTTTAAATATCTTGGTTACTTGTTGAGGTGTTAACTTAGGTCTGTCTTCTATTATGAATCCAAGATGTGCCACTGGAGAGGCATGGCAGGAGATAATGTTGGCCTGTATGCCGGGGAAGCTGTGCGACCCAGAGTCCGACTACAACCCTGGAGAGGAGATGACGTGTGGCAGTGGATTTGCAATCATTTACTTCATCACCTTCTACATGCTCTGCGCCTTCTTGGTATACACAAAACAGAATCAGAGTTTTAATCAATACTGGGAATTTACTTAAATGTGTGCTGCATTGATTCAGGACCTTTTTTTAATGGCAGCATCATTAGAGCCGCATGGAAATAGAGTTTTTATTGTTTTAAAAGGCCATGATTTATACAGTTTTAGTATAGGGGATGCCAATGTAACTCCCAAATGTCCTTAAATAACACGGTTCCATATGGTTCCTGACACTGCACAACACTAAATTAACTGTGTATAATTTCCTTGTACTCCACCAGATTATCAACTTGTTTGTGGCCGTCATCATGGACAATTTTGACTATCTAACTCGTGATTGGTCCATTCTTGGACCGCACCACCTTGATGAATTCAAGAGAATTTGGTCAGAGTACGACCCCGAGGCGAAGTATGTGCTTTTTTACTTTCTGCTTACAACATTTTTTTACCATTCTCATCATTTGTTCCTGATACCGTCTTCTACCATTTTCTTCTAACATAGAGGCAGAATCAAACATCTGGATGTTGTGACACTCCTTCGTCGTATCCAGCCTCCTCTTGGCTTTGGCAAACTGTGCCCTCACAGAGTTGCATGCAAGGTCTCATCTCTTACTTTTGTTTATTATTTCATTGAGAAAATGTGCATTGAAATATTATTCAGCTTACCTGACCCACCTGTGTTAAAGTCATCTATCTGCTTTATTCTTTCAGAGGCTGGTGGCCATGAACATGCCTCTTAATAGCGATGGCACAGTTATGTTTAACGCCACTTTGTTTGCATTGGTGCGCACTGCCCTGAAGATCAAAACTGAAGGTATGAAATAAACTAAACCAAACTGCTCCTCTGAAATATTCTCCTGACACATTCACTGAGCACTTCTGTAACTTGTAAAATGTAGCATTCTGGGATTTAAACTGGCTGTGATCTGAGGACTTCATTTCTCTGAGATGATTCTTTGCCTGGGGTTTCAGGTAATCTAGAGCAGGCTAACGAGGAGCTGCGAGCAGTCATCAAGAAAATCTGGAAGAGGACCAGCATGAAGCTGCTGGATCAAGTGGTGCCCCCTGCTGGTGGTTAGTGAAACCCACGCGTGTCTGTCAATGAAGTTGCATACACCTCTTGGTTCCTCTGTTGTAGTTCAACATACAAAACAGGCTAAAATAGCTTACATATGATCAAATACACAGATATACACACCACATGCTGCCCTAATGATAAAATTACAAGAAGCTCCTAACTGCCCTTTTCTTAAATATGGCCAAAAATTCAAACTCACTCACTCACACACATGTCAAGTCTCTGACATAGGAAAGCTGTTATTGTGCTGTTTCTGCTCTGCTTATGTTCTCCTAGTTGTCCCCTCAGCAGTCTATTCCTTATTCATGTGTGTGTCCTCCTGCACCGGACGCTGACGGAGGCCCCTGACTGTCCTCCCAGCTTTGGGCTTGCATGGCCTCATAGACCAAGAGCATGTTCTGTCTTTCTCTGTAATCTCTGTCTCTTTCTTAATCTGTCTTACTCTCCCTACTCAGTCTATCTGTCGGACTCTCTCTGTTGTCTTAATCGCTCTTTTTCTCACTGCTTCAGCTTCCACAGCTTCTTCTTTCCATTCTTTTTTATCTCTGTATCCAAAACTCTGAGACACTTCAGAATATTCTGAAGCAGTTCTGTTTTAGGGTGGTGGCATGGAACTAGTGTTGCCTCTCTCTCCGATCTCTGTCCCCAGCGTGCTTGTTTCAAAGTGATTCAGACCCCTGCTTCAGAACTATTCTCACACACTCTCGCACATACTCTACAAAAAACAATCCAATGAGACAAACACTTTCAAAACATGCCAATATGCATTTTGCCATAAGCCAGTGCAATATTCACTAGCAAACACAAGTCTTCTGATGGGCATACATGAGCACACACAGGTGTATTTAGCCAGACATTCTGACATGTATGATGCATAGACTGTAGATCTGCTTGCTTGCATGTGCTAAAAAAAGAAAGTTGAATCGGGTTAAAAAATATTTGTTGGTTTTTACACCCATCTTGTTTCTTAAAACTACTTTTATAAAAGTATAAATAAAATTAACATATTTTTTTAAATAGACCAAAAATAGCAGGAGTCAGTTTACAGCCTGTATGTTATTAAGTATTTTTAGTCACACTGTATGCTTATTTTCTGTCATCATGACACTAATGTTGCTCATCCTGTCCTCTTCCTCAGAGGCCAAAAATTAAGGTAAAAGGGAAAAAGAAGTCAAAAGGGACTAAGAAATCACAGCAGTTATGATTCATGGCATTATTTGGTTAATTGATGCTGTAGCTACTTAAACATAAATATGTCAAATTTTTTCTTCAAATTCTAAATACAAGATATAATGAAGATCTCACTTTTATCATCAGATTGTTAGAGTACACAAAGAGAAAGGTAAATATTTGATATCCTGTTCTTTTTGAAACACAGGGAATGATGTCATTTTGGTGCAAATTGAGGTACAGTATATACACCATCAAGATGGATGTATATAATTTGGTTTATTTAGGTTTGAAAAGTGCCTCACTTGTCTGCAGTCCTAAGGTGATGGACCCGCAGTTTAAAGGAAAATGGCTGAGCGAGGAGAAAAGGTCTCTCTTTCTCTCTCCCAGAGTTCTGTGAGTAGTGACCTGCTGACACAGGAAGCATTTGTGTGGTCTGTTCACTCAGATGATGAGGTAACCGTGGGGAAGTTCTATGCCACCTTCCTGATACAGGACTACTTTAGGAAATTCAAGAAACGTAAAGAGGAAGGCCTGGTGGGTGCGCACCCCTCCCAGAACAACACGGCCATCGCCTTACAGGTCAGTCTCACGTTTTTTGTGGGTTTTTTTTAATGAGAGTGAAGAGCGATTGTATGATATTGTGTGAAAATATGGAGTTATGAGCATTTCTATTTTGTGCAGTCAAGTCTGTAAATTGTGTCTGTGCATTTCATTCAAATATCATTAATGTTATGGTTTATGATCCAGCAGGACGTTCATGATCTTGGTGCACAGGATGAATCTGTTACTGTGATTTTCTTGTTTCCAATGTGTGATTTTGTATCTCTGCATCTTTAAGTGTCATTGATGTTGATGTTAAGCGTGTGTCATTGTGTCCAGCCATCATCTCATGTGTTTTCTGTGCATCACAACTCACTTCATCAACTCATGAAAATCACATGCAAACCGTGTTGCCATTTCTGTTACCTTATCATGTAAGATATATGGTCCTGGTTTATCCCCATATATCATTTCCACACAGCAGATAAAGCAGCTTTTAGTTTAATTAGAATTTATTTTTGTGAATGTTCTGATGATTTGGTATTTTAAATCTACAAAGCAAAGAAATGCAGGAATTGTATTTTTTTTATGTCACACTCACCAAGTCTTAGACGGAGCACAGCTGGATGCTGCACAGGACATTTCAGCTTAGTAATACTCACAGCAGGTTACATTCTGGAGAGCACATTTGTCTGTCTGTGTGTTCTCATCTCTCACAGTCTGTCGATACTGTTAATGTCAGCTGTTGCATATTCCAGCACAGGTGTGTGAGTGTGGATGTGTGTGTGTGTGTGTGTGTGTGTGTGTACCCAGTGTGTGTGTAGTGGCTGTGCAATGATGTCAGATTTCGTACTGTGAGTTGTACAGATGAAGGTCCCTGCTGTAGAGTTTAGCCCTCTTGTTGTCATGGTTACAGGCTGGCCTTCGCACCCTGCATGATATTGGGCCCGAAATTCGCCGAGCGATATCATGTGATCTGCAGGATGACGAGCTAGTAGACTTTATTCCAGAGGAAGACGAGGAAATTTATAGGGTAACTGATTTTATTTCACGTGACGGGATAATATTATGCCTGCTAAGTTGCTAGTTGACTATGTAATAGATGTACTGTCTCAATATAATACAGCCATAATGTGTAGCTTTTGGTCATTTGGTTTATTTTTGCTTCCTTTCTTTTATCTCCATTTCAATTCCGACAAACTACAAACAGTGCATTCATGTTGCTCACTCATGTGCCATAAAACCAGCTTCTGAACTTCTTTTTGCCCATTAAGTTTATGAAATGAAATCAGACTTAACATCAATAACACGTTTAATCTGCTTCAAGAAGTAGAGGCCCTGAGGTTTTACTTTGAGTGTTTTTTCACAGCGTAATGGTGGACTCTTCGGTAACCATCTCATGAACGGTGGTCACCGGCGGTCCAACGGCCACCAGACCAACGCCACACAGAGACCTCTGCAGGTGCAGCCTCCACCTCACTACGCCCACATGGAGCAGCCAGTGGGACGCCTTTCTCGAGCGAATGCAATGTCCCACCACAACCATCATCATCATCACCACCATCATCATAACAGACACCACAACTCCTACGGAAAGTCTCCCAAATCCACCAACATCAACCTGAACAACGCCAACGTCTCTAGCCTCCCCAATGGAGGGCACCATCGTTACTACGAACACGCTCCACCTAATGGCTACCCAGGTCATCGCAGCAGCTCCTACTATGACTACGAGAAACCTCGAACCCCGCAGGGTCAAAGGTATCCACACACTAACTACCCTTTTGATCTGCCGCAGACAAGGTACAAATAACAGTTGTAGATGCGCCCTATAAGGTCATCATATTGGTTTATCTAGGTGTGACCTGATCATAAAATGACAGGGACTGACAGAATATAATTTTACTCTGTTCTTCATTCCCCCACTGGGACTCAGAGAACATTTAAAAACAGCAATAATCCTGAATTAAAGATTGTAGATATTCACAGAGATGGCAATATAAGATGATTATCTTGCACTTCTGTTACTATATAAATGCTTCAGACTATTCACTTCAGTTCTGTACTACCTCTTTCCTTAAAACACTGTGACCTTTAAGTTTGGTTGATAAGTCCACTGTCTACCCTAGGCAAGTCTGACAAACTGCACTGAAACAAAATACAAAAATGGAAATAACAGTGATAGGGCAGTAAGTTGCTAAATAGTATCTAACACGAGTATCTGGACTCCATAGACATTAGCGGTGACTTATTGCTATATGGAGAAGGAAAAATACATAATCACATCCCCATTCAACATTTGTGGCAATTTTTGTCATTTAGGAAGGCAGCTTCCAGAGTCCTTAGCTGGTTCTTTTGTTTTTTTCTTAGCTAATTTTATATTTTTTGAGAAAAGAGAAAGCTGAGAAGTTGTCCATCATTGTTACTTGGTTGCACTAATAAAGTGCTGTACATCTGTGGTTGCATTATTCTATAATCAATTTGCCATAATTTTTAAGCATCTAAGAGATAATTTCATGGATAACCATAGACTGCACGTCCTTCAATGTAGACTTCCACTAAGAGGAATTAGACACTTAAGAACTAAATTAGGAACTAAATTTAGACTGTTATACCAGCTTGATCATCACTGAAAATGTCCTTGAAATTTCCTGTAAATTGATCTATGGAAAAGAGTGGGAACCCTGATTGTTAATAACTGTTAACATATCGCTCAGTGTAATTGGACTTTTGCCCATATATGTAATACACAAACACTCACGTTGCCCTGCTGTTTGGCCTTTCCCCCAGAAATCTGCAGAAGTCACAGACTATATTTTCCTCTATCTCATCAACGTTTCGCAGTCATTTTGTGTACTTTACTTTGATGTGTCTATCGTCTCTTAGGAGCTCCGGGCTCTTGCGGGTTCATCCTTGCGCTGTTTTTAATTGGACAGTGTTGCACCTCACACACAAGCCGCAACCTTGGGCCGCGAGAATTGAATCAAATGCAGAAGTGTTAAAAACTGCAGTTTCTCGAATGTCCGTTTGAGGCTGGCTCCGGAAGTACTGGAAACCACATACACACCAATCCAAACAAGCCGATCTTTACAGCAGAAATAAACATGTTTACAGCCTGGTACAAAAGACAAGTGTAGTCTGGATGGCTCATTTCTTGATCGGCACACACTGTACAGGGGGTGAATTTTTCATAACGCCACAGTTTTCAGAATCAGAATCAGAATCAGCTTTATTCGCCAAGTATGCTTGAACACACAAGGAATTTGACTTTAGTAAACTGCTCTCTTTGTACAAGGCATAAGAATAGGAATAAGAATAAGAACTACAATAAAAATAAAATAAAAATATAATAACAATAACCTTAGCTATAAATACAAAGAAACAACAAATAGGCTTGACTAATATGTACAGGCTAAAATAATATGATAAAGTGCAGTGGTGAGTTGCAGAGGTAGTTTTACATTATAAAATAGTAGTTAAATAGTACAAAAAATAGAAATATGGAATTCTGCTTTGAGAATTGTTGCATTGTGTATCCACATGTGTATTTACAGAGAGTATTTATCTGACAGGTATGACACTGTTATGGTTTAGTGTTCATCAGAGTGACAGCCTGGGGGAAGAAACTGTTCTTATGGCGGGTTGTTTTGGCACACTGATCTGTAGCGCCTGCCGGAGGGGAGGAGTTTGAAGAATTTGTGTCCAGGGTGTGAGGGGTCAGCAGTGATGCTACCTGCCCGTTTCCTGGCCCGGGACCGGTACAAGTCCTGGATGGGGGGCAGGTCGACACCGATGATTTTTTCTGCAGTCCTTATAGTCCGCTGAAGATATTACGATAACCAGTTTTCCATTATGAGAGGTACAGCTGACTTGATTGACAGGCTGGAATACTGTAGCTGTTGGCTAGGAGGCTATAGTCCTGCCTCTTTACCTCACACTAGCTCGCCAGCAGTTAGGTTGAGCTCAGCATTTCCAATATGGCTCCTGCCGACGATTGGCTTCAGAACAGCGCATCAGAAACAGATGGGTGACGTCACGGATACTAAGTCCATTATTTATACTGTCTATGCTCACACAGTATTAATGGCCAAAGTCATGTTGGGCTAACAAAACGCCAAATAAACAGTTTCTAGTCCACCGACTATCTAAACTAGCTAAACTTTCAATATTACCTCTGCTTGTAGGGCTAGCTAACTTTTTTGCTTTCTTGCCAAGGTTTTCATTAATCTCATGAATGTACGATAAGGGACTGCAGATGTAAATTAGCTTTAAACTAACTCTGGTACAATGCATCAAATGGTGACATTTATGTTAAATATTGTACATGGTGCCTTTACAAAATAAATAAAATGAATAAGATAAATAAATATGAAGTGAGAACCAGCTGCACTGAGCGTAAGAATTTTACTGTTTCACCTTGTTTTCAGTCTGAAAGCTAAGCTAGGTGGTACCTTCAATTTGCTGAATATGATGTGGAGTCAGTCATCAAATGTAACTCTTCATTTAAATACAAAGATGTTGTACAAAATAATATTGACTAAAGTGACAGAATTTAGAATGATAAGCAAAACTTTCTTGTAAAAATGACACCAAGTACGAGAAGGCGGCAACTGTTAGGAGATATATTCTTCAACTCATTAGAGCTGAAAGACTTAAGTAAATATCCTCACTGAAAAAAATCCCTGGAAAAATCAGCATTAGTTTCCGTGCACTGAGTTCTTGCTGAATGGGAAGATCTGTCACATAATTATTTGTTTCCACAGGCAGAAACCTGTTTCTAACAAACCTCCCCTTTTCACAAAGCTATTCTAAACCCTTCACTCCACAATTTATCACAAGCCTGCTCTCATACTGACAGTTAATTTCATAAGTGACCAAATGTACTCTTATCTCCTGATTTCTCATGCTCTGTTTATTCAGCCGCTACAGTACTGGGCCTGTTTTTTTCTTTAGGGCCCAATAAGTTTGGGGGACAATTTCATAGCTGCTGCTCTACAGAGGAGAGATGATTTTTAGTTTCTTTCTTATCTTAACAGCAGAAAATGGAATTGTCACCCAACACTGGAGTGGACGTCCTCCATCACACTCTCTCCTGCTCATACATATATATGAGAATGCTGTATATGCCTCATATACTGTATGATATATATGTCACACTGTCTCTGTTCTTTCTCTGTCTCACCTCCCTCTCTCTCTCCTAACCAAAATGCTTTCTCTTAACCATCCCTCTGCTTTCTCGGACAGAAGGCGCTACTATGAGACCTATGTTAGGTATGTTCCTGTAGGTTTGGCACCAGCAAGTTTGTTTTAACAGAAAACAGAAGACGTTTTTATTTTTGACTTTTTTTTTCTGTTTGACTTGGTCTTGGATCAGTGAATGGTTGCATCCTTGCTAAGTCAGTGTAATGTGCGATCTGCTGGCTGGTGATTTGCCTGGTAATCATCTGCTTCTGTCATGACTTTTATGACTGTGTCAAAGCTTCGTAGTAAAAGGAGAAATATCCTAAATATTTGTGGCCAGTATTTTGCTTAACTCAGCCCTGCTTTGTGCATGTGTCCAAGTGACGTGCCTGCTTTGAGGACGGACCTGGATTCTTGATATCAAAGAAGCACTACTACTCACATCACAATTTTATCACCACTATTTCTGTCTAATGCTCATCTCCCCAAGATTACAATTTTACTAAATTCACTAAACAACTCTTTAATGTAAAAATATCTGTGTATTAATCTAAAGAAGGACCTCAAAGTGGATGGGATGTTTAGAAGACAAAGTGATGCTCTTCAGCCAGAAACGTCTGCCTGTTTCCCAGTTTGGCCATAATATTTTTATTCAGTGTGTTCAGTTGCATCGCTGCTCCCTGGAGGCTTGCGTCTGCATGGCAGTGCATGGCCCTATTCCAGTATCCTCCCCTGAATAACAGCAGTGAGCTTGCTTTGACTCCTCTGACTTCCCACCAGGTCCCAGGGAGTGGATGGACGCCACCCGACCATCCGCAGAGAGGAGGAGATGGATGAAGACCGCCTCTCTGGGGAGTATTACAGCGGGGAGGAGTTTTATGAAGATGACAGTATGCTGTCAGGGGACAGGTAGTAACACTTCTGATCACCTTTTGATGAGAGTAGTCATCTCATGTGGATTTTATTCAGCATAGGAAAGATGTATGCAGCTGTAGAAAGAACTAAACATTCAATCCAAATAAAAGATGAAGGATGGTGGGTGCCCTCCATTGTGATCTTTATTCTTAATGTCGACAGGTATCAAAACAGTGATACAGAGTATGAGACTCCCAAAGGGTACCATCATCCTGACAGTTACTATGACGATGACGAGCAGCCACTGTATCGTGACTCCAGAAGGTCACCAAAGAGACGGCTGCTGCCTGCCACACCTCAAGGTATCTTTCCTTTTTTATTCTGCGAGCAAATGTTTCTAAAACATGTTCACAAAAATTACCTCAAAACACAAAAACATAATAATTACCACTTGAAGTATATCTACATTGATCATTTTGAAGGTTATCAGCAAGTACGTTATATTAAAAGACCATCCAATGTCAAATCTGGCTGGTATGCAGGGCGCTTTATTGGCTCTCTTGTATCTTTTTCAGCTCAAGTTTTCTGTTGCTTGTGAAGATGGCCCATTTGATTGCATAAAAAAAAAAACGACATGCTGCAGGCTAGTCGCAAAACAACTGCTGAAAATGTTACATAAGCAGCTCTTGATAACATAACCCATTAAACTGCTTTGTTTGTCATCAAGGTTTCATTTAAAAAAGCACTCATACTCTACATGAAGCACTTATAATATCATTTACCCACCCACTCAGAATCATACTCCCTGTGAGTGTTTGCAATGTTGCATGCTGTCAAAGTTTCCTGCATGAGGTCACTCACTGGTCCACTCCTGACTCAGGTAACAGGAGGCCATCCTTCAACTTTGAGTGTCTGCGCAGACAGAGTAGCCAGGACGAGCTTCCACATCAGCGTACTGCTCTACCACTGCACCTCATGCAGCACCAGGTAACACAGGAACATGCCTCACCTGTTTGGACTGCTCACTTACATTGTTTGGAACACTTTTGCACAGTTGGGACATGTTTGGAATGATATTTTTACACGCCCCTCATTCTTTAACCTGAAATAAACACATTTGACATTCCCCACAATTACCACAAGTTTCTAATTGAAGATCTGAATTATTGTGCACTCAACTTTTGAAGTTTTTTGTACGTCTGTGTGTGGAGTTTGAATCACGTGTCTCCTCTGGCCCATCAGGTTATGGCTGTAGCAGGCCTAGACTCCAGCAGAGCGCACCGCCTCTCCCCAACCCGCTCCACTCGCTCCTGGGCCACGCCCCCTGCCACCCCGGCCAGTAAAGACCAGTCTCCGTACTATACCCCTCTCATTCGAGTGGACCACCCACATAGGGGGAGCACTGCTAGCAGCCAGGTGTCGGTGCGCAAGAGCTCGTGGTACACAGACGACCCTGAGTTCTCCCAGAGGACGTACTCACCGATCCACCTGCAGGTGCCACCTGAGTACCACAACCAGTACCACCAGAAGAGAGGCAGCGCCACCAGCCTTGTGGAAGCGGTAAGTTTTGAAAGCTTGGTCACGATCTCACAAGGATATTTTTATGCAGCATAATACAGACTGCAAAAGTCCCAAGTAATGTTGTCTTCCCATCCTGTGGCAGGTTTTGATATCAGAAGGGCTTGGGAGATACGCCAAGGACCCAAAGTTTGTTGCTGCCACAAAGCATGAGATAGCAGATGCATGTGAGATGACGATAGACGAGATGGAGAGTGCAGCCAGTCACCTGCTGAACGGAGGAATTACACCGTGCGTCAATGGGGTCAATGTGTTCCCCATCCTGACACCACGGGACTATGAACTGCAGGACACAGCAGCCAGCTACAGTGATGAGGAGCCAGAGACAGAACCCAGAGCTCCTTACGAGGAGGACCTGGCAGACGAGATGATCTGCATCACGACTTTATAGCAGTGGCTGGAGAAATCTACAATTTAGAACCACTATATCAGTGAAAATTATATATAAAAAAAGAAATGCATCTGTTGGCTCTGACCAAAAGAAGTGCCTTTAACAGTGAAGAGAAAAAGGCATAAAGAAGAGAGACACATTAGTCCCGCTCTTTGAATTGTTCTCCACCTGCCAGCAAAGGAGGTTACAGCACAGAGCCCGACACCACTCTGCTGAGCACAGAGGGACTGACTGCACCTTCCAAAGGCTGCCACACACACAGGTTCAGCCTGCAGCCAATCAGAGATAAGAACATCCATGCCAGTGAAAGATGGACCAATGGGCAAAGGTGTGAGACACTCTCCAGGACGGGTCTCTTAGGGTGATGACAATCAGATGTACGATGTCATTACCTCGGTCACTTTATAAAGGTTTGGCATATCATGCAAGTTTTCAATGCAAGCATAGAAAGGCATATCTCCCCCGTAGTGGTTAGTAAAACTTGATCCCTTTGTTGTTAGGACAGAGCGTCTCATGATCGCTAAGGCTGTCTAAAAGTGAGGAGCACCAGTAGAGCTGTACCAGATTATGCAGGAACTAACTGTCCTACTTATAGCATCACTCAACTTGAGATGTGTACTTTTGAAGCATTTGTGATAAATGCACTAGCAGGCAGGTTGTTTTAAAATTTTAGAATAGCCTGGTTAATATTTCATAGTTGATATGCTGTAAATTGTATTATATAACAAAAGAACCTTTGTAAAGAGATATTCTATATTTTGTAATTATGTATCATTTAAAAGATCAGCAATATGGACCCTTGTGACTCCTGGTATGCTACAAAAGCAGCCTTGCATTATTTTATTAGGTACAATATTCTGATATTTATTTGCCTTTTCATGTTTTTTGCTTATACAGATCCTTCATTTTTACATTTTTAAGAGGTTCTGCTTGTGTAACAACACTACTGCACAGGATATGCAAAATGCTTTAATTTCTTAGCATAGGGGTACACGTGTTAATACATCAAACCAACACCAGTTGCATAAGGTTAAGCCCCCTTTAAAGGAGTATTTTTAGAGGCAAGCTTTAAGGATCCAGGGCTGAAATTTTTTACAGATGTGACGACCACATTTGTTTGCATATTTTGTGCAGGGCATGCACATGAATTTCAAATGCATAGTGCATTTACAATGCTGCTTTTTTAGTTGGTTTCAGAGTCAAACCTTGTTTTTGTCAGCCCCTACTCTAATGCCTTTTTGCTGCTGAAAGAAAGAAACTTGATGGAAGATGATAATAGGTATAAAATGATACTTCTCATTGCTTGTGCTGGGGTTTTCCATGACTTATGCTCTGCTGATCATGGGGTAATTCCATTAAAACCTTTTTAATGAATCTTGGCAATCACATCTCAGCCTTCATGTAGTGTGTGGTGGCAGGAGACATATGCACACATCCAAAGGTCAGAAACAGTCAGACGTTATGTTGAAGGTGGAGGACAGAAGGTGTCCTGCTGTCGGGATGCTGGAGAGAGGCTAAGCAATACGACCCCCCCGCCCCACTTTTCTCTCTCAGCCTGCCTGGTTCCTGCATACAGAATACCTCGTTAGGCAACGTGACAACATATCATTGTGTCAGCTTTCCTGTCTGTCCCAACGTCCCACAGTGCAGTCTTTGAAAGAGATAAGAACTTTTTGTGCCCCCCCCCCACCCAAATCATATTTATGAATGAAACAAGGCGAGAAAACTCACCCTGAGAACAGGAAAAAGAAGCCTATAAATATCATTTGGTGAATTGTCTTTTATTGATCCATGAAAATACAAATAATGAGATAGATAAGTGAGATGGGCTTTTTTCAGGCGTTACCATGGAGAGTTTAAATTAAGGATATTAAGGGTAAATGTGATCTGTTGTTCATGAGTGTTTGATTTGTAGGCGAGTGCGTCCTGTGCTCTAATTCAACCGAATACTGTCATGAAAATGTAGGTTTTCCATTTTGTGTGCACATTGAAAGGGCTCTTTGAATTGTTTGTGAGTAAAAAAAAATGTGTGCTAGTCCTTTTGTTGACAACTGTCATGTAAAAGGGCCAATGCACATAACAGGCACATTGTACTATTCGTAGCAATTACAGTACTGATGAACTGAAGATATGCATTATTTTGTAAACACTTTTAAAAGTTGTGTTAAACTAAAGACGAAAAAGAACTTACTTTTACCTCATGTCAGGGATTCCTGAGAAAAAGAAAATAACAATTTGGTTGGGTCTATACCAATGGTATTTAAATATTAGCACATAGCTGTTTGTCTTTGCACAAGTAACTGTATAGTGCTTTTGTTTCTCCTTTTTCTAAACAGATTTATGTATTAAGGTGAGACAATTTTGTACTTTTTGTGACTGTGTGTATGGTTTAGTGGAATCTATATTTGTCATTTACGACTCACCTTACAATGCTGGGAATGAAAGAGTATTAAAAACATTTTTCAAGGTGCACTGTTTCTCTGTTCGCGGGTGGGAAAAAAATGAAAAAGGTTCAAGCACCAGTTTACAGAGAAACGCATATTGATTTGAACGTTTCTATTAGTTTTCTTCATATTGTTATGATTATAATTACTATTACTACTATTAATGTTCTGAAAGCTGTATTAAAAAAGAAGATAATGTAAAATATGTACAAAAGTATGGAAAGACCCATGGTAATGTTCTCTACTTGAAAGTCTTGATATTTGCTCCTTAATGTTTTTATTCGGTAACATCATTTCTCTTAGTAGCAAATGCTTTACTATAACCTTCTAGGTTTTGTATCAATACATTTTTTTGTATTTTTCATTTGATTTTGGCCTTGACTTTAATTCAAACGATACTATTTTATTTTCTATTGATCATCATTGAATAAATTTATGCTGAATTACTGTTCTCAGTTATTTGTATTCTGTTTGCACCATTGAGATTTTTCTCATGATGTTAAAGACATGCTCATACAAACACTGCAGTCATGGTTTCACAAAAAACCTTCAATGGATGGTCCAGTTCAGGCAGGTGACACCTGTTTGTTTGTGGTCTCCAAAGTTGTTACATTCTCTGATTCTTCGTCTGCCACAGTGCTCACTCTGCCACACAGCAGGAAGGGAAGTGCGTATTTACGAAACTGGGGGTGAAAGAAACAGTGAGTGAGTTCATGAAAAGCTCAGCCAAGAAAAGTTACACTTGCATTATTCAGCAGCTCCAACAAGTTGAATCGTTAAACATAAAAACATAAATCCTAATCACATCAATGGTGTTAGCTATATAAGGGAATCGAATGTATTTAACAACAATGATCAAGATGTTGCTAAATAAACAATACAATAATAAAGATTTCAGTGTTTGCATTGAAGTACATAGTTATTCGTAAAAAAGATACATTCACAGAAGTGCAAAAAAGAAGAAGAAAAGAAACACACAAACACACAAACACACACACACACACACACACACACACACACACACATGAGGAGAGTCGGAGGAGTCCAGCATCCCCAAGGCTGCACTCTTTTTTTTTCTTTCATTTTTTTTGTGCTTTTAAGGCTTGCAAAAAATAAATATTAAAACAAGTCATTGACAAACATGTCAACTCAAGACTTTCATCAGTGTTCAACAAACAAGAGGTGTAACACCTCCTAACAGCTGCCGTCAGCTGACCTGTCAGTAAAAAGTACAAAAAAACACACAAAGCAGATGGAATGCAGCTGACCATAGGAATGGAATACAAATCAGCTGCAAATGAAATAATTTTCAGAACTCCTTTATCAGGCATGCTGATGATCTGCATATGATCCAAGATCATAGGAAACAAGATAAAGAAAACTTCTTATTTGAACCCTAAGGGAGCTTGGTTGGTGAGAGGTTTCTTGTCTCTGTCACTCTTCTCAATAAAACCCTAACAGACTCAATCTGCATCAATCTATAGCATACAAAGCAGAGTGAAAATGTTTTGGCAACAGGAGACCTCTTATCATTGTTACTGATGCTACATTTAAGTTCATAGATTCAAGCTCGAGATACCTCTTTGTCTTGCTAACAGGGACATTTTCTTGAGATGAACTACATGTGTACATGAGATTCTATCCCAAACTTCACATTTTCTGCCTGTGTGTGGATGTAACAATCAGTCAGATTTAATCATGGCATTAAATTTCACACAACTGGAGCATGGATAATAACCTAGGGAAAACTGTGAGTTTCATCTAAATTCCATTATATCAGTATATCTGTTTTTATAAGTTTGTCCCTTAGATTGCTAGATCTTTTATTACTGCAAATATTGGAGGGTCAAAAATGAACAACTGATTCACTGGATGGATTGTACCTCTTTATATCCTCTTAATAAATTAATAAATAGAGAAAGAGTTAAATAAGTAGTTGTCATAATATCAGAATGTTTTAAATGTGGAGGAGGATGAGATGTTAGAAGGTTGTCTGTTCCAAAAATCCTTGGTTAGCACGCATGCACCAATTTATTAGCTTGCTTATCAAGTCTTGTCTGTGAAATGCTAATGAAAGGACATGGTTGAAACCTTTGAAATTCTCCAGATGTTGTTTGTTTTTCTCAGTAAAGTTATAAAGTTCATTGCAAGTGATGACGTCTTTAAGCTTACAAAGTTATCTACAGGCTGGCACCAATCGCTGTGTACAGCCATAACTTAGATTTTGTATTTAGGAGCCACATATAAAAGTTAATGAATAGTTGGAAAGTATGATGTAGTTGTGTACTGTAGCTCAGTTTTAATGGGATTGAGACTTGTCGTACAGAATATATGAACGTTTTTAAGGAAAACGGCACATATATAAACCTTTTACACCTTTTTATGAAACAATTCATGTAAACTATTTTTCAAATAATTAACTTTTTTATTTACCCATTTAAGAATAATATTTACAATACACACAAAGAGTTTCTTTTGTTTCTGGCTTAAGTTTTGTCTTCAGACCCTTCAAGAATGAACCCCTCATCCCTGTACTGACAGTGTCCAAGCAAAAGATTCACTGCCTGTTATCGCCACTAGATGGTGCCAATGTCCCAAAGCTGCAGGTATTTTAGAGCTGATTCAACACATTTTCCAAACTCCTTTTCTGTTACCTGTTTGTTCAGGTAGATGTAGATCAGTGGGTTATACACGGTGCTGCTCTTGGCCAGGTAAACAGGCACCGTGCCCACCAGGGGGGGAATGTTCACATCAGGGTTGGAGACCACCAGCAAGGCCAGGCTGGCATATGGCATCCAGCTGATCAGAAATGTAATGACCATCAGGACCACCATGAATGCTACCTTCATCTCTCCTTTAGCCACTGCACCACCCTCCACACAGGCCATCTTTGATACCTGGAACACAGACGAGTGCTGAAACAGTAAGGGGTCTGCACATAGCGGAGTCTCTAATGTAAGTCATGACCCTGGTTTCTCCTCATGTCTTAAATCTCCTGCATTCAGGGTGAACTGGAACTGTGGGAAACTACAAAACATTACTTAGAGATTAACCTGAGTTACACTATACCCTTATTCAAAGCTGCTTTGATTGAATTAGGTTTGTGCTGATTTGGCACCCCCTGTGAACACTGCATCATGTCTTATTACTTTGCTGATCCTGCCCTGCACATACATAAGTAGTGAAAACTCACCCTGCATCCTTCTGTCAATCAAATGTATCATTCACTGAGAACCCTCAACTGAAAAATTTAAAGAAAGGCAGCTTTTAGTAGCGTGCTGTAAATTGCTGATGCACTTAACTGGTGCAGCAGTTGACATTGAAAATTACTATAGTGCCGAGCCCTGCGAAACAAGTACCACCTCGCTGGTATTCACAGCCCCTTCCTCCACCTTACCTTCATATCATTGGCAGTGGGTTATCTGATAAACAACAGTGTAAAAAGCCTACTACAGTCCCTGTGTCATATTCCTCAACTAACTTTTAAACTACAGCAAATGCTTGTTAAATAGCTTATTTTTCTTTTCTTTTTTTCATTGTTTTAGTTTTGTATTGTCTCTTTAAAGTCTGATTTGTTTGTGTAACGCCTAGGTACATTATACTTGATAACTTCTATTGATTATTGTTCTCCAACAGTACTTTTCTTTTTATTTAATATTCGGTTTAATGTCTAGCACTTGTATGATCTTCACACTCTTGCAATAAATAAATAAATAAATAAATAAATAAATAACTATCAAAACATTCAGCCTTCTCAATGAGGCTCTGTTTTCCTCGTGTAGGATATGTAAGGACAGCAGGATTCATTCAGTTATTTATATAACCAGATAAAAACTCTTAAAATTAGCTTCAAGCAAAAGTACCACAACAACTGTAAAAATAATACTTAAAGTAACCTCACCCTTGAAGCGTGTGAAAAGTATAAAAGTCGAAAGTACTCTTTTCAAAGAATTGACCCTGTGGGAGATTTATTATCACTGAATGACATTATGTAATACCTCTGATTCTGATGCAACAAGTGAGCATCATCTTACAGTTGAAGCTGAACAAGATTAAGACATCCAGTTAAATGTTTCTTACCTTCCAAAAGGTCTGAAAGCTTAAACTGTCTTAAGTGTCTTTAGATGATGAATTACAGGACAAAGATAAAAAATACAACATTCTGCTCCACATGTTGGTATTTTGTTTTGTTTGTATACTTTCTCTGATTATTATTCTATCATTAAAAATCATCATTATTTTACTTCCTGTATGGGAGAGTGTTCTAGTAAAGGTTTTTATACATTTGAAATGTGACACAGGGCCCTGGAATAACTATTCTCTGAAGTCTGAAGTCACTCTCCTTTCAATCTTATCAAATGTGATACTTCATGAAACTCATCTTTAAAAATTATTAAAGCCAATGACTGTTATGTTTAACAGATTTTCTTCACCTATGAAGTTAATATGTAAATACTCAATTAAAGAACAAGTGTTTCAAAGTGTACTCGTATGAACTAACATTGGTTGAATTCTGCTTTTGGCTATGATGAAGCAAAGTGTACAAACTCTCACCTGGTGTAGTGTCCACATCAGCTTGCTGTAGGATCCCAAAATGATGGCAAAAGGAAAAGCGAAGCACACTGCAAAGTAAGCCACAATGTAGGAGACATTGTGAGGGTCTCTGTTGTGCCAGTCAGGTGCACAGGAGGTCCCCACACCCTCCAGCTCATACCTGCCCCAGCCAAACAGGGGGGCAAATTCCATGTGAGTGACCACAGCCAAGACAAGGCAATGCCTGCAGCTGCATGCTTTTTCTGGAAGGTTATCTGCCCCACCGGCTTACACACAACAAACATCCTCTCCAGAGCGATCAGGGAGACTGTGCACAGAGATGTGATGCCTGCAGAGAAGCAAAGTCAGGAGGGGGGGGGGGGGGGGGGGAATCAAGGACAGGAGGAAATTAATATATTTCTGTGATTACATGAAATGTATTAAATATGTCATGCAACCTAATAAAAAAAGATACCTCGCTTCTCACTGTTTCTGCACTGTAGAGATATGAGTGATTCAAATACTTTGCTCCTCTTTTAACTCACCAAATACAGAGACTGCAAACCCCTCCATCACACAGCCTGTCCTTCCCAGGGAGAAGTAGCCCTGGGCATTGTTGACCACAGACAGCACCCCCCCGGTCATGGCAGTGCCCAGGTCAGCCACCGCCATGTTCACCAGAGCGTAGTTGAGAGGCTGCCTCAGCTGCTTGTGCATGAGGGACACAATGATCACTGTGGCGTTGAGCACGATGGCCGGACCGGTGAAAAGAGCCATGATGATGGAGAGGATGGTGAAGCCTGTGCGTGACAGAGGGGGCTCCCCACTTGGGCCCAGGTATGATGAAGCATTTTGGGAAAAATCGTGAGGATACATGGATACAGAGCTGTAAAAAGTGATGTTGTTCCCTCCACTGCTCCAGGAGCTTCTGCAAGAGATGTTCAATATCTCACTACTCAGGTGTGATGAGCTTAGGCACTCTCATTCTAAGAATAAAGGATTTAGTGAAGAGTAATTCCCTCAAATGATGATCCCTGATCTCCCACCTTTTGCTTGATTGTATCGGCACTTCAGCAGGATGATTGCACAGTGTTCCCCACCAGGATAAGTCCACTAAGTAGGTGTGGAAAACAACAAAAATCCAATTTACTACTCCTGCTAAGCAGAATGATAGAGAGACTGCTAGCTTAGCATTCAGCAAAATGTAAAGTAATATCAAAAGTAATATGCAATAATAAATATGATACAACTCTACAAATGAATGAACCTTATTATGGACTAAAGATGCACTACATTAATAACAGTAAGGATTGTAAGGTTTTTGGTCATTTTTATATCCACTGCAATATTAGGGTTTAAAGAATATGTGGCAATGCTCTAATATATATTTTTTAAATAAGATTTAACATATAGTATTAAAAGCCTTCTTGTTCTTTTTAATGTGTTACATATGACTGGGTTTTCACCATGTCAGAGTAAGAAGTGTATGATTTCTGCTGTTTAAGCTTTTATTCTGGTGCCGGTACAGTGTGTCATTTGGAATCAGGATCACTGAAATCAGCTTTGAATAAGTCTTTAATAAACATGTTTGATAAACACTGAGACAGCGTGATGCTCAGTGGCACAAGTGATGATAACAGCAGATGCAAAGGAATCTCAGGAACTGCACAGAGTAATGTTTGAGGGGTTGAGTCTGAATGACAAGAGTTTATACTTAGCGATGTGTGTGTATATGTTTCATACCAATACTTGATCAATCACCCTGAAGTGCTCTATAATCCCTCTGTGGTCTTGTTACTCTCTGTGTAACCCCTCTCTGTAGTCAGGTCAGGAGGTGAGGTTAAGCTATGGACTTAACATGACTACAGGTGTCCCCTGTTTCACCTTCTAAGAGGTTTATGTCCAATCAAGTCAAGATGGAGATTACAACTGTTTGGGTTTATGGTCCAAGTCAGTCTGGCACTGATTACAAAACGTTATGTCTACAACAAGATCTTAGTTAAGGATGTATTTGAAAGAACACACAAGTTAGACAACTGAGGCCTATTTGCATGTACTTTAACAACAGTCCCTTTTTAAAACCTTTTTTCCTTTGCTGAATAGATATATGTTAACTGCAACTATATGTTACTCTATGTTTATTGGTGTAAAAGTTGAGTCAAAATAATAAATAAAATTATAAATCTTCCATGTCTGAGTATTACCTTTATCTGAGTTTAGAGCTCATTATTTTTTAAATGTTTATTTTCTGAGCTTTCTGCACATTGAAAACTGTTCATATCTATATAGTAAGCCTTGATTTTGTGTGTTTTGTTATTGTTTGTTGATTCTGAGGTCAAAAATGACCACCTGTTCAACATAGATGAAAGCCTATCATCTATGTGAGGGGAGTGTTCAGTAGGAATAGTATTCTTAAATGTGTCCTGAACAAGTCCTGATTTCCAAGCTGCAAACCAAATTCAGCACCATGGAGAGCACCAACTGAGCCAGAGGCTTGGCTCAGGGTTTGCCAAGTGTTTTATCTGTATATGATACAGTGAAACACAGAAAAGTCATGTTAATGTGAGCTGCAGCTAAAAATGTGTTGTTTCCTGTTTGTTATCTGGGATTTTTCAGATTCAGTGTGCAATGAAGTTGTGCACGATTAGACAGCAGAAGGCTGTTAGTCATTGCTCACGTCATATCTGAGTTCCATGCATGTAGACAAGAGTGGGATTTTGGGACTTTACTAACTTGGAAGCTTGTCATAAGCATGTAACAAACAAACAGTGGTGGACAGTAACAGAGTAAATTTACTTGAGTATTTTACTTAAGTACATTTTTCTGAGTATCTGTACTTTACTTGAGTATTATTTTTTGGGGATACTTATTACTTTTACTCCACTACATTTAGAAGACAATTATTGTGCTTTATACTCCACTACATTTCTATCAATGCTCTAGTTACTCACTACTTTTGCTTTGAAGTCAGCTCATGAATTTCCTTCTCTTTTCTGAAATCTGATCCCTAAGACAGTAAAATGTGTCTGTATAGTACTGGTTGTCTCAGTGGTTTAGCCGTACCTGTATATATCGTGTGTCTCCACGGTTGAACGTGGAGCAAACACAGAGCAAATTTCACTCAGATCAGGCAGTTCATTTAGAGGTGGTATCTCCAGCCCGTGTTTGAGGTTTTTGAAATGAAGAATGATACGTATCGTTTGAAATGTTCTCCCTGTTTCCCACTCTGCCCAAACATACAAAGATTCACTGTCCAACCTGAGAAAGCGTGTTGAGCTACGTAACATTTGCTGCTTCATTCCAGATGAACATTTCAAAATAAGTTGTCTGTGCTTGTAGTAACTTAGTTTCTGTTTTTATTCTATGGTATAGTTTTAGAGATTTCGAGCATTTCTTAAGATAAACATAATGTAACAGAATGCACTCCTATGTATTCTTGACTGCACTCATGCTTTGTGAAAACACAACATTTTTTAAGAAGTACTTTGAATACTGAATTATTTTTAAAAGCAAGTACTTAAGTACTTTAACTCAAGTAATAATCTGACAGAGCAACTTTCACTTGTATTGGAGTAATATTTGACCTCTAGTAACTTTGACTTAAGTAATGAAGCTGTGTACTTTGTCCACCACTGCAAACAAAATACAGGTTTTATGCAATACAGGATGTAACCTTGTCTTCCAAGTGCAAAAACAGTAAGAACTTTTCATTGGTGTTCAATTTGTGTCTGGTAGCTTTTAAGATATTTACCTGACATGTCTTTAGAGGTATGGCTGAAGGTGATATTTTAAATAGTGTTTGCTTCATAAGAACCCATTCATATCACAACGTAACAAAGCTCTGTGCTGTGTATTGTCCAAACATGTGCCACCTAGTGTGTTGATTTGACCTGCTGCTCTCTCTGTGTGCGTGGAGGTCATGACATTATTTAAAACCTTCATTGAAATGTATCCTGTGACTGCTATTTATTTAACTCGGAAGTAACGCATTCCTTGCCCGTAGACACTTCAGCAGCACTTGAGCCAGAACCATGCGAGGGCGGGCTGCTTTTATTCGCCGTCGATAGTTAATTAAAGCTTTCGGGGAGGCAGTGTTGGAGACACTAGATGATACTGTCCGTCATCCAACTCGCGGCCAGGCACCTTATCGGCACGCGCCAGACAGTACAGGCTCCTCACAACTTTGATGTACGATGCAATTACTAAACTAATAAAAGCCTCAAGTCCAAACACGGTTTGTAGTGCTGGTAAGGGGGGGGGGGGGGGGGGGGGGGGGGGGGGACCAACCCGCCTGCTGTCTGCTTTGACAACATTATCTCCTCCTAATCAGCAGTTTAGAGTTGGACACAGTACGCAGAGTCCCTCTTTTTTTATAGTAAGTATTGATGGATGTTGCGCAGCCGCAGTGACCGAAACTTTGTGATGTTGCGTTTAGTTTCTTAAAAAAAAAAGCTGTAGGGTCCACGTGGGAAAGTTGCTGGTGAGTGGCATGACGTCATTGGTCGAGGTGATGAAATGGCCAATCAAAGGAAGCTCAAAGGAGATTTTGCGCCAACACTTACTCAGTGTCATCATGTGTCGCTCCTTTTTTGTTTGTAATATTTTTTTCTTTGAACTCAGAGTGACACCGAGTTCAAACCTGTTCTCAGACTTGAAAGAAATCCAACGATTTTTTCTTTTACATTGTGCTGCTAGCTGTGTAAAAGCTTTCATCAAACATCTGCAGCCTCATTATCGCCCACAGAGCCATTCTTTGTCAGAAATATCCCCCCGATCCTGCGCCTTCACGCTTCATTTAAAAAGAGCATCATGTCATGAGCAATAGCAGCCCACTTCTTTTTTTAATCAGTATGTCTTGCATTTTGCCTATTCACATTACAGTGACTGTAAAGTAAAATGGTACACATTGGCTGTTGTGTGCGGGTGTGTGCTGCAGAGAGGTTGGTGACTCCACATACAGCATGTACAGTATACTGCAGCGTCAGCACAAAATGCAACAACTTCTGAACAGTGACGGTGAGAGAGGCACGTAGAGTAGGACCAAAGTTGAGAAGCCTATTATCATTTTCAGCGATTCACAGGACGATTACACGTTTTTTTTTTCATAGCGTTTTTACAAATGCACCTGTCCGTGGTTATCTCAACTGTACAGAGGAACCCCCTCTTCATCTCCAGGAATCATTGTCTACCTCCTCGGGATTTTTGAGCAGATTTCCAACAAGCAGAGGAGAAGATCCGTTGCGATGAATAAAGCTCCGTGTTTCCTGCAGCAGAGGGTGGACTGAAGGGGTTTTCCCTTTTTCACAGAAAGGAGCAGAGGATGGAGACTGGGGGGTGATGCGCTCGATTTTTTTCCCCCTCTCTCTCTCTCTCTCTCTCTCTCTCTCTCTCTCTCTCTCTCGGTACAGTAGGGGACGTGTTGGCAGTAGCCTACCTCGGCTGGAGACGGTGCACCGGGGTCCAGCTGTCCACCTGTGCGGTACGGGATTTTCCGTGGGTGTATTTTTTTTTTTGAATTACGGATCTGAGGATGTTGGGGGACTGGGGGATCCTGTTCGCGCGCACGTGCAGCAGCAGCCTCTTCCTGATCTGGACTCTCGTCGGCGTGAACATGGTGGAGGTGTCGGGGTCCCAGCAAGGGATCCCTCTGTCAGTGTAAGTGAGAGCCAACTCTGCAACTTTGTTTCACCTCGATTTGACTGATATGTTGATCTGTTACAGGCTGGAAAGTGAGGTGTTTTATTTTAAATGATTTATAAAGGAAGAAGAAACAAAAGGTTTTAGAATTTTCTGTCATTAACACTAAAATCATGTAATTATTGTTTGTATCGTTTGCCTTAAAATTACCAAAATGAAGAGTTTAAAATCACAGACCTGTCTCTGTCACCGCCCATTCACACACCCCAAAAATAAGTCCAAGTTCCTGGTTAAATTTAACGTAAATTGTTGAGAGTGGGACTGCTGGTGGGAAGAAGCAAGCAAATACAGATGTGTGACTTCAGAAAAAAAAAGAGGACAATTTTCAAGTTAAAAAAAGGGTTGTGACTACATACAACTCTGCATTGTCTATCCGTTTTATTAGTCTTAAGGGATTGACCTATTTCAAATAATTTCTAATATTGATGAGTCAGCAACTATAAGTGTAATCTCTTAGGCTTCGAAGTGGGATCTGCAAAAAGAAAAACACAAAAAAACCTGAAAACACATTAGTAAAGCATGGACTTAGGAGTAAGTACTTTTATTTATTTATTATAAATGTACATGTTGATTTTTTTTTCCCTAAAAGTTTGAAAATGTAATAGATCATAAATATGCATGTTTCATTGATTTAATAAACTCATCATAACAACACATTGTCTTAATAGTTTTTACAGTAAATTCTGCAGGCCTGTAGGTGTAATCTGGTGTAAACGTCAAATGGTCAACATATTAGGGACAACAAGAGACTGATTATAAATCACAAATTGACTTCCAAATTCAGAATCTATCTATTTTTTATTTATAGTTTATTTGTTGGGAACTGATGCAAAAATGTGTAGACAAGAAGACAGCTATCCAATGCAAGTATCATAGTCTAATAATCAGCAGCAGATTAAGAGTGTTGAAGAATTGTAAAACTTGGTCTTGGGTCCATTCTCAGATTTTTTAGTAGTACTTCAGCAGTTTAAATGGACAAAGATAATTCCCTGGTCAAAATCTGATATAAAAATGCAGATTCTAATAGTTCTGAACAACACGGGATCAAGATGTTCCACTTATTCAGGTGAGGACACAGCTGTATTATGCACCTCTAAAAAACATGGGAAAAGACATTATCCGGTAATATTTGTCACTCTATTTTCTTCAAAAACCAATATATACTCAAAGAATAAAACTGTACAAAATTTAAACCTGATTCAGATAAATGTACTTTGCACTGGTAGAATTGCTACGGACAGGTTGCAACTACATTTAAGCTTATCTAAGAAGAAGTTTTTACTATAGATGAGGACACGTAAACCATAATGTGTCAATATTTACAGTTTATTTTTCTAGACAGACTTTAAATAATGTTGTTTTTTTAATCCTAAATCCTCAAACGGGCCTGGAAAAGCAGCTACAAGACAGTTTTACACTATAGGTTCCTTTTTCTTTTTTTTGCTGCCATATTCAGCTGAGCCCATCAAAAGTCAAATAGGATAAGCTTCATAACTTTGGTATAGATCATCAAAATCCCAATCACTCACCTGTCAGGACAGTGAAGGTCAGAGGCGACGGGCCTTCAAGATAATCTTTCAACTGATGGTGTCAGAAATAAGGCTTTAAAAAATGACAATATAAAAGCAGCGGGGATGAGGAGAGGACAGGGAGGAAAAGATGAGAAGAGATAACAGATTTAAATCTAAATCTGTGGCTGATGCTCAAACTTAAATCTCATCATTTGTAGGAAATGTCTATAAATCTGTTCAGTGCAAACTGCATTTCAGCCTGGATAAAAACTTTTATGTTGTTTAGATATATACAATATATAGACTGCTCCTTTTGTGTTATATCATGTGCATTTTTCCACTAGTTGTGGTAGACTGTTGGCTCAAATATTGTTTGTCTTTTTTTACATTTTAGAGTAAAGCTCTGGGCCTCCGCTTTTGGGGGAGAAATTAAATCAATCTCTGCCAAATATTCTGGATCCCAGCTACTACAAAAGGTAGGTCTTCTTATTACCCAAACAAGTCTGAACCCGAATGCCTTTTCTCTTTGTCAGATGGTCACACACAGTACGCTGTGACGCTGCGTTCCCTCTGGTAGCTGCAGAAACATTTTAGTGTCTCAGCTGAATGCTGATGCGTCATTTTAGAGGGGAGTCAGGTGTGTTTGGAAGAAAGAGAGCCGCGTGTGTGTGTGTGTGTGTGTGTGTGTGTGTGTGTATGTGTGTGTGTGTTTGTGTGTGTGTGTGTGTGTGTGTGTGTGTGTGTGTGTGTGTGTGTGTGTGTGTGTGTGTGTGTGTGTGTGTGTGTGTGTGTGTGTGTGTATGTGTGTGTGTGTGTGTGTATTTGTACTTAACACGGCCCATTACCCACAGCTCTGATTCCCCTCTCATCTCATCTCTTCAGTTAACTCTCTGGAGTCAAGAGTTTCAACCTCTGGACATGAATGCGACAAGGAGACAGATTGAATTAGAGAGGGCTGTGTTCCCATGGTGTGTGAGAGAGGTTATGAAATGAGGGACAAGTGAAAGCATCAGAGACAGAGCCATGACCAAGTAGATTTAACTTTCTGACCATTTGAAGGCAAAGGTGGACTCTGTGTTTACAGACCTCAGCTGGTCAGAGATCACTCAGGTGGATAGATGGCGAGCTGTCTGTCAACAAACAAATAATGTTTTGGTAGAAGTTAAATAGTTATGTGTGACAGGCTTCTTACTAAATGCTTTACATTTATGTTTTCAGGCATTAAAAAGGCATCAAATCTGAAGGAAGAAACTCTATAGATTTCCCCTTAACGGATAATAGAATCAACTTTTCTGAAACAAGAGAAAAGAAGACAATAGAGGCCTATTTGGAGATAAAAACATAGAACCAGACAGCAGTAAATAAAATATAAAAGAAAAGACAATCTACTTCTTGTGACTGTCACGTATCTGCTTTTTTATCAATTATAAATTTGAATTATTATATAACCCCATTTCCATAAGAGTTGCGTGGCAAATCATTGACAGCCTATTTGATTGAAAATTGTACAAAGACAACAAATCAAATTTTGAAACTGAAAAATATAATTGTTTTATGAAAGATACATCTTCATTCTTAATTAAATGGCAACAACATTTTAGTCATATGAGTGGGTATAAAATGTGCACTCTAGAGAGGCTTAGTATCTCAGAAGTAAAGGTCGAAAGAAGTTAAGCTCTGTGAAGAAATAAATCAATGTTTCCAGAATAATGTTCCTTGGAGTTAAATTGCAAATAATTTAAGGTTTTCATCATCTGCAGTGCATAATATCTTTAAAGACTCAGAAAATCTGGAGACATCTTTGTACATAAGGGACAAGGCCTACCAACCAATACAGGATGGCTGTGATGGTCGGGAACTCAGGCGGCACTGCATCAAAAGAGGCATGACTCTGTAGTGAAAATCACTACATGGGCTCAAAATCACTTGGAAAACCATTGACATTAACACATTTGGTCGCTGCATCTACAAATGTAGGTTTCGTCTGATAAATCAAAATTACATTCTTTTTGGAAATCATGGACGTAAATGTTGGTGTACCTGCAGTTTGACTTGTCGATTATTAAAAGCATGTAAACATGCTCCTGTGCTATGGATTTTGGTTTGTACTGTCTTTCATAAAGGTAAATGTTGTGTAAATGTTTTATATTATTTTCTCCGATTACTGAAAGCGCTGTCTAACATAATCAGTAACTTTGAAATCTGCACGAGAATGAGAAATCAAATTCTGAGGGGTCTGATGTAAATTTGATCACATTATGTGAGAGGTGACCAAAGATAAACTGGTGCAGCCAATCTAAATAAAAACTTTAAATGAAGTTTAAGAATCAAACTGTTTAATGTCTGGCCTCTATGTGTGTCTGTCTTTTGCACAAAAATGTTTTAGTTAGCCTATCAAGATGGGTTCATAATTGACTTAGTTCCTCTGACTATAAACAGTGAAAAACACACTTGCATCAAGTCACTTTGTAGAGGACCAAATGTAATTTTAAAATGTCCTGTTTTATGTTACTTGTACAGCTGTTTGCATTTTGATTGTGGTATGTTGTCAGGCTTTCTGTGTTAAATTTAACAGCACTTTATCCAGAGATGTTAAATTATGTTTGGTATAAAAGGATAAACATGATCGATTAACCTTTTAAAGGTGCAGTGTAAAGGTTCAGCATCATTTAGCAGAACAGACTTGGTAGAAATTTAATATAATATGTGTATAATAAGTATGCTTAAATCAATGTATAATTTTTTTTTTTAAATCTTTTTTTGTTAACTTAGAATGAGTCTTTTATATCTACAAAAGGAGCATGTCCCCTTCCACTGAGGCCCCCCAACCTGCACCACCAATTTTTATCGTAGTACAGAACATGCAAACTAGCAACATACGCGTTTTTGTGTTTAGTGAGTGGCATGCACCAGCTTATTTATATACGTTTCTGATGGTAAAAACATAGTCTTACACACTTATCATGCATCACAATCATGCTTCTTGTCCTCGAAGGCCACTGTCGCTTCTCCAAGATAAGGGGTGAGCAAGGGAGTGTGTCAATCTACAATCTGACTGCTAGATATTGCTAAATATTCCCATTTTTAAACACTGTACCTTTAATTATGCATTTCAGTTCTTGGACTAAAAAATTCCAGTGTTAAAAACTTCAACAGTAAAGAAAGAATCATGTATACATCTCTGACAAATGAATCTCATCGTCAGAGTTGCAATTTGTGACAGGACGGCATTACAGTGATTGTAACAACTATTTAATTCCTCTCAGGAGGTAAAATAGAATTAATCCTGGTCATATTAGCCAATGCTCTACTTTGACTATCCTCTTCCTATCAGGAGCTGTGGGCAATCACATCACCACGTCCAGGGACAAACTCCAGCACTGAGTCCAGTACTCCAATCAAAGTCAGCAGCAGGATTAGTCCAAAAACCACTGCTGCCTGTCTGTGGGAGGAAATCCAAGGACCCAGAGGTCCACGCAAATATGGAGAGAGTGTCCAGACTGCGATTAAAAGGCGGCTCCAGGCTCCAAACCTCGGATCTTCCTGCACTGAGGTGACAGATTCTTAATGCAATGTTTATGTTTAAACATTTGATATTAACTCAAGTTTTCTATTGGGCTCCAAGTATGCATTTCGTCTTTGTACAAACACATTTTGCAAAATGCCCTCCAGATTTGTTCCTTTTTTTCCGTGTATGTAAGCACTCTGCTCATGTTCTTGTTCATGGAGGCATGTCTGCAGAGCCAGTCAGCAAAAAGCGGCGAGCTGTGAGGGAGCTGACGGGTCGTTAGGGGCCTCTCATTAAGGCTGATCATTAGATGCTTTTATGGAGAATTAGCCCATTTTACAGAGATTTCAGGAGAAAAAAGGGAACTCTGGTGCACTTCAGGGCCTGCATTGGTCATTATTCTGATCAATAATCATGATCAGTGCTTTTGATGGATGGGGCATAACCTCCTCTTGGAAGAGTGTGAGGAAGAGGAGGAAGAGGAAGGTGGGGGGGTGGGGGCTGGGAACTGGGAGTGCTGAGGCGAGGAGGACAGGCGTGAAATGAACTGTTCTGCTCCACTGCGGGTCCACACTCTTCCTTTCAGTAGGTAATTTGTCGCCTCATGTACTGGAGTGTGTGTGTTTTGTGTGTGTTTTGTCCACATATTGTGAAATGTTTGAATGTGCCGTTTATGAACGCAGCTTTTGTTTATTTTTAGATAACGTTATTGGAAGTTTGCGCATGACGTGCCATGAGAGGGTCAGATTTTGTTTTAGGCTTGTGTGTGTGTGTGTGTGTGTGTGTGTGTGTGTGTGTGTGTGTGTGTGTGTGTGTGTGTGTGTGTGTGTGTGTGTGTGTGTGTGTGTGTGTGTGTGTGAAAGTGTGTGTGTGTGTGTGTGTGTGAAAGTGTGTGAAAGTGTGTGAAAGTGTGTGTGTAAGTAAGGTGCAAGATTATGTAATGTTGTATTCCTGCAGGCTTTGGCGGGCTTTGTTCTGTATCACTGGAGGTCTTCAGCATCCAGCAGCATCAGCATTATGTGAGGTGTACTTCATTACCCAGAATCACCCAAGCCTGACACGTTATTATCTTTCTCCTGTGCTTTGACTCCATTTCAATTACCCTCTTACCATGCATAGCCTTCAGACCAATGTCCCGCCCACCCGGCCACCCAACAAGGCCATCGCCAGCCAATCAGAGAGGTAGAGGCAGCGTGTGCAGCCAATGACTGAGGCAAGATAAAGACGATCAATCATTGTGTGACGCAGCAGGGGTTTTATCAAGCGTTCATCTGAGACCGGCTGCATGCAGCTTGTCAGCCAACATGTGAAGTTGCATAAGCCTTGTTTAACAATTTCCCAACTCTCTGAAGGGGCTGCAGAGGAACAATAGTGGTTTAAATGTTGCAGAACACACACACACACACGCACACACACGCACACACACGCACGCACACGCACACACACTCACACTCACACACACAAACACACACACACACACACGTTTGGGTTTTTTTTGTCTTGTTGAAATGGGTATTGAAGTCAATCCTTGAGGCTTAA
Source organism: Notolabrus celidotus (assembly GCF_009762535.1). NCBI lineage: Eukaryota > Metazoa > Chordata > Actinopteri > Labriformes > Labridae > Notolabrus > Notolabrus celidotus. The sequence goes on along the minus strand of NC_048272.1, from coordinate 7,556,236 downwards.
TATCAAATGAATGTAGCCCTTTTTTTGCTGTTTGTTTTCTACTGATTTACAGCTGGTAACTGTGAATGCTGCACTTTTTGTGATTCATTTCAGAAATATAAAGAATTTGAAAAGTCTGTCCGAGTGGAAGAAATTGATGGTGTAAAATTGGTCAAAAGCCTGGCTTTGAAGATGGAGGAAATGTTCAGGAAAAAGGCAGAGGCCACGAGGGTACGTAAAATGTTGAATTTGTTCTAAAAATATATCTATTTTCCTGTATTTTTATCCAATAATTATATTTTGTGTCATGCGAAAGGAACAGTTTGTTCTTTGATTATGGGGGGGCGGTTTTGAAATAATAATTTTTCTTTTTTTTTTGAAGGGGGGGTCTTAATTATGCTTACACACATTATAAATGAAGTTGTGGCTAATAGCACTGATAGCCAGATGTCCACAAGAAAAAGCCCCCCTTCAGTCTCAAACAGACCTTATTATCACGCACCATGTGATGGATTTACAGTCCGATGTGCATCATTACCTGAGCTAATTCATCCTGATTTTATCATTTGTAATCTGGAGTGCAGTGACAGAGATTGCAGCCCTTCAGCACCCAAAGTGTGGCTGACAGTGGCTTTAAAATTAAGTAAAGTAGTTGCAGCAATATGTTCTGGAGCTGCTATTACTCTTTGAAGAAAAGGTTTCAGTCAGACAACATTGTTATGAAACTACAAATAAATGGGGTATAGCGTGGACAAAATAGTTTTCCAAAATGTCCTATTAAAGTAAGCATTTGAAAATATGAAGAGTAAAACATGTAAAGCATGATCCTTCACTCTTTAATAGGCCTAATTTCCCTGCAGTCTCAGAAGTGAACACATTAGTCTCCCTAAGAATCAAGAAAACAAAACAAGACAGTAGTGCACTTTGTGATTTTAATTAAAAAGGCCGGTAGGTATTATGTGTCTTGCATATTTCAGTTCGGCCGGAGCTACACTGAACCTACAGTCTCAGCCTGTCTGTGACCTCAGTGTAGAGGAGCTTGTATCCATTTTAATACTGCACCTCGCAAGGACTGCTGGGAAATGATAACGTTTATCTCTCTCCGCCTGATCCCATGTGTACGACATCTCAGGACAAACAGCCTATAATTTACAGCTGGGAAAACGGACTTTTCATCTTTTGACACCCTGAGACGCGTAAACATATTATTATTATCAAGCATTAAAATGTATAAAATATGAGGCACGTATATGTATGTCCGTTGAAGCCTTAAAAAAAACACAACTTTCTATTTGAACCTGCACCAGTCAGGCAAACACCTAATCTGCTGACGTCATCAGTCTGCTCCAAATTAAAGTGTCAGGATGAGGAAGTGATCTCGATAAACTAGTGAAGGTGAGGTGACTGATTTTATCATAAGGAAAATGATATCAAGATGCATTCTCCTCCAAAATGAGAAAACACGATAGCCTATTTATTTTATCATATTTTCTTTGTTTGCCAACTGCTGACAAAGTGAGAACTCCGCGCGAGGTCAATTGAATTTGTCCACCTCCTGCTTGGCGGTAGGACGCGTCGGTTGTGTTTGTATAGCATTTATTTTGACACATGTGACAGATGTTAATTACCTTCCCCGGCTTCTAGAAGGTAAGAGTGACTGTAACGTTTAGGTAGCACTGGAAACACAAAGCCAAGCACAATTTACAGAACCGAGTTATTACTGAAGCTATGGCTACTTCTGCTGTACGCGTGAAATCCTGCTCCAATAACCTGCCTCCATCAATCATTTCTCCGCTGCGCACTCACTGCAGTGCTCCACATTTTATGCATCCTTTACCCCCCAAAAATAGTAGGCTATAAGAATGTCATTGAAGGAGAGATTGATTACCACATGTTAGTGAGTTTCACTTAAAACCCGAACTTATTTAAATGTTGTAATGCTCCTTATTTTCATTATTAATGTAAGGGATTTTTTAAATTTGAAAATAAGAGTGTTTGAATAGCTGTGTGCACAAATCAAGATTAAGAAGTGCAAAGATCAGCAGAACATAAAAAGATGAGAACAAACGGACGCACTGAAGGCCTTGAGGAATATTTTACAGTAGCATGCATTTAAAGTTTTTGGAATTATGTTTTTTAAAAACCAATAAAATTATGCGCAATATTTATGCTCTGATTAAACACCGTTTTCCCTCCTTTCAGCGGTTGGTGGAGGCAGCGGAGGAAGCGCATCATCAGCACGAGGAAAACCCTGACCTTCAGGTGAGCTTTGTTCGGACAGGACAGAAGTACAGCAAAGAGGGGCATAAATAGTAGAAACAAGTTGAGTGATTTTGTATGACCACAGTGAAAACTTTCTATCTGGGCAGTGCTAGAGAGAGGCTAAAAGGTGAGAGGAGGCTGATAGGCCCTTAAAGTCTTCTAATTGCCTTGACATCGCCCTTCACACCGCTGTCCGTGCTGACATACATAATGTTTCTATGATAAGTAATGTCGCACACATCAAAGACTGCTGCACCATGCTGCCATAACTCTCGCTGACTGTTTTTTAAAGAGTGTCCTAATCATAGCACAAAGCTGCTCTGTGCTGCAGCAGCTGCAGCTGCTTCTGCTTTGTGGAGTAGCCTACAGCAAGAGAAGAACTGTAATACAGTATACAGGAGAAACGATGGTCATTGGCTATGGACTATGTAATGGTGTTGTGCAGGTTTTAATACAAGCTCAAATATTGTGAATACCGCGCCTGAATATTAGTGAGCGCGATATTTTTTAAGAGGATATTTAGTCAATACAGTCTGTGTGTATACAGTGCAAAGCAGGGAGAGAAACGGTGTCAGAAGTCGGCCTGCATTTCTGCTACTTTTAATTATATTTCTCAGGATGTGAGCGCGCGACTTTGTTCAGGACGTTATTTAGCGGCTCTCGTCGCGGATTTCCTGACAGTCTGCAAAGGAAATGCAGTCTCTCTCTCTCTCTCTCTCTCTCTCTCTCTCTCTCTCTCTCTCTCTCTCTCTCTCTCTCTCTCTCTGCGTCCAGTGGACAAAGATAAATGAAAGTCTTTTGCGCTGCATTGTTTCACTTTCGTGGCTCTAGATTGGAAAACCAGTGGAGCAACGAAACAGTGAAATAACGGCCAACACTTTACAGTTAATAGAAGCATTTACATCATATGAATACATTTCAGCTGCCTTGCTCGTTTCCCTCCTGTTAGCTGCAGTTCACACAGCCATTACAAGACAGGTAGACGCTTAAACCAGCACTACAACTCCTTTAGGTCTATTTAACCTAGAGAAATTGGACAATATGTACATTAAGATATGTTTTGTTAGTTTATCATTCTAAACAAGTTTCACTTAAAAAACGAATTGTGTACATTTAGGCCTGCAATCTTCAGTGTGGTGTCTCTTTCATTAAACGTCTTAAACAAGTTTCTTAAATTATGCTTTTCAAATCATTTTCATTACACTTCTATAAACCTGACATGATTTTAAAAAGTCTAATTGACATTCCATTTATTTCTATAGATGAATGTATCTTTAAGTTTTACATTATAAAAGCATCATCTTAACTAACAGTGAGTTCTATAAACTATCTGTATTAAAAATTTAACAATAAAACTCTTGTATATCAGCGAAGCTATTTGAACACTTTTGTTCCAGCAGTTTTCATACAGCTCAGGCCCATCACACAGACACTTCATCTTTGAGGCCATAAAAAATAATAAGGAAAATTCAATATCCACCTGTGATAATGATGTGATGTCATCATACTACTCCTTGTGGCATCATTTAGCCGAGCTCGCCTCCCCTGACACCGCACATTTTTCACGCACCATTTCACTGACCACAATGAGATAAGCCGGCTGCTCTTATCTCTGCTGCAAGGACTCATGGACACTGGGCTGTTTTGCATTGACCCTACTAGTGTGTCTGCAGTTCAAGGGTGTGCAGATCAGGTCTTAAGGAGCAGAACTGACTTGAATTTAAAATTTTATTAGCTGTAAATTTTTCTTTGGTTGAAATTTTATTCATAACTTCAAGAGATTTTTATGGGCTTCTTGTACAAATTTTAACATCAGGAACATTTGAGATCATTTTAGGGGTAAAAAAAAATTCTGATTTTAATTAAATGACAAATCACACTAGTACAAGTTAAATTATCTTTATTTTATCTTATTTATATGATCTTTCTGTCAAAGCCTTGTCAAGCTTCAAGTTAAAGGCCTACATTTAAGTTTTGAAATGATATGATACAATTTAGGAGTCATTTCTATATTAACTATGAGAAAATAAAACATTAATGGGAGAAAGGGGGTTTCTGAAATGTTATAAATCCACTTAATTATTTTTTTAATTGCATGCTGCTGCCATTATGGTTTCTTAACATCATTAACAGTTAAAAAACTCAGCAGCAGAGTAATAGTCCAAATTGTTTGCCCTACGTGAAATGTATCTTGCTCATATTTTGAAGTTTTCTTAATCCAATTTTCTAGTATTTAACATTTCAAATAATAAGTCCAGTTGTGATCCATGAGAACTAGGAAGTGGGCGGTGCAGAGTAAATGAGTTTTCACTTGAGGAAGCTGTTAGGTCTAACTCTTATAATAAGAGTTTGGGACTGTTTAACCATCAGTTTTCAAACTAAAGCTGACATAGCCCCGCCCTCTGCAGACACTGTACTGTGGTTGTACATTAAGACCCAGCAGCTCTCTGCAGAAGGCCCTCAGCTAACTGCAGTGGTGTAAGAGTCAGTGGGGCGTCTCAGAGCTGCAGTGTCCCCTGGCCTGCTCTACAGTAATAACCCTGCTGCTTAACGTGCCTCTCTACAGCACATCACTTTTTGCTGAGGGTGCACGTTTCTTTTCTCCCCCTTCTGCCCCCTCCCTCCCTCTCTACCTCCCCCCGCCCTCCTCGCCGCAGCTCGTCAGAGAGCTGCTCAGGCGTGGTATGAGCTGTCAGCGGCTGCTTGATGGTGATGCCCGTGCGGCCTCCCCCGAGTGTGATGCTGTAGAGTCCATCACCAATCTCTTCCTCCCTCCTTGCCTCCCTCCCTCCCTCCCTGTCTCTCAGTGCAGACAATCAGGAGCAGAGGCCACAGAGAGGCCGCTCACACAGGATGAGACAGTCTTTCTTCTGCAGCAGCCGGCAGTGAAGGACAGGACACACTAACTGTTGGCTTTCACTTCATGGAGGCCAGAGCTTCTCTCTAGTGGACGTAAAATCCTCTTTGCACGTCCAGGTCTCTCTCAACCTCAGTAACCAGTGACTAAAGTTTAAAGACATTTCAATACTCTAGGAAATTTAACAACCACAGTGCATACATGGAAATACTCTGAAAAGTAGTTATGTTCTGATACAGTCTGTTCACGATGTGTGGTTGTAGCCCAGATGTCTGAGCAGATCTCCTCTTGTCAAAGTGCTCCTTATTAAAACATCCAACCTCTGTTGATACCTCATAGTGCTTTCATGTCGAAATTTTTATTTAGATTTGACAAAGGCCTTTTACAAATCAACATTAAATAAAAATGTCATACATTAACTTCCACATTCCGATAAGACATGCTTCATAAATCAATTTATATGCTATTTCCCTACAATTTGTCAGGCTTCTTCTGCTTAATTTTGCAATTTGTCATATTACTCCTTGTAGGATTTTTCATCTTGCAGAAAATGTGCTGGGGGCGGTTGTGAGTGAACTCAGCACAGGTTTAGATAAATAATCAGGGTGCAGAGGCAAGACCTGCATGAGGAAAATCTGTCTAACCACTGAAAGACTAGATTTTTAAATTTTTTCAAATCTGTAGTAAACTTCGCATGGGATGTTTTGTACCATTATGACCTAAAAGAAAAACAAACAGAGCATCAGCTGGAAGATTGAAATAATCTAAATGTTTGTTTTAATGCCTTCCATCAGTAAAGCATTCAGACTGAGAGAACCTTTGTTTGTTTTACCTGGCAAACTTTTAGGGTGAGTTAACCAAACTGAAATTACATTTTCTCCAAACCTGCTTTAAAGTTCCTGAGTCAAACTCTCTGGTTTCCATTTATCTTTCTGAAGTAGCATCACTATCTTTGGAAACACTGATAGAGGCTTTCCTACTTAAAAAAGTAACGTTGGAAGATTCTTGCTTGATGTCAAACTTACCTCAACTGAGCTGAACACATTTTTTGCGTTTGACTGAAAACTGAAATAAGGGATGAACACTCATATGCCACAAAAAACAGGGGAGATTACAGCTTTACGAAAGGCTTTAAATATGAATAAGTCTGTTTTGTTTCAGGACACTTAATTTATGTGTTATGTAAGCCTATCTTTCAAGTTATTTTTCTAGCTGGAAGAATGTTTCATAAGATGCCAGCATCCTGATGTCTTTCAACGTTAACAGAGTTCACTTTTTTCCCCTCAGTACGAGTACTTCAACGCTGTGCTGATCAATGAAGTGGACGAGGAGGGAAATAATGTTGAGCTGGGTGGAGAGTTCCTCTTGGAGCCCAATGATCATTTCAATAACCTGTCAGTCAACCTGAGCCTCAGTGTGGTGCAGGTGCCGACCAACATGTACAACAAAGGTGAAAGCTCCTCCTGGTTAAATATGCAACTGTGATTTAACTACTGTGAGCTGAGGTAAGGGGGAGGAGAAGTGGAGGGAGGAAAGTAAGTGGTGAAAGTGAGAAATGGTAGCTGAAGTGGTATCAGTGTCACGGGCCTGGGAGAAGAAGAGGTGTTCAGGGATCGATAAAGAGTCCAGACAGAAAGAGAAAGCAGCTGCGGACCTCTCAAAGAGACAGGCAACAGTGCGGCGAGGAGGAACAGGGAGGATGTTTGTCATATGCTTGCTGTTCAGAAGCTCCTTGTCTTCTAACGGAGTGTGTCACCACTCTCTGTGAGGCTCCACGGCTGCTTTTGTTTGGCTGTAATGGAGTCTCCATAACTCTGTGTTCAGGGCACAAAGGAAGGCTCGTCCAGCAGGAGGAGGAGGAGGAGGTGGGAGGGGTTAGTCGCAGGCTTTGTATCTCCTTTAGAGAGGTTAATGAGGGTCAAAGGCCAACCGTGCACTAGGATGATTACCATTATCAGCATTTAATTTACTTGTATCTCTTTCTGTCTAATCTCTTGCGTTTTTCCTCCTCTTCCTCTCAGATCCTGACATCGTGAACGGGGTGTACTGGTCCGAGGCACTCAATAAAGTTTTTGTTGATAATTTTGAAAGAGACCCTACACTCATTTGGCAGTACTTTGGGAGCGCGAAAGGTTTCTTCAGGCAGTACCCTGGTGAGTGCGGCCGATCTGTGACTGTGGTCTCAGTGTGTGTGTGTGTGTGTGTGTGTGTGTGTGTGTGTGTGTGTGTGTGTGTGTGTGTGTGTGTGTGTGTGTGTGTGTGTGTGTGTGTGTGTGTGTGTGTGAATGTGTGTGTGTGAATGTGTGTGTGTGAATGTGTGGGAAAAGAAAGGCTCATCCCAAGGGAGCCATCAGCCGTCAGTCCAGGGGGAGAAAAAACAGATCAGAACAAATGATTTAGAATTACTAAAGGGGTGATTTGGCTAATGTTGTAATTTTACAGACCATCAGAGAGGATGCATATATACAGATGGTGATTAATCAGAATTTGTGTGCGTGTGTCTACACTGGTACTGAGGAACAGTGCACGGCTGCAGAATGAAACAGAGCTTTACAGTGATGGGGAACAGGCGGTGGTCTCACTGCAGTGCTGGAACAAAGCTGCAGAGACCAGATACAACTGATGGTAGTGAAACACGAGTAAAGATTTTGACCAGAGGCAATTTGTAAAATTAGAGTTTTCCAACACAATTATTTTAGAACATCCTTAACAGTTTATTCTTCATTTAGATGTTGTTTGAAAATCACACATCACTGAACTCTCCTTGATTTTTTTGCTTGTTCATTTCAAATATTAGAAGAGTGAAAACATTAATGAAGGTTGATGGAGGATTAATTTGTTGTTCAAACTTTAAGCTGTGGTAGGAAGTAGGAAGAGTACAAAAAACTCAAATTCTTTGGTGCCTGTTATGCTCCACTTCAATGTTTGTATGTTTTTTAAAAAAGAAATTCATTAAAATTTGAAGATAAGATTAAACATACAAGCCATTATTAGAATATAAAATCTAATACTCTGTAGCGTTTGATATAGGGTACATAAATCAGGTTAAATTAGCTCCACTTTTACCAAATGCATCATTTAGTAAGTAAGACACATACATATAATTACTGGCTACATGATGGGTAGATTTGCTGCTGCTTTACTTATGTATGATACTTTCTTAATTCTAATTATTCAATGTTTACTCAAAACAGAGCATCTTCATAGTGTGGTATTTCCTTTCAAACATAGAGCAGCTTATATCTAAATTGACATGGCCCAGTTTTATATAGACAGATTGTTAAAAATTTGGGCTGTCACTGATTCTGTTACTAAAGTGAACGATTTTGTATTAGGTCTTTGCAACACAATGTCTGTTTACAGATGAGCCATCACATTTTATATGTTTAAATATTTGCCATTAGTCCCTAATGTCCCTAGTGTCCTGATACAACTTTTTCACTTCTGATACCATACCGATATTGCAGCCTTGAGTACGATACGATATCAGCACGAATCATAGATACTTTTATTACTTCGGTATTAATAAAGTACATTCTGTTCTATTCTATAAATAAAACACTTTTGTGTAATATCTTAAGGTAAATTATTTAGCCTCTCACTGCTAAAAAGTTAAAAGAAAAACATCTTGATGTGACCACTATGAAGATATTTTGATTCTCTAGATTCTCTTGACACAATATAAGGGCTGCTTATATCGGGGTGCTTATATCAGAGATTTTAGATGCAGGCCGATATAATCCGATACTGTTTTTTTTTGTTGCTGATATCAGACTGATATCCGATATCAATATCGGATCGGGACATCCCTCCTTTTAAGTCCCTCTTAAAATGTCACTGGTACATGTCTCACAAACTGCAGGTTTGGATCCGTCTCAGAAATGGTGTACACTGACACTGCAGACATTTTCTTTCATGTTTAACCATAAGAATGACCCAGAGTTTGTCTTCTTCTTCCCAATAAACAATCCTTTTCTTTGAACTAGCAGTTGGGTGTACCCGCCTGCCAACATTAAGCTGATGCCAAACAACAGATGAACATCGGCTGCTGACATTGGTGCATGGCACATAATTTGCCTTTCTGTCAACAGGGCAAACATAGGCCTATATAGATGTTCAACTGATACGTTGGTGCATCCCCCTGAAGTGACAGACCTGTGTTGTCGTTGTTGTTTTATATTTCTTGAGTCAGCATGCTTGTGTTTGTCGGATGTAAAATGTTGTTTTCTGCCTGTTATCCATTTTCTGCATTGACCTCTTATCCATTTAAGGAGTGAAATGGCATCCAGATGAACACGGCGTCATTGGTTTTGACTGTAGAAACAGAAAGTGGTGAGCTCACAAACTACATACAACATAGTATACCACTCCTGTTGTTGCATCACTTTGTTGTAAGTTTGTTTTCTCCGTGTGTGAATGTGAGATTTCCCTCTGTATGTCAGGTATATCCAGGCAGCAACGTCTCCCAAAGATGTGGTGATCTTAGTGGATGTCAGTGGAAGCATGAAAGGGCTGAGGCTGACCATCGCCAGACAGACAGTCTCCTCCATACTCGACACACTGGGAGACGACGACTTCTTCAACATCATTGCAGTGAGCTTCAGTTAATCTTTTGCTACATTTATGTCCGTACATTCTCTTAAATTTCTGTATTTCTGTGAAGTATTTTCGATAACTGGATCATATTTAATGTTATTTATATTTCTCAGTACAATCAGGAGATTCACTATGTGGAGCCTTGTTTGAACGGCACACTGGTCCGAGCCGACAGAACAAATAAAGACGTGAGTCATGATAAAACTGACATTTCATGGTTTTACGTGTATCGTATCAGGTTCCAATTTTTTTATCGAAGTTTAAAACTTCCCTTTCTGAATTTTGTCCTGCGTCAGCATTTCCGTGAACATCTGGACAAGCTGTTTGCCAAAGGAATTGGGCTCCTCGGGGACGCACTCGCAGAGGCGTTCACAATCCTAAGTGATGTAAGTTCCTACACTTTTTTAAACCCCTTCCATGATCCTCTCCTGTGCCTGTCACTGACACTTTGATAGGGATGCTGTGCAAACACAAACCCAGTCTAATTTCCACTAAAATAAAGTTTCATACAGCCGATCCTTTGAATTATTTTTTACTGTTCCCTGAATATGTGACAATGCTGCTGACTATTCATGAGTTTCCACAACAGGACTCATATTTATTGATTTATTTGACATAGAAATAATGAATCTGTGGGTGCGTTTGTTTTATTGAATTGATGGACTCCACTTGACCAGAACATTAGGAAAACTTTTATTTTACAAGTCACATTTGTTTCCAGTGACAGGAAGTGTTCATGTACGACACTCTGCGTGTTCTCAGCTAATCATAATAAAAGTAACACACTGCAGTCAGATATACGCGTTTGGGAGGTGTGTCGAAACGGTCCAGCGCTATCCCTGTTCCGCCCTCCAAACACAGACACATCTATTCTGAAGCCTGATTTATGGCTCTAATTAATGTCAATGATTAATAACGGGGGCTGATTGGAACACAGAGCAGATAAGAGCAGCGCTGCGCTGCTTTTATCTCTGGCTTTTCAGGCGAGCTGCGGCTGCAGCACAGAGGCTGAGGGAGCGCAGTGCTTACCTCTGCGTTTGTCAGATTAATTAAAGCCCTGCAATGAATATGGTAATCAGGTAGCAGGTTGCTCAAATGTGTTGTTACACCACTGCCCAGTGAGTGAAGTAAGAATATAGGCTATCAAACTGCAATCAGGGAGAATCGCTTTTAGAGCACTGCAGCATTTTTATACTCAGTGCTGCGGAGCAAAGAGGGAGAACATCTCTCCTTTGCGCAGACTGATGGTGTGAACACTGAGGGCACAATAAAATATTTTATTGTCACAAAATATGTCAGCCATCACCTTAATGGAGGATTCTAAAAAAGATAGATGATTATCTCCCAAAGAACTAGGGCCTGGCATTGATTAGATTTTTATCAACATCAATTACATAATGATCTGTTTTATTGATCATGTCCCTTATCATTAACATTTATATTAAGAGGCTCTTACTCACTTACAATGCTAAAACAAATTACATCATTTAAACTTAAAAGCTTATCAGCACTGATGGATCAAAGACTTTTACAGTGAGATAATGATGTAAAATAATGATGTGAGAAAAACTTTTTTTAAGTTAATATAAAAACATTTTCTGAAAGGAGGTTGAAATAAGTCACTTGAGCACTGACGCATTGTGCTATGGATGTGCTTTACATTGCAAAAACAAAACACATGACATTTTTATATACAATATGAAGAATTCATGCAAACGGGGGAAAAATGTTAAAATGATTATGACTTAAGTAGCTGCTGTAGTTTGAGGCTCCAAGGTAATGTATGTGCTGACTCACACTGTCAGGGTCTCACTGGAACACTATAAAAGTGTGATCTCTGCTTTTCTTTCTTTCTTTATAAAAACTTAAATATTTAATCTGCCTCTGGATTATAATAAACAGTTTATTACAATCAAATCTCAGGGAGGATCATCTTATTTTTGAAGATCTGTTTTTTTTACAGGTAACTGAACAAAAAAAATACAGAATACAGAAAATTCTATTACTAGACTGTGTATCTGTGCTTTTATTTAACATCCTCTAAAATGTCTAAGTCTGGAGTTAGTATTTTGAGGTGTCTTTTTCGTTTACTACTTGCTTGACGTAAAGCCGTCTTCCCTCTTCTGTACTGTTCCTTCCTTTTGCTGTAATGCCAAAACCTCATTACAGACAGACACCTTCATGCAGCAGCTGATCAGGCAGATATTATAAAGCACACAAATTAATCAAATGTATCTTTTAATAAGTTATTTTAGTTATTTTGTTATTGTGCCATGCATCTGCCCAGCCCACATGAACTTAAAAGATATAAAAAACACAGTATAATTTCATTCATCATATTTAAATTCATGCAGTCTTGAGCAAGTTAAAGTGTATTTATGAGAGAGAGAGAGAGCCCTGCAGGCCTCCTGACGCTCAGTCTGTGTGATGGCAGAGTAGTTCCTGTGATGGTGTCACTGCACGCTGCTCTTTCTCTCCAAATTCATTCTGTCACAGGTCAATAAGACACTTAATTACTGCCATGCATCTTCTGGCTCCAGAATCAAACAACACACTCTACCGAGTCTTTACTAAGACATTGTTTTATATGTTATTGATTGATGTCTGCACATCTGCCATATCAGACATCATCATTAAACAGTGGGAACAGAGAGAGTTGTTGGAGTTAGGTTGATGTCATGTAAATCAATCTATGTTTATTCAGTTTTACTTTTAATGCACACCTGCATGTGTTGTTTCTCTGTCTGCAGTTTAATCAAACTGGACATGGCAGTGTGTGCAGCCAGGCCATAATGCTAGTGACTGACGGGGCGACTGAAATGTATGACGATGTTTTTGAGAAGTACAATTGGCCAGAAAGAAAGGTGGGTTTCTCCGTCTCTCGTCTTAAGATTTCTGCTCACTCAACACTTTTTCTTCCAGCGGTGACCGATGCACATTTGAATCCTTTATGCCAGCCGTAGCTTGATGTTTTGGGAAATTAATTTCTTTTCCTTCATGACCTCTCATAACTCTATAGTGCAATCAATGTTTATATAATGTCGGGTTGACACATAACAGAGGAATATTTTCCCTGGAGAGGAGTAAAGCATGGAAAATGAACTGCTTTCAAGGGCAAAGACTGAAGTATGTACAAGCAGCTCAGTCTCAAAGTCCCTCATCTTTGCCCCCCACCACTCCTGCTGTTCTCCCTCCACCGTTCTCCCTCGACAGTTTAAATTCTTTTGTTAGCCTCCCTTTGTAAAACCCAAATGAAAAAGAAATAAAATGGACTGCTGTGCCACTCACAGAGCCATAAAAACAACAGCTCAGGGGCTTTTGTTCAGTCCTATCAAGCATATGTGTGTTGGCAGCGTTTGGCAGGGTACAGGCCAGTATTTGGAGAGCCACCCCCAACCCCCTCCCCATACACCCTCAGGGCTGCTATATGGCAGCCATTCAGTGTTTTTCTATATGCTTTATGCTTAGCAAAGCATCTGGAGCCAATGAGCCGTGCACGTTTGGCAAAGTGTCACACAGCGTTCTTTAAAAGGACAGAGGAACATGCCCTCATGCACAGCCCCCAACAAAGAAAATTAATTTAACTGCAGAGAACAAACTGGAAAAAATCTGAAACTTGCTGTTAAAAACCTGACGAAGATGGACAGGAAATAAAGGTAGAGATTGAAAGGAGAGAGCAGAAAGAAGCAGCTGCTGCATGTTTCCTCGTGAGGATGTAGAAACAAGCAGCAACTTCTTGCAGATAGAATCAGGACAGGAAGATAAATGACTGAGGAGACTCATCACTTTGCATGTTTGTTTAATCCTTCCATCTTTAAAACTCTCAACATCCATGTGTCCTCTTCGCAGGTGCGGATATTCCCATACCTGATTGGACGAGAGTCTGCATTTGCTGATAACCTCAAATGGATGGCTTGTGCCAACAAGGGTTTGTGACTTTTTGATAAACATACCCGCAGACAGCTCTGTGTCAGAGAGTCGGATATGAACTGACGCTGTTTCTGTGCAGTGATGTGATAGGTTGAGGATGTGCGGGTTTCCATGTGGTTTTGTTCGTGTATGTGTCAGCTATGTGTGCTTTTCTGCGTGTGTGCTGGCTCAGAATCCCTCTGCCAGAAGGCAATGAAGTGGCACTTGAAGCGGGTCAGGGGTCAATCTGCTCTAATCCTTCTTCCTGTCAGAGTGTCTCCCCCTCGGCTGCTCACTGCTGATGGCTCCCACGTGTCAGCGCTCCGCATCACTGCCCTCTGGAAGGGAAAGTCACAGGCAGGAAAACAGATCACAGGGGGACTGTGGGAGGACGAGCCCCAAACATCCTCCCCTATTGTCCCCCACTGTGGGGTAACCTTACATGTCCAATATGAAGCATTGACAGACACAGCAGGAGCTGACAGACAGTCAAATGGCCCCTGTGTCGCCCACTAATGTCAGGGACATCAGCATGCAGGGAAAGTACATTTACATAAGTACTGTACTTTTGAGCTGAATGTACTTCTCTGGAGTTTTTCTGTGCAAGGTTATTTAGGACTTTTACAACTAGACATTACAGTAGAAAGGTTCTCATTATGTATTTTAAATCACATTAATAGTTTATAGTTCTGTGCAGATTAAGATTTAACATCCTGGTTTAGTGGCTAGATAACACATCCCATGCACAAAGGCTTTAGTCCTTGAAGCAGGTGCTCAGGTTTGATCTAAACCCTCAGCCATTTGCTGCAAGTCATTCCCCACTCTCTTCTCAGTTTTCTATCCTTTCTGTGAATAAAAATATCAAAGCCAAAAGTTGAATTAAACAACAAAGGAAAAGACTGAACATCATGGTCTTTACAGCTCAAAAGTTTTTCCTGGTAAAATCCCTGAAGTGTAACATTTAAAAACAATGAGAGGACCAGTGTGTAAAAAATTTGGGGGACTTTATTTTCACTCATTGAATATTATAGTTATGAGTCTGATTTTGTGGTTGTTCTATCCTTTGTAAATATTATCTTTTTGTTTTCTCACCTTAAAGTGAGCTTGCTGTGTCTGAAGTGGCAGTGGGTCTAGTTCATGAAGTGGACATATTGCATCTCCATGTTTCTACAACTTCCCAGAATGGACAAAACAAACGCTGAGAACTTTTTTGCCTTTTTTACAGTCTGTTTGTATCCCAAAATGTTAAAATACAGACACTTCGTTAAAACCATTGTTAAACCCAAATAGTGCAGAAACAAATGGGCTAAATGAAGGCAAAGTAAACGCTGAACAATTTCCAAACACATCATCAGACATCAGTGTTTGGGTCAATGTTCCTTAATATGTGCAAAATCACACGGTAGTTCTGACCCTGTCTGCAGCAGTTGATAGCATAGCTTCTGTTTCAGTTCTCAAAGGGGCTGAGTAGACCGTGATCCCCGTAGGTTTCACACTTGATATTGACAAGTACTTCATACATCCCCACATCATGAAAACAAACTACAATTTTAAGTTTTTCAGTAGGAATACTAAAAGTTGGTGTTATATATAATTTGCTCTCATATATCAAAACTAAATGCATCTATTGAAGACCTGTCTTTACACAGAAGGGAGTGCATGTGTTCAGACATATTTTATGTATCACAGGCTGCCACAATGTCATTTTTTTAAGGTAAGTACACAAAATCAGTCACAAAAGGTACTACTGTTTAAAAATGTGTGTGCTACGCCTCATTGTTGTAAAATTGGGACAAGAACTGGTACCTTTCAATTCAATGGTTTGGGATCCTGGTCCTGATGTCCACATGCTGAAGTGCTCTAGGGCAAGACACCAAACCCCAAACTGTGTGTGTGAACAGTATTTAGTTAATCCTGATTGCTGCTTTACATAACAGCCTCTGCCATCAGTGTAAGATTGTGTCGGGATTGGGTGAAAGTGACATGTTATGTAAAAGTGCTTTGAGAGTTCAGAAGAGTAGAGAAAGTGCATATAAATGAGGATTATTAACCCTTTACCATTTAAAATATGTGTGTGTTAAATTTCAGGATACTTCAGTCAGATCTCCACGTTAGCAGACGTTCAAGAGAACGTGATGAGGTATCTCCACGTCATGAGCCGCCCAAAAGTCATCGACCATGAACATGACACAGTTTGGACAGAGGCTTACGTGGACAGTGCGGTAAGTGTACATGAAGCAGTATCAGGACTTCCTGTAATTGTCTTACTTATTCTACCTTACTCATTTTACATCTGTAAACAGGCTCTCAAAGATGGCTATAAAACAGCTTTCTTTATTTTATCGATGTTACATAATATTAGAAGATGTTTGGGTTTTTTTTGTCCATCACTGTTGCGTACAGTAAATGTGCACATGTGTGTATTCTGTCTCATCATCATTCTTCATGCCGCTGGGAATATTCCTCATTATAAGCTTCATTAATCTGCATGGATCCTCCTCCTGATGTACATCTGTGTACACAAAGTCAGTGCTCAACATGAAGGCTTGAACTCATTCACTGAATCTCTGGTTTGTTTCTCTTTCTATCTTACAGCTTTCCCTGGCTCATAAGGTAAATATCTGCATGTGGAGTGATCTTTACCTGCTCTCAGGTGGAGACAAATTCACAAAAAATTACATTTATTTGCTTTAATGTTATAAAGAAAACTTAAATCTAGCATCAGAGAGGAGATTATGCACAGGTAATTCAAGGTGTCCACAAGGACTCTACGTATTTGAGCTAAACAGTGTAAATATGAAGTGACTTGAGAGGTTAAACAGCAGCTTATTGTCTCCACTCACATTATGCTTTACTGGTTCCTTGAGAGTCTAAAGTGAGGAGAAGCTATTCTCTCTGAGGGGCAGCAGCAGTAAAGGAGCATTTATTATACTTCTCCTCAGTATGGAGACAATGAGCATGCACACTCACACACACACACACGCACACACACTGAAGGGTTGTGAGATTGTCCTCTGGAGTGTGTGCTTGTATCTGAGCCACAGACACACCATTCATCATTCTGTGGATCATTGCATTTTATCTCCTAAAGCCCGTAATAAAACTGACATTGGAGTGGAGACCAAGGAAGAGAGGAAGAGACTGGAGAGAGGGAGAGAGGTGGAGGGAGAGGTGGTTAGGCGTCCATGGGTAACCCTGTGTGTGTGTGTGTGTGTGTGTGTGTGTGTGTGTGTGTGTGTGTGTGTGTGTGTGTGTGTGTGTGTGTGTGTGTGTGTGTGTGTGTGTGTGTGTGTGTGTGTGTGTGTGTGTGTGTGTGCGTGCGTGAGTAGTGTGTGCGTGTGTGTGTGTGTGTGTGTGTGTGTGTGTGTAGACCCAAGCAAGCAGTCCAGTTTCCTTCTCCATTGTGTGCTGTGATGAATTTAAGCACCCAACATTCTTCATGTTGTCAAGTCGGCTACTAGTACACACTGCAGCTCACACCTATTTTGCACATACACAAATGAACATCGCAGACACACATGGGTTCAGACACACACACAGGCACTCAGCTGCGTTGACTGACGAGGTGAGGGAATAGCAGACCTACTTTAGGAGCGCTCATGTGCTTAATTATGTCAGCGTTCATCCTGCAGAGCTGACCTCGTCTCCTCCTCTGAGTCCGGCCTGAGAACTGCACAGTTCAGGTTTTACAACGGAGAGGCTGTGATCACAGTGCTCTTTGATTCTGCAGGAATTCATGCTTCTGATAAACAATTGGTGCAGTTATAAAATATAGAACTGCTAAACTGGTGTTTCAGAGTGCTTATAAATCAGAGAAAAAGTGAAATGTGTGAAATCATTCTGTACTTTTAGACTTTTATGTGTTCACTGTTTCCTTTGTAGCTAACTTTAGCTTATCAATTGAAAAGCCCTCAAATCCTTGTGTCTCTGAATAACTAGAGCACCTTAATTATCTATTTGAAAATTAAAATTGAATGTCATCATGTCACTTTGTCTCTAACACTTAGTGTCCTTACTGTCCCTTTACCGACAAACCCCTGATGTAAACAGGGGAAAACAAAGGAATTATAACCCTGTTGTGTGGATATAAAATAATGTTTACAAAAGCATTATTTAACTATTAATTTCTTGGTGGGCTTTTATGCCTTTATTTTGAGAGACAGGACAATGGAAAGAGTAGGAAGCTGGGAGGAGGGAGTGAGGAATGATATGCTGTAAAAGGTTGCAGGTAGGAATTAAACAGGACCTCCCGCTTCGAGTACTACAGCCAAGAAATGTTTTAACTTAGTATCCTGTTTGCATATTATTGGTGTCATTATATTTTGGTTTTTCCTGTGCTTTTGATTGATGTTTACGCACATGAGACCATGTTAACTTACCAAAACCTCTCCCAGTGTGATTTGTTTATCTAAAGCAGCAGCCTTTAACTGTTTGAAATCCTGTGTTCTTTTCCCCAGCTGAATGACAAATCGGGCCCAAGTCTGACGACAACAGTCGCTATGCCTGTGTTCAGCACAAAGAATGAAACGGTGAGTGTGGGAGTCAGAGTGAGTGACAATATAGTGGAAGGAAACCCACGTTTATTCTAACACTGTGCTTCGTCAAAACCATATTATTTAACAGGAACTGTAATAATCAGAATCACATGTAACCCTCCTCATTGCTGCTTTCAGTGGGACTCTGAAGCACCTGAGTGCTTTTTGTACAGCAGCTGATTCGCTGATTATTTATGCACTACCCATCTAAAGTTGTGTATTTGTGTTTTGAATCCTCTCATGCAGAAGAACCAGGGAATCCTGTTGGGGGTCGTAGGAACAGACATCCCTCTGCAGGAGCTGATGAAGCTCATTCCCAAACATATGGTGCAATCAGCTGTTCTTGTACCCTTTTCTTTTTAAATTAATACATTTATGAATATGCATTTTTTTAAATGAATGCCTCCCTTGTGTTTCCAATTCTGTGTCTCTAGTTGGGAATCCATGGGTATGCATTTGCAATCACAAACAACGGCTACATCCTGATACACCCCGACCTCAGACCTTTGGTAACTGCACCTCTTTATGAATTTGAACAGTGTCACAGCATTCCCAGACTTTACCCTGATTTTTCCTTTTTTGTTTTTATCCATGTAACTGAATGCATAATGGAAAAGATGAAGTGAAAGCCTCTGTTAACAAAGGCACACAGAGACAAATGTGTAATCTGGTTAGGAGGCTGAATGGGCTGGTATAGTCTGTAATCCCCACCTTCTCCTTTGATGTATGCATGCAGGGATAAAGGCCACTCATAGGGCTGGCCGGCCTGAGGTTTCCCTGAGGTAACTTAACACTCGCTGGCAGAGAGCACAGCCGCCTGCACTGGGAACACTGGTTCCTCAGGAGCTCTGGCTGTGCTAGTGGATCTGTGTGTGCCAGTGTTAGTGCTATTCCTCTCTGTGCAATCGTGTGTGTGTGTGTTGGTCTTTGTTGGTACTTTGTGAGTGTCTCTTTGTGGCTCAAACTGTGCTGTGGTTGTAGTCAGTGATTGTCATTTCTTGTAGACTAGACAATGTACAGTAGACAAGTTTGACGCGTACAGTTTAATGCTCTGATGTAGACTTGTTTGAGCGTGGATTTCCTATCAATCATGTAAATTATTTCTAATTTACCTGACAGTGTTAATTTCACGGACGATTTGGTGAATAATTACACAGTAGAACCTCTGAAAAAAGCTTAGTAAATCAGAGCATACAGCAAGTCTTCATATTAGCACAAACACAAAAGACTGAACAAAGTAAAGCCTTTATAAACAGATTGATTTCAATTTAAAAATAATGTGTCACTTAGATTCCTCAGTTGGATCAGACTAGACTGGCAGACATCATTAAAGCTTTACAAAATAAAACATTGCTACACATAAGGGATCATTAAACTGTGTACAATGTGTTCCTCTGCAGTACCAGGAGGGTCAGAAGAGGAGAAAACCCAACTATAGCAGTGTGGATCTCTCTGAGGTGGAGTGGGAAGACAAATATGATACTGTAAGTGTTAAACTGCTAAGGCCTTTGTTGGTGCAAAATGTATTTAAAAACATCTTAGACTTCTATCTTATGGCACAAACACTCAAGGAACCTATTGCCGGCAGTGGTGGACAAAGTACAAAGCTTCAGTACTTCTTAAAAAATCTTAAAACATTGTATTTTCACAAAGCAAAAATGCAGTCAAGAACACATAGCAGTACATTCTGTTACATTATGTTTCTAGAAACCATTACTTAAAATCTCTAAAAACTACACCATGGAATGAAAACAGGAACTAAGTTACTCCAAGCACAGACACCTTAGTTTGAAATGTTCATCTGGAATTAAACAAAGGTTACGTAGGTTGGGCAGTGAATTTTTGTATGTTTGAGCAGAGTGGAAAACAGGGGGAACATTTCAAACGATACGTATCATTCTTCATTTAACCCTCCTGTTATGTTAATTTCTCTGGGACAGCAATAATGTTCCTGGGTCAACTTGACTTGATTTAAAAGTGTCAGAACACTTTACATTTTTTTAAAACCCTCATTATTAACTCCATTACTAACCATTTTGTACAAACATGCGAGGTAGGGCGGCGGTTTCAAATGTGTGAAATTAACCATTTTAATTTTATATGTTGTTCAAACTAATTAAGCCAAGCAGAAGAAGTTTCATAGCGAAAAAAATAGTTTTATTTTTATTTTTAAACTTTAAAATGGGTCAATTTGACCCGCAACATAACAGGAGGGTTAAAAAACCTCTAACACAGGCTGAAGATATGACCATGGGTGCTAAGGTGGAGAATTATAGCCATCATTACACCTCTAAATGAACTGCTCTGTGTTTGCTCTGTGGAGACGCACGATATACAGGTACGGCTAAACCACTGAGACAAACAGAACTACACAAAATCAGATTTCAGAAAAGAGAAGGAAATTCATGAGCTGAATTCAAAGCAAAAGTAGTGAGTAGCTAGAGCATTGATAGGAATGTAGTGAAGTAAAAGTGATAAGTTCCCCCCAAAAAATAATACTTACGTAAAGTACAGATACTCAAAAAATTTACTCAAGTACAGTACTCAAGTAAATTTACTCTGTTACTGTCCACCACTGATCGCCAGTCAGTGTTTTACACCTCTGTCAATGATATATAGTAAGCTATATACGACTGCCAGCTAAGAGCTACTTTTTCATATTCTGTGTTGTTAACAGTCCAATTAGAAACTTTCAAAGTGACTGTGTTCAGATCAAAGCAACATGAATTTGCCCCTCCAGATATGTCAGTTATTTCTTGGTTCATTGCATCCCCCCGAGTAGCACCCATGTACAGTATATACATCTGGTGAGTCTCAGTTTCACTGTAAATAGTAAGTTATATACACTTGAAAAAAGATTTTCATCAAGTAACTTAATGGTCATGCAAACACATATAGGTCCCTGGATAAATGACCATGTCTCAACTTCTTTGCTCTCTCTGCCTCTTTGTGTGTTTTATCTTTCAGCTCCGTAACGCCATGGTGAACAGGAGGACAGGGACGTTCTCTATGGAGGTCAAGAAGACAGTGGATCGAGGGGTGAGGCTGCAGATAAACCTGTTTAGCGTCCCCTTATCTGAGGAAGTCTATACTCTTCTTCTTATCAAGACTAAAGGAGCAAATCTCATCCTCGTGCTTCTTTTATTGCTCCTTTTAGAGGCGTGTCCTGAAGATGCACAACGACTATTACTACACCGACATCAAGGGAACTCCATTCAGGTGGAGGAAATGTTAGATTACACTCCTAAAATGTCTTTCTCTGAGTTTATGTGTCTGTCACAGTGAAGTGTTGACTGGCAGGTTGCTCTCTTTCCTCTAGTGTTGGCGTTGCTCTTTCCAGAGGTCATGGAAAATACTTCTTCAGAGGCAATGTGTCACTTGAAGCGGGTATGTCACTCCAGCTCTGTCATTTACTCCATTAACAAAAGCTTGAACACAGTGAGACGCACGTCACCCTGACCTGTTTGTTTGGGAGGTCTTATTGTATCAGTCCTCCCGGGCTGGCACTGCTGAAGCGTTACTGACTTGTGTTTTTCAGGGCTCCGTGATCTGGAACAGCCAGATGTCGCCCTGGCAGATGAATGGTAACGCTGGGGTTATGGGAGTGGGCATTCATGCGTTATGTAGGTTATCCCTCTGTTTTTACGGGGGATGTTAAGGCCCGTGATGTAACAGTGTGGCTCTGTTTGGACCACAGGAGCTACTGCAACACAGAGGAGCAGCACGAGCACCGTCACCTGACCCAGATTCAGGCCATCAAGCTGTTTATGACGGGCAAAAGACCACACCTCAAGTGTAAGACACATCAGAGACCAACTTCAGTGTACTATACCAGGGGTTCCCAAACTTTTCAGCCCACGACCCCCAAAATATATGTGCCAAAGACT
Organism: Notolabrus celidotus; assembly: GCF_009762535.1. Taxonomy (NCBI): domain Eukaryota; kingdom Metazoa; phylum Chordata; class Actinopteri; order Labriformes; family Labridae; genus Notolabrus; species Notolabrus celidotus. The sequence continues at coordinate 7,534,211 of NC_048272.1, read as the reverse complement.
CACAACCTCCACTGTCCCTTAAAGTGATTTAATGTGGCTTCATTTAGCTGTTCTGCAGAAAATCACCCTATCTATATGAGCATATGGCTGTTTCCTGTGCAGTTATGAATTAACCTACTGCTACTGATGCTTTTAATAATTAACTGTTCACTAACCCTAAACTTAGGAGTCATCTGGCAAAAAGAAAGGCAGAAAACTCGTTACATTTTCTATTTTCAAAGTTTTATTTCAAGGTTAGCTACTATTTTTGTCGATATTTTTACTATAGTGGGTAAAATTTACTATTTTCAGATAATTAAAAAAAAAAAAACATTCTGGAAGACATCTCACGACCCCCCATTTGTGTTTCGCGACCACCCAGGGGGTCCGGACCCACACTTTGGTAACCCCTATACTATACTACACAGAGTCACTTTTTTTATCAGTGATCATCCAAAGTGTTCATATAGGGAAAACAGAGTGATTGTTATGAAAAGATGGCTGTTTCTGCCCAAAAGTCTAATCAAGTTTTCAAACTTTTTTATGCATCACTGTGTAGGTGACAGAGAGCTGGTTCAGGAGATTTTGTTTGATGCTGTGGTCACAGCTCCACTCGGGGCCTACTGGACCGGACTGGCTCTCAACAAGTCAGAGTGAGAACTGTTTGATAAAACTTCATTTTTTTTCCTATCAAGTCTGCATTTACAAGTGATAGAGAGTGATTTATAATATATGGACAAAAGTATTTGGCCACACCTGTTTATTATTACATTCAGGTATTTCAATCAGACCCCTTATCTCCAGTGAAGGGCTATCCTAATGCTTCAGCATGGAGAATGCTATGCTTCCAACTTTGTGGCAGCAGTCCGGGGAAAGCCTTTTCTATTTCAACAAGACTGTGCCCCAGTGCACAAAGCAAGGACTATAAAGACATGGTTTGATGAGTTCAGTGTGGAAGAACTTGATTAACCTCCACAGAGCCCTGACCTCAACCCCATCGAGCACCTTTGGGATGAACTGGAACGGAAATTGTGAGCCAGGCCTTCTCGTCCAACATCAGTGCCTGACCTTATAAATGCTCTACAGAATTAATGGGCACAAATTCTGACAGAAGCACTCCAAAATCTTTTGGAAAGCATTCCAAGAAGAGTGGAAGCTGTTATAGCTGCAAAAGGGGGACTTACTTTGTATTAAAGTATATGTATTTGAATACAATGCCATTACAGCCCCTGTTGGCATCAAAAACGTTTGTCCTTATAGTGTATGATGGGTGATTATTCAGGATAAGCCATCATTCAATGTGATGTCATCAACAGGTGTAAATACAAACAAGTCTTTTATGAAAGGTACTCACATTTGTCTTAAATATTCAAACCAGAATAATTCTCAGTAAAGTGTTATAACAAATCAAAAAACATAAAATACTCTAGAGAGTTAATTTCAATCCAATCAATTCACTTTTTTACACACCACATATGAAAAGTGCAGGGGCAGTAAATTAAAGTTGCTGAAGGAAAAACCGATGAAAACATCAAAATTAAGAAAATAAGAGACAAAGATTGACAGAGACCAAACAACTCTTGTTCTGGGTTTAAAATAAAGACAGAAACAATACCCCCAAAAAACTGTTTAGTGACAAAAACTTTCAAACTTTAAAGGAACATTAATCAAACTCCCTTAATGGCGCCTAAAGTAATACCAGAATCAGAATCAGAATCAGCTTTATTGGCCAGGTATGCTTGAACACACAAGGAATTTGACTTGGTAAGCTGTGCTCTCTTTGTACAAGGCATAAGAATAAGACATACAAATAAAAATAAAAATATAATAACAATAGCATCAGCTATAAATACATACCGGTTTACTTCGACATCTATGTAAGTCGTTCCAATTAATCTTCATCTCACGAACAAGCTTCAGATTAATCCCTTCAACCGACAGTGTCAATGTCAAAGATGGGCAAGGAGAAGCTGTCCCAGACCTTATTCTGTGTAAAAATGCATTTCACAGCTCAGCTGCATCTAAACTGTGTCTTCATCAGTCTAAATGACCAAAACCAAAAGTGTATGTTCCAAAGCTAAAGCCTCTTTGGTATGAAACCCCCTCTTTGTGCTCACACGGACACAGTTTCCTCTTGGTGCAGCGGTGCAGGGAGGGTAACACAAAGAGGGCGTTTTGTACTTAAGAAAAGTTTATTTGTCAAACTGCTGAAGCTTCACAATAGCTCCAGGTTAACTATAGAGTTTACTGAGGCACAAAATGAGGACTGTAGAGTTTGCCCCGATCACTTACAACCAACCTTTTCTTTCTGTTTCAGTCTTTATAGACAGGACTAATAATCACAGAGAAAGATATATATATATACAGTAAATAAACAATATAGAGAATATAAAATCTACATATGGACCTGTGAGTGCTGGTTTAAGACATGTTAATTAAATAATTATTATTCTCATGACCATATCCTCATATATGTTTAAATATGAAATATTTTTTACGATATCTTGAAAATGAAACACATGTTCAATATGTGTTGTACAAGGCTTAAAAAAATTGTTAAAATATTTTTTCTGGACTAATGATAGGATTATTAGTCTAAAAAATATAGACTATAATGAGAAATGCTGCATGTAAAGTTTGTATCTTCAAATTACTAATTTTGTCCACAAAATAATTAAAACCCATCTCATATCTACAACTATCTGAAAAAAAATATTAAATTTGAATGGATGTTTTCTCATTAATTTCAACTGCTTTGATAAGTATTTAGATTGTGGCTTTAGATTAAGAGCAGCATTGCTTGAATGGAGAGCTATCTTCTATATATCATCTAGTTACACAGCAGCAGATCTGAGTTTTCTCAACAACCGACTTTTATTATATTTAAAGTATTTCTTATTTCCCACATAAGGTATTTAAGAAATGAAATCTCTTTTAAAAGTGGCATTATGACATTATTTTTGGACAACAGCAACAGCACTGTGTCATGTACTGTGTTAACTGTGTTCCTACCAACAGGAACTCAGATAAAGGAGTGGAGATCGCCTTCCTGGGAACACGCACAGGCCTATCGAGAACCAACCTGTTTGTCCCTGCCGATCAGCTCTCCAACAGGTGAGTGTTTCTGCTTCACATTTCTCTAATCATTACTTACACCGCAAGGCCAGGCTGTGATGAATCCGGTCCTCCTCTGCTTGTCTCAGCTTCACTCTGTTTGCTTCCTCAGAGATTTCCTGACAGCTGAGGACAAGGAGGGTGTGTTTAACGCTGATCACTTCCCTCTGTGGTACAAGAGAGCGGCAGAGCAGGTCCCCGGCACGTTCGTTTACTCCATCCCCTTCAACGCAGGTATGCAGGACAAAACCAGACACAATGAATAGGATCTTAAGTGTGCTGTACAAAATAAAAGCTGTCTGTGCCCTCACAAAAGTGCACCGGTCTATTGATGCTGAATTAAGTGCACAATAAAGATTTAAATACTTTCAATTATCCTGTGCAGCATTATTAAAAGTACTTTGGGAAATTCATCTCGTTGCTGTAGTCATTCAGCATTTTAACATCTGAATCAGTCTTTCTCTACAACCCTCTCTCTGTTATGGACTGTGATCTTTACTGGTTTCTGCTGATAGGACGTGCAGCACAGCTCACCTCCTTTATAGGCTTCATCCTGTAAAAGTGGCTCATGTTCTGTCTGCTGGCCACAGGACGGTGAATTCAGCCTCACTCTGAAGAACATTTAACACCTTTCTCTGTTAATGAAGACTGCACCCATTCAGGCTTCTCTATTCTAACCCGAAAATGTCTCATCACAGCACCTATATCAGAGTTATGAGACTCATCTGGCTGTAGAAAAAGCTCAGACTAAGACTCCATTTCTGTAAAAAAAAAAAAAAATGAAGTGGCACTGCCTAGTCTTCTGTACCTGCCAGCTGAGGCTGCTGAGTGAAGAGCGCCATCTAGTGAGCATGAATAGTACCCTGAACAAATGACCTCTGATTCCTTTCTCTGTTCTTGTTCTCTAGCTTTGGAAAATAAGAGCGTGGTTTTAGCCAGCACAGCAATTCAACTCCTGGATGACAGAAAGTCTCCAATTGTTGCAGGTAACAAAAATCTTTTATTTCATTATGTTCATCTTAAAACCTAGTTTTGGAATAGTGCTCAGGTACATTGTATTTTTTTCTTCAAATATTGTTAATTATTCAGAATTTTTTTTTTAAACAAATAAAAACCTGTGTAGTCATGAATATTAACGCTGTCAATCTGTCAGGGCAGATACCGCTGTAAAGGAGTGTCTTATATAACTCTTCTCTGTAAGTTTTAGGCTTGCATTTTAATACTGTCTTCTCTTATGTTAATTTAGTATCAATATATGCTGTCTTTATTTTATTTTTCACTTACAATGGACTGTTTTTAAGGTTTTAAATGTCCCCTTTCTTGATGTCTTGTGTGACACACTCTGAATTGATTACCTTTGTTTTTGCTGAAATGTGTTCCATCTATCAGGGCTTCCCGTATTTTCAGCATGCATCCCCCAAAATAGCAGTGCTGGAAACTGGTGACCCCCACTGTCCCTCAATGTGCTTACATTTTCCTCACTGTCTTGAGAATACACTAACACGCAAATCCAAAAATGGACAAAATAGAACCAAAAAAAGGCCTAAGATACTTCATTTAGCTGGACAATAGGAAATTAGACTACCTTTATGCACATATTACTGTTGTTTTTCTAATTATCAAAATGCTATTTTAAATTGTTTTTGTTTTTTGGAGGCATTTTACAGCCCCTCTATCAGTGTTCAATGACACCCCACTTTGGGAACCACTGCTATAAATAAACTTGGCTTGCTATTTTTTTTTTTTAGTTTAGTTTATTCACACACATCATCACAAATATACATCTATATATATTCAGTAAACATTTTCACAATGGTTGATGTGTGGAAAAGGGTGACCTAGAGGAAGCTATATAAAGCTATTAAAAGGGTCCCAAATTCCCTGTATAATGTACCAGACTGTCCACAAACTGAACCAGAAATTGTGTGAGCCCATTCCAATCTTCCTACCTATGCACACACATGCCACCAGAAATAAAAACCTAGTTACTGGGAAAAAACGAAGGATAAAATGTACCAGCTTTAGCATTGTATGCAGAGGGCTGCAGATATGGAATGAGCTTGACAATAGGTTAAGAATGTCACATTCCATCTCCATCTTTAAGAAAAAGCTAAAATTTCTACTTCTGGCAATGTGTGATTAATGTACTGATCATATCAATGCACTCACTAATCTATGTATGTAACCATAATATTGGGATTGTCTGTTTTGTGTTTGTTATATGTATGTTGTATCTTGTCTGTTGCCACCTTATTTTTGGCATTCTAGAGGGAATTGTACTCAGTTAGCCTCAGAAGATTATAACGATTGAAAAGTATTCCGGTAGGAGAAGTGAACTCAGACCATGATGGGGCACGTATGACTTTCTTTTGGGGAGTCTCAAGTTTTTTTAACTGGAAATGTGTTACACCATATGATATTGCCTTGTGAATGTATACAAACTTGGCCACCATAGCTGATCCTGAACTTGACTCTTGTGTTTGGTTTTGTGCTCAGCGGTGGGGATCCAGATGAAGCTGGAGTTTTTTCAGAGAAAGTTCTGGACAGCCTGCAGACAGGTAACGAACCCACACATTCAACACTGCAGAATGATCTTACTGATCAGGTGTGAAACTAAACCACTTGTGTTTTCTGTTTTGTGCTCAGTGTACAGCTCTGGATGGAAAATGTAGCATCAGCTGTGATAACGAGGTAAAAAGACTCATCGACATCTGTCTTTTTAAGTCATTCATCAAGTGGTGTTAACATGATCTTAATTTTCTCCTCTCTGTCAGGACATTAACTGTTACCTCATCGACAACAACGGCTTCATTCTGGTCACAGAGGAGTATTCTCAGGTAATGTGTGTTTGTCAAGGTCTGAGTTGTGTTTTGTAACTTAGATCACTTTACAGAGATACATTTGGATTTAGATATGATAGAGTAAGTCTTCACACACAGTTTGCATCATGTCATGTTTAAATAACCCCAGAAAATGTCAACTCACTAAAGAGGCAGTCAGAGGACGTCTACACCATGACCACAGCACTGAAAAAATAGAAAAACTTTTTGTTAGTAGTTTTAATAGTAAACTCAAGTCAAGTCAACTTTATTTATATAGCACATTTAAAAAACAACCGCAGTTGGCCAAAGTGCGGTACAAGCTTAAAAAACACAATCAATAAAAACAAATAGTAATTAAAAAAGAACAGATATTTAAAACCCAATAGATAACACAAGAAAGAAGCCACAATAAATAAAAACAAAAATAAAATGTAGGATGTCTTGCTCAATAGGTATTAAAAGCCAGTGCGAAGAGGTGTGTTTTAAGTAGAGATTTAACATTCTGTCTGAGCATGCCTTGTATCAGGAGGTAGACTGTTCCAGAGTGTGGGAGCAGACATCGCAAAGGCTTGGTCACCTCGAGTTTTGAGCCTCGTTCTTGGAACATCTAAAACCACCTGGTGCATTGACCTGAGTGCTCTGGCCAGAGCGTGCAGGTGCAAACACTCACTCAGATAAGGTGGTGCCAGCCCATGTAAGCTTTTAAAAACTAACAACAAGGTCTTAAACTGGATCCTGAAACTGAAAGGGAGCCAGTGAAGAGAAGCCAGTACAGGCGTTATGTGATCACGTCTCTTCCCAGTCAGCAGGCGTGCAGCTGCATTTTGTACCTGCTGTGGGCGACGAAGAGACGACTGATCAATACCACAATAAAAAGAATTACAATAGTCCAGCCAAGACGTGACAAACATATGGATAACCTTCTCAAACTCATGAGAAGAAAGATAGGCCTTTACCTTGCCAAGAAGTCTAAGCTGGAAGAAGCTCGTCTTAACAACGAAGCTGATCTGTTTATCAAATCTGAGCTTACTGTCAAAGATGACCCCAAGGTTCCTAACAGAAGGATGACAGTGAGACACCAAATTACCAAACACACTGTCTACACCATCCAGCAGATCAGTTTCCCCCAAAACAATGATTTCAGTTTTCTTCTCATTTACACTCAAAAAGTTTAACTCAATCCATGATTTTACATCTCCAAGACAGGTCAACAAGGCTTTCATGGAGTCCTTTGTTTTAAAGACATAGATTTGCAAATCATCTGCAAAAGAGTAGAAGGAGATAACATGTTTTTTAAAGATGGACCTCAGAGGGAGCATATATAAAGAAAACAGTACAGGCCCCAAAATAGAGCCTTGAGGGACCCCACAAACTAGAGGGGCCACTTCTGAAGAGTGTTGGCCAAGGTGGACAGAGAAGGTCCTCTATGACAATTTGATCCATTTCAGGACATTACCTTTAATGCCTACACAACGCTTGAGGCGTGAGAGAAGAATCTGGTGTGCATTTAACCCTGTTAATATGCTGCAGCACATATTTTGCTGCAAATATATATTTTGTAATAATTTGATACAATCTGTATGAAGTTAAAAGTAATTAGATGTTCCCATTTTATACACCCTCTGTGTATCCATGTGCCTGGTCTCTGACACAGCTTCTCTATCAGACAGGGCTCTTCTTCGGAGAGGTGGAGGGTGCTGTAATGAACAAACTTCTCCAATGGGCTCTTTCAAAAGGTCTGACACATGATACAACAGTTCACAGTGTCCTCCACTACATACACACATTAAACCTGATCTTAAAAGCATGCTGTCATGTTGGTTGGTATTTAAAAAACCACGGTTGCGCTGTTTGTGTTGCAGGATCACACTGTATGATTATCAGGCCCTGTGCAGAGAGTATGCAGGGAGCAGCGACTCTGCACGCACGTTGTCACATGTAAGTGTTGGGGACAGACATCAGCTGGGGGATTTACAAGCAAAACACTCAAGCATTTGAAGCGAACCTTTTTACAACATTACATGACCAAAGTTAAAATCATCAGCGAAGACATTTATAAGAAAACCTCTGAGTATGGTTAACAGTGTTTACAGTCTGAGGGGACATTAGTGAAGAGATGAGCAATCTCAAAATAAACCCTGAAACTGAAACAGCATTCAAACATGATTTCATGTCTGCACAGGTTCTAATGTGAAATGCTTTTCTCTCCTTTTCAGCCCTTCTCAATGGTGAAGTGGCTCTTGACTGAACTTGTCATGTAAGAACAACAACAAAATTAAGACATTTCTTGGATAGAGGTGAAAAGGGAATAATCATCATTCTTTATGAACACCTAAAAGTATATTGATTCTGCCAAGTTGCTAATCTTATGTGACAGGATTATTGGTCGTGGTGCTCAAATAGGGCTATTATTTATACCTATTTATGATAGTCACTGGACACATTTATTAAAAACATGATATTTGTGTTTTCTTCAAAGTTTTCTGCTAGAATTTAACCTGTACAGCTGGTGGCATGTCGACCTCTCAGTGAAGGTACATTAGTTTTTATATAGCATGTGTATAAGAGAGACTAAGAGGCGTGAACGTGTGAGAAAGCGTGACAATGAGAGCTGGAAACTTCTCTTGTAATCTGTGGTGACATTAATGACTGTGGTCCAGTTTAAACTTCCTTTTCTACCGTAAGCTCAGAGACCCTCGGGTAAAACTATGATGGTGCCATGTGATACAGAAATACCCTGCATTTGTGTCGGAACGACCATAAAGAAACAAACAGGAAACATTGACTGTTGATGGATGTATCCAGGTATGACCGTTATGTTAAACGAACCATTAAATATCCAACATCTTCAAAAATCTTCTGTGCTACATAAAACAGTGAACTTCAGTCTGCTACCTGAAAACAGCTTTTAAATTCCAGATTCTGTGTGGTGTGCCTGTGGTGTGTGTGTTGTGTGTGTGTGCAGATCCTTTGTCATACAGAGATCCCAGCAGTAACCTCTTCATGGTTGTGTGGATAATAAGTGTGACTGCAGCAGTGCTCCTCCAGTAACCATGGACCCCGTCGAGATCATGTATATCCTTTAAGCTCTGATGTTTGATGTGGAAAGGTTTCTTACAAGCATTTGCATTTCAACACAATTAGTTAAATCATAAGTCTAATTTAAAGTTTCTGAGTATAAGATTTATGTTTTTTCTTTCTTCAGACTTTTGTCATTTCTTCTTAATACTGTAGTTGTACATGATTGTTCAGTTTCAGTCAAGCAGGATTAGTGTATGTGTTCATGAAGCTAAGAAAACATCCCTCTGATTTATTTACATCCTTGACACCTTTGAACACAACGAGTCCCTTAAATGTGACAGACTGAAGTTTCAGAAGGACAGAAAAAAGCCTGAATCATGTCATCCTTTCCATCCTGAGGTATGTATGTGTGTTTGCATGAACTGTGAGTGTAAATCTATGTGTATGGCTTCATAGTGAAGTTGATCCTAAAACATAGGATCAAACTGTTTGGTCAACGTGCTGGATTTTAATCCTAGCATGCCACAGTGACTTCCTGCAGTCTTCACTGACTGTTTAGCTCATTGACTGTATATAACAATTGACAACGTGTCTCCTCACCCTCCTGTTGAACAAAAGTGAAGCCAAAGTGCATTTCTTTAAACTATAGTCCACCCAGAAGACAATTTGTTGCTGTGGCCACAAAATTGATGTCTCGCCCCATCTGCTAAAAAGTTCACATCTAACTCACTGTTTAAACAGCAAAGATCCTTCAGGTCACTATAGTCTACCACATAACAGATTCTTGTATCATCTTCAGCAGTCGCTCATGGTTATGCAAGGTAGAAAACGGACTCTTGTGTTATAGTGTGAGTT